>NC_090229.1:30472230-30784730 GCF_024489055.1 Chanodichthys erythropterus | reverse complement strand
TTTAGCGACGTTGTCATTCAGTGTCCTTTTAACGGTGCATGGAAGTGTGTAAAACAAGAAAAACTTACTTGTACCGACAGCCGTTGTTAACTGGTCGTGCACTGGAGTTGGTATAGGCTCCACTGACCCCTGCGCTGCTCACGAGAGTGACAGTCGACACCACTAGAACAGCTCCGTCATAAAGAACGTCAGCCGCTTCCGACGTCACTTCTAGGTTTCGCGCGGTATCTTCTCTCGGAGTTAATAAACAATTTCTGCGAATCGGTTTATTCAAACCGTTCTTCTCAAAAAACCTATTAAAACGTTTTGTTTTTTTTTTAATTTATGCTATTCTTTATAATTACGTCATCACGTGACATCCGGCAATCCTAAATATAATTTACACATTTTTATTAAACAAGTCAAAATCTTCAACATCTCTTGACTGAAAAAGTATCTGAACGTTTCAATAAAACGATTTAACTATTAATGTAATACTGTTTTCTGGCGCATCTGGTAAGTTCCTCCTCACGACGTGATTTGTGTTCAAGTGGTTTTGATCAGAGTAATGGACAATTTCAAATTGCCCTAATACATAATGAATAAGCAAAGGACTCGTGCGTTAGAAGATTTCTCAATATAGTTTTGTCTCACAAGTCTGTCTTTTAAGGCTCCTTGGCGTTTTCATAATCAGAAAAATGAACAGTTTAATTAAAATAAAACTGACGTCAAATAAAATATAAATATCAGATGAAAAATGTAAACTTAATCTGAAATGTTGCCTTGGCACATAGCTGAAAGAAGTTTAAGTTGAAGTAACATTACTAAAATTACTAAAACTAAATTAAAGCTAAATAGAAATATAAATTTGATAAAACGACAAATTTACAACAAAATTGCTAAAACAAACTATCAAAACAAACATCAGCATGCATGAATAAATTTTTTTTATGATCAATAGAAATTTGCTTACAACATAAATTTTCAATTAACATGGCTGAGTTGTTCATGACACGGATTCACTGAAAAAAATGCTGTCCAAATTGTTTAAAATGCACCTCACATCATTAAAAACATACCAGTGTTTTTTTTATTTTCATATGCAAAAACCATCATCAGCATCACACTGTAGGTAGTCCAAAATAAACGAAGTCCATCTTTTATCCATAAAACACCAACAATCCACAACTGCGTCACTGGTCATGTTATCATGTACACATGAAATACAATGTGTGGGGGGTGGGTTGTTGTGTCCATCATTCATTCAGTTAATCATACAAATGTAAAATAACACTTATCAGACATGTACTGTATGGCACTTACTGATTTTGCTATGATGTAAATGTCCTAGTGTGAGGATACAGTCTAATATGGCCTACAACAGACATGTTTGTGTGTGTTTGATTGCGGGTGCATGACTTTATACACATACTATACCCCGTGTGGTATTACGGTCATTGCAAAGAAAGAAGTCTATGAAACATGCAGACAATCAGTTTCATAAAGGAAGAAATTCTGTATGTATCGCATAGGATGTGATATCATGCATAAAGTCATGTAGCCCTTAAAAACGATAGGAGAAAAGCTTCCACTTTGTTTTCATTGTTATTGTTGTTTGTATTATTTTTTTTTTGTAAAGAAAAAAAAAAAAAGCCATGTTAACCACAAAGAAAAAAAAGTGTCAGAAATTAATCATTTTCAAAAACAAGTATTCATGTTTACCTGATTTTTGCCTCACTGGGGACAGAATTTCACTTGGCAAATAAAGTAAAAAATAGATTTTCTATAAAAGTTACATATAAATAAAAGTATGGAAATAAAACTATATAAAAATGGTAAAATAGTAGTTTCAAATCACTGAGTTGTTACCAACAATTTCAAATGATGATAAAAAGAACAAAATTACTTAATGTATTTTGTTTCTTGTCTTGCACTCCAGTATTGCAAGATGTAAATTATTTATATTATGCGCCACAGTGCAAAGAGAACAATTTGCAGTTACCACGGGCCATTTAGATACTACTAATGACTTGATAACCTTGTAAAACATTAGGGATGCCTAGCAAACTAAATTATCGCATTTGTCCTTTACATATAACAATTTTCGGAACAATGATTGACTGTGGATGTACAGATTACATTGTGTAAAAAAAAAAAAAGGAGGGGCAGCCTATGATCAAAGGGTCTCTGTACATTCCTATGAACAGTGAACATTACTGAAGTGCAATAAGTCTCAGTGGTCCTATATAGCACATAAGAATCAAAACATTTAAGGAGATCGGTCTGTTGCCATAGGCATCTTATATCACGTGACAGGTGGGAATCGTTTAATTGGCTAGAGTTCTCTCGCTCCTATCGTGTACTCTGATGTATTGCGGATATAGGTTCCTTTCGCAACAGTGACCGTCTCTGTTTGATTGACAGTTGACAGCTGTTTACAGAAGGACAGGGGAGAATAAGTGGGAGAGAGGGTGAGACCACCTGATTCCTCCTCGACTCCTCCCACTGCACATTTCACACTTGGCCTGTCCATCCTAGACAGAAATACAACTGTCAGTCTGTGTTGTGTGTTATACTGGGGGTGCAGGCGCTGGTCTTTGAGGCATTAGCTGTTGGGTAGGAGCAGGTGGTCTGTGGAGAGTGGACAGAGGGTAGGTGAGGTTCAGAAATAAGCTCTCTAAAAACTGGATTTATGAACATATTATGCTTTCAAAATGTTGCTTCCTGTGTAGAAGATTACTAAGCAGCAACTTATGAGGAACTACATCAAATGCTGCTTTAAAAGACAGCTGTCTAAGTAGACTGCTCACTATTTCTATTTAAAACAAGTCTCTTATGGTCACTAAGGCTGTATTTGATAATAAATACAGTAAAAAAAGTAATATCATGAAATATTATTACAATTTAAAATTACTATTTTCTATTTTAATTTACTTTAAAATGTATTTTTTTTAAAAGAGTTGTGCTGCTTAATATTTTGGTGGAAACTGTGATACATGTTTTTTTTTTTCAGGATTCTTTGATGAAAGTTCACATAAAGTAGCGTTTATTTAAAATAGAAATCTTTTGTAAGAATATAAATGTCTTGACTGTCAATTTAATGCATCCTTACTGAATGAATGTATTCATTTCTTATAAAAGTGACTGACACAAACTTTTGACCGGTATTGTATATTATTACCGTGCAAATGGTGGTGGTGGCGGTCTGGTGGCATAAGATGGCACAGCGGCTGATTTATTAGTCTGAACCACCTGCAAAGAGACAGAAACTCTTATTACTATTGCACAAACATATGCATGATGGGTAACTCAAGTATAAATTAACTAAACTAAATATGATTTAAATGAATTAACATATTTTAGCCATTGGCAACCAGGACAACACAAACCTCAAGGAAGGCTGAAGAGACTGTTGTGTGGACTGGTCTTTGAATTTCCAAGAGACTGTACCTTCTCTATTATATTATTATACTACTTATACTATTATATTATTGTGCTATTCACTACTATATAGACATATAATTAGTATAATATACTTATCTTTGTATTTGTCTGTTTTGGACTATATTTGTATCCTTTTGTTGCTATAATAATATAGAAAGCTGTCTGACTGCAAGTGTCTCATTATTTACATTTACATTAGGAAGGACTCCACAATTATTAACCAAGAAAAATAAACCAAATCTATACTTGACAAGTGTGAGACTAACTGCTGAGATTCTAAGCATTTGGAGACTGAACCATACTCCATGCACATCATAAACTGTTGAAATTGGTTGAGAAATGTAAACTTTATTGTGCTTTTTGTCAAGAAAAACAGAAGATCCCCGTTTAACTTGCAGTCTTGCCTGGTCCAATATAGCGGATGTATTGCATCAAGAGGACAAAGCGGCCAATGAGCCGTCTATGTATTTATATGTCTATGTTCAGGATTACAAGAAAGTTATAAGCAGGTGAGTTTGATCATGGTTGGAGCTAAACTCTGCAGGAAAGTACATTCTTATGCATAGTAATTAATATCTGAAACAAAATAAATCTCTGAAAATAAAATTGCTTAAGTGCTGAAGTGAGAATTAATCTTATTAAAGTATACATGAAATCAGGGTTAGTAGATGTAAATTAAAGATATGATTTTTATTATTATTATTATTATTATTAATATAATGATTATTCAATGTATCTAATTATAAAACAGTTAGTTCCTGTCCTTGATTCTGATTGGTCAATAGCTGTGTTTTATTCACAATAAAACATGGCTATGACCGCTTCACCCAATGGTGAATCACTACACAACACCCTTAGCAACCACTCTTAGCAACGTAAACGGTTTGTTCTCAATTTATATTGTTCATTGAAGCTTACTGTATTATGTAGAACAGTACTGTGAGAAAGAGATCGATTGAATGAGTTTATTACCTGCATTCAGATTTAGCATTTTCCCTCAGGTCAGTCCTACATTCATAATAAAAAATGTGTTTAAATGTCCACTGCAATATCTTGTCCTTTTAACAGTTAATGGGTTTTCCCGTGACTGACAGCACTAGTCAAAGCATTTGTCAGTTGCGTCTTGTTCAGTGTTCACTACAATTCAGTCTTTTCAATATAAAAGTCTTCCCTATGACTGACACACCGTATGACTGCCGTAATAATGTAACTTCTGTTGCTGTTCACGGTCAGGGACTATTTTTTTCTGGCAGAAGGAAGGCTTTTAGTGATTTTACATCATGAAAGTTGGATTGATACATATTTTTTGGTTTTATTTGTATTGTGTGGTAACCGTTTTATAAAAGTGATAAGGTACTCGAGGCTAGTGCTGTATCGTGATGTCACGGCTGAAGGGCATTGTTAGGCACGACGTTGTTAGGCAAAGCGGAGCACAGCCTCTCGTACCTTATTGCTTACAGAAATTATTTCATTTATTTACATTATTTAATATTTAATGGTTACACTTTACAATAAGGTTTCATTACTTAATATTAGTTAACTACTTAAGATAACATAAACTAAGGGTGAACAATACTTCTACAACATTTATTAATCTTAGTTGATGCTAATTTCAGCATTTACTAATACATTATTAAAATCAAAAGTTGTATTTGTTAACATTAGTTAATGCACTGTGAACTAACATGAACAAACAATGAACAACTGCATTTTTATTAATTAACATTAACAAAGATTTAAAAATGTATTGCTCATTGTTAGTTCATGCTAGTTAATACCTTATTGTAAAGTGTTACCTATTTAATTATACAATAAAAATTTGTTTAATGAAATTAATGTGCAAGATGGTTCTTAACACATAGCATGTGTCTTTCTTACAAAAGACAAAGTGTAAGAAGACAAAGAAATGCAGAAGCAGAAAAGGCACATTAAAAGCAACAGCAGCAGAGATGCCCCACAGTATAAGTACAGTAAAACCTTCTTAGTACAGTATGCAGTTATTTACCTCCTCTGGTGGCAATAACTGAGCCTGGTGCTTTATCATAGAAGAGAAAAAAGGAGCCTGATTATTATCTTTGTATCAGCAGACTATTGTTTCACTGAGATGTAACATTTAATGACTTCAGTTAAATGTGAAGGACAGACGATTTCTCATTAACCGGTTCTTTCCGTGTATTGTTCTTTCCAATAGAAAGAACTGGAAATGTAATGGAAATGTTTAACTTGGAAGGTTTCAAACTTGTTTTCCCTCTTCACACATTAATGAACTGATTTACTAACTAGTAATATTTCTGTTGCATTGTCATCCCTCAGGCATTACAGTTGTGTTATGCTCAGGCACATAAACTGGAAAAAAATCTAAAATCTAAAGATACAGTACTATACAGTAGGACACTTGTTAGATTCACTTGTTAGATTCATGTTAATGTTACATTTAGTGAGTTAAACATTTTCAGCATGGTAGTCAGTAGGGTACTGCTGTGTAGAAGTCTGCTTGTGGATTTGCTCACTCACCCCACCCTTCACTATACTGCTGGGGTTTCCCCGCTGAGACACAGTAGCCTGCGGTCTGCTGTCAGCTCTGAGGAAACAACCAAAGAATGCTGATCAATATTAATATTGTAAATATCTAGGTTATATTTAACACACTAAACATCATTTGCTCAATACATTTCATCCAAAAAAAGGTCTCCTACAAAAGGTTTACATACATCCAAGGTCAAAAATGTCTTTTTTTTTTTTTTTCCCATAATATATAGTGCCCCTCACTAATATTTGCACCCTTGGTAAATATGAGCAAAGGTGGCTGTGAAAATAAATCAGCATTGTTTATCCTTTTGATATTTTATAAAAAAAAAATAAACAAATAAATAAATTAAAAAAAATAAAAAATAAAAAAAATTCTAACCTTTCATTTAAGTAAAACAATTGCAAATGGGGGAGAAAGCTCATTATGAAATAAATGTCTTTCTCCAGTTCACGTTGGCCACAATTATTGGCACCCAATTATTGCAACGTCCTTTTGCCAAGATAACAGCTCTGAGTCTTCACCTATAATGCCTGATGAGTTTGTAGAACACCTGACAAGAGATCAGAGACCATTCCTTCATGCAGAATTTCTACATATCATTCATATTCCCAGCTCCATGTTGGTGCTTCTTCTCTTCAGTTCACTCCACTCATTTTCTTTAGGGTTCAGATCAGGGAACCGGGATGGTCATGGCAGAAGCTTAATTTTGTGCCCAGTGACAAATTGTTGTGTTGGTTTTGATGTTTGTTTTGGATCATTGTCCTGATGGAAGATCCAGACACAGCCCTTTATAAGATTTCTATCAGAAGCAGTTTTTTTTTTTTTTTTCTAATCCGTTAGTATTTGATAGAATCCATGATACCATGTACTCAAGCAGAAAAATAGGCCCACAATATTAAAGATCCAGCAGGCATTAACCATGGGCATGGGGTACTTTTTATCCATGTGTGCACCAAACCCATTTGGTGGGTTTGCTGCCAAAAAGCTCTTTTTTAGTTTCATTTGACCATAGAACCAGGTCCCTTTTGAAGTTCCAGTCGTGTCTGACAAGTGAATATGCTGGAGTTTGTTTTTGCATGAGTGAGGAGGATTTTTTCTTGAACCCTTTAGATACACGTCCTCTTCCAGGCAGATTTGTAACATCTTTAGTTGATTGGAACTTCTTAAATATTGCCCTGATAGTGGAAATGCTTTGGCTATTTTCTTATAGCTACTTTCTATTTTGTGAAGCTCAACAATCTTTTGCTGCACATCAGAACTATATTCTTTGGTTTTTCTCATTGTGATGAATGATTATGGCAATTTGGCCTTTGTGTTTTTTCATGTTTATACTCCTGTGGAACAGGAAGTCATGGCTGGACAATTTCATGTTCATGATCACCCTGGTGTGCTAAAAAAAAAAAAAGTAAATATACATTGAAATATACTTCAGAGATATTTTACTCATAACTTTACTCAGGGGTGTCAATAATTGTGACCAACATGCACTGGAGAAAAACATTTATTTCATCATGTGAGTTCCCTTTCAGTCGGTCACGTTCGACGTACGTCAGTAGTGACCGATGGATTGGGATATCGCTAGAGAGCCCTATCAGCTTCAAGTGAACTAAAACAAGCCAATGGAATAGGCGTGCAATATTTGCATAATGCGCACCATCTCCGACAGGTGTATATAAATAGGAAGCAGACGCAATCGCATTCTGTCTTTCGCTTCGGAGCCAACCGGTTGGTCTCTTCAGCTTTCAAGACTGATATAGTCAGAGTGTTCTCAAGCCTTCGACATTCCCTGGCCGGAATGACGGTTCGATGGTGTGTAGGCAGGGTGACCTGAGGATCACCGTCAGGGCTTCCCCGCCGAGCTCCGCTCCTCGGGCCCCTGCCACCTCAGCAGCACTGCAACCAGTCGTGCCGCCATCCATTTCCACTGGGCCCTCTATGTACTGTCCAGCTGTTACCTTTGGTGCGCCTGCTGCGGATCAGATGTCGATCTCAGCATCGGAAGGTGAGCCTGAATCCTCGGGAGATGAAGACTCGACTCTGCTGCCGCCCTCCGGGATGGCCTTGCCACTCGCAGCCCACTCATACTTCGCCAGCAGGTGGCAGTGTGATGGTGCAAGCCGCGCCCCGTGCGCAGTCTCCCATACGCACTGCTGCCTCGCAGAGTCTGACCACACTCCGGGCCGCTCCCATGCCGTCCGAGTCGGGTCCCCGTACTCTGCCTCGCTGCCCCACCCCCGGGTGCGTCTGTGGTGCCTTTGGTCCCGCTGGCTCGGTGTCTGGAAGTGTGGATAGCGCTCCCCAGCCCGTCCAGCTGGCTCATTCGTACCATCAGACTCGGCTGTGCGATTCAGTTAACCTGGCATCCCCCGGTTTTCAGGGGTGTCCACTACACTCAGGTGTCACTGGACAACGCACCTGTTCTCTGGGCGGAGATTACTGTCCTCCTGGCAAAGGATGCAATCGAGTCGGTCCCTCCAGCAGAGATGAAGTCAGGGTTCTACAGCCCCTACTTCAAGATGCTCACGCAGAAGCGCATTTTCAAATGTATCTGTCCCCAGGATTGGTTTGCAGCGATCGACCTGAAGGACACATACTTTCATGTCTCGATTCTGCCTCGCCACAGACCCTTCCTACAGTTTGCGTTCGAGGGTCGAGTATATCAGTACAAAGTCCTACACTTCGGGCTGGCCCTGTCGCCCCGCGTCTTCACGAAGGTTGCGGAGGCGGCCATTGTTCCCCTCAAGGAACAAGGCGTTTGTATTCTCAACTACCTCGACGACTGGTTGATCCTGCCCAGCTCACGAGCGCAGTTGTGCGAACACAGGGATATGGTTTTAGCTCACCTCAGCCGGTTGGGGCTTCGGGTCAACTGGGACAAGAGCAAACTCTCCCCCGGGCAGAGGATGTCTTATCTCGGTCTCGAGCTAGACTCGGTCGCCCGGACTTCGCGCCTCACTGAGGAACGCGTCCACTCGGTGTTGACCTGCCTGAGCACGCTCAAGCACAGGTCATCGGCCCCACTGAAACTATTTCAGAGGCTCCTGGGGCATATGGCATCTGCGGTAACGCCGCTCGGATTGCTCCATATGAGGCCGCTTACACTGGCTTCGCGGCCGGGACCCGAGATGGGTGTGGCAACGCGGTACACTCCGTGTTCCAGTGACACCGAGCTGCCGACGCACCTTCACCCGGTGGTCGGACCCCTCATTCCTGCGGGCTGGAGTGCCCCTGGAACAGGTGTCCAGGCACACTGTGGTCTCCACAGAAGCCTCTGCCACCGGATGGGGGGCCACGTACAACGGGCATGCAGTATCGGGTCTATGGACGGGGCCTCAACTGCATTGGCATATCAATTGCCTGGAGTTGCTAGTAGTACATCTTGCACTTGGCCGCTTCAAGGAGCTGCTGTCAGACAAGCACATACTGGTCCACTCGGACAGCACTGCAGGTAAACAAAATATTTAATCTTTTTTAGTGCTTTATTTTTATTGCTTTTATTTTAAATGTATTTTTTTTATTTAATTTAATGTAATGTTTTAAATTGTTAACTGATTTAACTTTACATTATTAGCCTTTTATTAATTCATTATTTAGCTATTCACTAAATTTTTTGATAACAGATAGTTCCATAGCAAATGATTCATAAAGTCATCTGTGACGAGCAGGGCGGGCGAGAGCCGTGAGGGAACGGCGCGAGGCCGGTGACGCGAGTGATAATGAGCGTCACTTGCGAGGCGTGCCGGCCTCGAGTCTCTCACGGAGGAGCTCTGGAGGCATAAAAGGAGGAGCGACTACAATGAAGGACGAGAGAGGACCAGGCCTGGACTTTATTTTATGTTTTATTATGTTTGTGTGGCCAGCAGACGTCCGCGAGGGTCTGCCGGCATTACTTTCGTTTTGTTTGTTTATTTTATATTAAAGTTTTGTTGAATGTTCGCCGGTTCCCGCCTCCTTCTTCCCACATCTACTAACCTTGTTACATTGGTGCCGAAACCCGGGAGGAAGGAGGGACATGCTGTCGGAGAGCCCTCGCTGCTGAGGGGGATCGCGGTGCTGCGGAGTTCGGGCAGTGCGGGAGTGAAGACCGCGAGAGGCTGCCCGAGGCGGTGGTACTGGAGCCTAGTGAAAGGTGGGACGAAGAGCTCGAGGCCGTGCCCCTGGGACGAGGTGGGGTGGCTGCCGTCCAAGAGGGAGCGGAGGAGTCGCCACCGTTCGCCGTGGGCCGGAGCCTGCTGCCGTCCGCCATAAAGGGGAGGAGCAGGGAACGGGGGACTCGCTGCCGGCTGCCCTCAGTCGGAGGAGCCATCGCCGGCCACCAGGAGGCGGTCGAGGATCGGGCCGTCCACCGAGCGTCCAGTGCCACCGCATGGCACCGCGAAGAAGAGCCTCTTGGCAGGCTGAGGACCGAGCGGCAGTGTGTCGGGGAACCGAACCAAGATTTTTTTTTTTTTTTTTTTTTTTAACATTCAACAAAACTTTAATATAAAATAAACAAACAAAACGAAAGTAATGCCGGCAGACCCTCGCGGACGTCTGCCGGCCACACAAACATAACAAAACATAAAATAAAGTCCAGGCCTGGTCCTCTCTCGTCTTTCATTGTAGTCACTCCTCCTTTTATGCCTCCGGAGCTCCTCCGTGAGAGACTCGAGGCCTGCACGCCTCGCAGGTGACGCTCATTATCACTCGCGTCACCGGCCTCGCGCCGTTCCCTCACGGCTCTCGCCCGCCCTGCTCGTCACATCATCCTTATAAAGTCAGGCAAAACTTCATAAGCCCCTGGTTTCACAGACAAGGCTTAAGGCTAGTCTTCGATTAAAATGCATGTTTGAGCAGTTTTAACTGAAAGCAACTTGCACTGGCATATATTAAAACATGTCAGTGCCATTGTTTTGTCTCAAGATGCACACCAGTAATGTTTTTTTCTAAGGCACATTTATAAAGGCTTCTAAAATGTCCTAATTAAACTAAGACCTAATCCTGGCTTAATCTAAGCCCTGTCTGTGAAACCAGGCCTAAGAATAATAAAAATGTAATTTAATTTAAATTAATTTTCAACTTGGGGTATGCACTAGTTTCAGTAATTCAACAGTCCATCAACAGTTATCATTTAAACAACAAACTGGGTTTGTTCAGAGTTGATGACATCATAATAGTGTAGGGAAAGGTTGAATACATGTCACTCTTTATACTTACTCATAACCCTGAGAGCGTTTCTTTCTGAAAAAGCGTTGCTTCAGCTCATTCCTCTTGAAGAACACGTATAAACCCAACGCCAAAAGAGGAAGAACAAGGAAAAAGAACACAAGAAGACCATCCCTTGTGGAAGTATCTTTATCTGAGAGAGAGAGAGAGAGAGAGAGAGAGAGAGAGAGAGAGTTTAAATTGAGATAATCACTAATCATTGAGATAATCACCAGACCAAGCTCAATTTAAAATTGAACATTGGTCTGGGGAGTCTGCTATGTATTTTCTACTGCAAAAGAGGCGTGATCAACGAGCATTATTCACGCAATTGGACTGTCCTTCAACCAATCAGATCAACGATCCGGGTGACGTACTTTGCAGAGCGACGCGAAAACTCCAGACAGGTTTAGTTTGTATTGGTTTGTAGCATTGATCAGCGGTTTGCAGAAGCAGCAATGGCATTGAGCGATTTTTGCAGGTTGTGCAAAAAAACATGAAAGTGAGTGGTATTTACACCCACTCGTGTGATTTGTTTGCTAAACTAAAGAAGTCATTCAGCATCGTCGAGAGGTTAAAAGGAATTGGATTGACGGTCGTGCTTGCTGTCGCTTCTCTATCGTCATCGTGTTATACCTGCCAATAACGAGCAAGGTGGATAAGCCAGTCTGTGATTGGTTCCCACAAAAGTGTAACAGAAGCAGTAGAAATGAATGTATGGGTTTCCAGACTGAGTTGCCGGGCGAAATCAAATCGCCAGCAGATCAGGCTGGGTTTACCCAGTCTAATTCAAGCACGATAAGACGCAAAATATGAGAAGAACTCAAGTTTGTACTGGTGCACTGTCTGTGAAGTGGCTCTCTGTGAACAAACACCCGAAATGTGCACGCAGAATGCCACTTCAGACAGCGTGCCAGTGCCGCACTGAGTTCTCTTTGCTGCTTGAACAGATAAAAACACACAGAATTGTGTCAAATTTCCAGTTTTGTTGAGTATCCTCATAAGCACAGTCTTAAATGAGTTAAAAAGTTTTAAATGAATGTAAAGTGATGTGAGAAAATAGGATATGTGTCAGATTCCTGTCGTCAGGTCTTAAAGTGACAGCAGCCTAATAAACTTGCTGCTGACCATGTCATTAATGTTAATCAAAGAACAAAAGACAAAGAGAAAATCACTCGCTGCTCTTGAATGAATAACTTCTATAGCTTTAATAAGAATGAATCTACATTCAATTTATAATTTATGCAGTGAAGACTGTGCAGTTTTTGATTACTCAATTTCTGTATATTTACCCATTAGAACTACCTGAAAATCTGAAAGCATTGTTTACAAGGTTATGTCAAAAACAACAACTTTTCAGTGCATTTTAGCAGGGCAGGTAAAAATCTGAACTGAATCCTTAGCGTTGAGCCCTAATATATTAAAGGCACAGCTAAATGTGACATATTTCAATGGGTTTATGTGAAGATTGTTTTAAGTTCACTTATTATATTTTTTAAAGCCTATTAAATGTTAAAATTGATAACTTTCAATTATACTGTAATTTGAATGGCAATAATAATAACTAGGGAAAAAAACATCAGTATCAGTACTGGTATAAATGATACTGGCCTTAATTCATAATGCTTAATAAAAAGATGCCATTAAACAAATATTTCAAATATACTATCTTTATGTTGTTTCTACATTATTTTGAAGATTTAATGTGAAAGTATTACAATATAAAAATCTATTAAAAACTCAAATGATAGGTGTGAATAATTACAAAAAATGTGTGATTAAATAGTTATTTTTTAAATCCATCGATAGCACTAGTGATCACATTTACGGTTGACACGTGTTAAAAGTATTGATAATCCTTTGTGAAGCTCTAGCTGTGCCGTTGTTAAGCAGTATTACCATCCCAGGTGGGGCCGCTTTCTATGCTTCCTCCATATCCAGAGGCCTCACAAAATGGAGGAGCCCAGCCGTATTCACAGTGGCAGTTTTTATTGCTGTTACACACCTGAAAGTAGTCAAGCACAAACATACAACACTCAACACACATTTCAAAGATGTAGAACTGAAGGTATTTAGGATTTAAAAATAGGTGTATGTAAAATTTTGGTAACACTTCAGTTTAGGGTCCAATTCTCACTATAAACTAATTGCTTATTAGCATGCATATTATTAGAATCCTGGCTGTTTATTAGTACTTATAAAGCACATATTAATGCCTTATTCTACATGACCATATTCTACATCCCTAATCTAACCAAATAAATAAACTTAACAACTATCTTACTAACTATTAATAAGCAGTAATTAGGAGTTTAAGGCAAAAGTCATAGTTAATTGTTAATAGTGAGAATTGGACCCTAAACTTCAGTGTGACCAAATTATGTATATGTAGGTATATGAAAAATGGTGCCATTGAATTGTGGGAAGTGCATGCATATGTACCCCATGGCCGTGGCATTTCTTTTCGACGTCACAGTCATAATTCAGCATGTCTGCACTTTTGCACTCAAAATTCAGACAAACCTGCAATACAAATAATAAGAAGTCAAAAACATACAGTGTGCAGGTAAAATCATGAAATCTTAGAAAAAAAAAAATAATAATAATAATTATTTAAACTGTTTTATCATGGGAAAAAAAGATCTAATCATGTCCTCAATCAGCCTTTAAGTGGATTCCTTCAAATGTGTTTGGATAGTTTGGTGTTGGTAACCAAATAAATAATAAATGATAAATAAAGCTGCTGTCTGATCATTATGGAAAAAATCATAAAATTAATGACATTTCTGATTTTTCACTGTCATTCAGTCATTTCATATTTACATCATAAATATAATATATTTTAGGAGAAACTTGATGGTTCTCTGCAATGCTTGGCATGATGGTAATGGCAGTAGTATTGGGAACAGCAACTCTTTGTTTTACTAGGAATAAATCCAATGTAGAATTTCAATATTTTTTACACTTTATATATTTATTATTGAGAGAAAATGTTAAAGAGAAAAAAGTCAGGGTAGGGGATAAGCTGAAAATACAGAAATAATTATGCCATAATTAACATTAAATTTAAAAACAAGGGGAAAATAGGTAGTTCAAGAGACAATAAAATATGTTATAATATATCTTTTAAAGCTAGAATGATTGCTTTGAGAAACATAATGCAATTCTCCTAGTGGACAGAAAATTTAATCCAATTGAAAAATCATCCTAATACAGAATCAGGATTTCTGCAGGATTTATGAGGTAAATTTTTAAGACCCTTTTAAGACCAAGTACAGACAATTTAAGGAATAAATTGAAAGGAACATAATACATCAATATGTTATCTAAATGTAAAGGTCTCTGGAGAAACACAATCAGTTATATCTGCAAAACTTGAAAATAAAACTTTCATCAGATATGCATCACACACACACACACACACACACACACACACACACACACACACACACACACACACACACACACACACACACACACACACACACACACACACACACACACACACACACACACACACACACACACACACACACACACACACAGTGCTTTGTCTTTTTTTCCCCATGCAAATGTCTAAAGATTTTTAAATCAAGACACACTTAGATACAAAATGACATAAAATATGAAGTCTTGTTTTCTGTGAAATTTATCAAAATGAAGTGAGTTTATGATTAAAACAAGACCATCTTCCAATGGTCTCAGAAAAATCAACTTAATTTAATAGGAAGTTTTAATAACTTATTGACAGGTACAGTATTTGTTATTTTATAAAGCATAAACTTAATTATTCAAGACATACATTTGCATCTCAAGTAAATGTATCTATTTAAAGATGTTAAGATATTTGTATCGGAAAACAGGACATAAATACTGAGGAAGATATTTATTGTTTTTGCAATGCATGCAACATTTAATGCCATGACCAAGACTGTCAGGATCCTGCCCTGTTTTGTCCTTGTTTAATGTTTGTTTGTTTGTCTTGTGCTTGAGCACATGGCTATGTCTTTGTTTGTTTGCGCTAATCCTTTTGTTCCACCTCCTTGTTTGCGGTTACCACGCCCCCTTGTTTAGTCCTGTCTAGTTCTTGTTTCAATAATTGTGCTCACCAGGGGCCCGTTTCAGAAAGGATGTTAAGTGAAAACTCTGAGTATGTTAACCCTGAAATGAGATCAAGTTCAGAGTTCAAGTTTTAACTCAGAGTTGGTTGAACCTCCTTATTGAAACGGGCCCCTGATCCTCATGTGCTCCGGTCCCTTTATATTGTGTTTCCTTCCCTTGTGTCTTTACTGGTTCATTGCGTCCTATGTGTGCGTGCAGTTCTCTAAGATCTTGTCAGTGCTCCATTTAGTTTTCTCCATCTGATTATTTTTCTTTTGATATATTCTAGTTTTTCTTTATTCCTGAGTTTTTATTCTAGTCTAGTTTTAGTCGCATCCTGTTCCACCCTGGTCGTTGACTCTCCTGGCATGGCGGCTAGTCTGGTGCTACTTGGAGTCTCTTCACCAGCTATCAAGCCTCTGGTTCCCTGAGCCGCCACATTGTATCCATCTTTGGCCATCACCTCCTTGCAGTCTACCCCGACCGGCCAGTTCTCCTGTCGTGTGCCCTGCCATACTGTTTGGCCTGTCACTATTCTATACCTTCTTGTGCATTGTTTACAGTTCCGCCATTAAATTGTCATTGCTCAGCTCTGCGTTTGGGCCTCCCTCATTTAGAATACCTGACAAAGACTTTCTGCTTTGATTTAAGACCTTTTTAAGGCCTTAATTTGTGTAAGGTTAAATTAGGTAAATTAAAATTTTTAAGACCTGCAGAAAGCCTGAGAATATGTGCACATTCATGAAAGTGGCTAAACAATTCAGCAAACATATTTTACTAATCTGTGTGCATAATTTAAGCAGAAATTTTGTATGTTCAATGTTGCTTTTCTCTGTCACCTTATTATCTCCACACTTGGTGCCCTCGTTGACCATGCCGGGATCAGGTACGTCAGAGCCCAGGAGGAAGTCCACGCCCCAGCAGGTAGTGCCGGCAATGGGGGTCTGGATGATAGATGGCTTGATGCCAAATATGACTGATGATTGAACGTTCTCACACTGTAGCTTCCCACACATGGCGTTCCTAAAAGAATGAGAGCATGAGAGTGTTCTTATAAAAATTCTAAATTTGGATTCCTGAGTGTGAATTTGAATTTAATTGTAAGTGCATTTATCTTGCTGTACTGTACCTGCTTTCACACTTCTTAAATCCACTGGAATGGTAGCCACAGTTTCCAAAGCGATCACCTTTAGAGTTCACATCCTTAAAACACAGCTCAGGAGCAGCTTTAGCCTCTACACACAAGAAAAGACAGATGGGTTACATTTACAGAATATCAACTTCTATTTTCTCTTTTATTTTAATTAAACAAAAAAACTTTTTTTTTTTTTACCCTGCTATTTAGTATCACTGAGTATTGCTATTTAGTATCATTGATACATTTTAATTTTATTTTTATTAGGGTTGTCAACATTAACGCATGCGATTAATATAAACGGAGTGTCTATTTACACTAAGTGCAAATAGCATCCCTTGTTAGCAAACGCTTTTTACACTAGCTCCGCCCACCAGTAAGGCTCCAGACCTGGCTTTTAATGCGATTGACGCGGGTTCGAATACGCCTTTTGCCGAGCTTGCATATATTTTTAATAAAAATGAAAATAATGTTCTAAAAGTGTAAATAAACTGCAAACCAGTGTTTAATAATATTACAAGTGTTTATTGGGTAGGGTTAGGGGAAGTGTAGGGAGGGTTTTTATTCTCCCAATAAGGCAGCATCCATTTAATAATTTTAATAAGTATAATCATTTACACTCTATGATATTATTGCATCCTGTTAATGTACAAAAATACTGAGGTGCAAATAGTATCTGCCAATATAAAGTATAGATAGCATCTAATTACTATTTACTCTTATTGCAAAGAATACTTTTACATGGTGTAAATAGAATATATCGCTATTTTCGTCTAGTGTGAATAGCATATTGCTAAGAAAATACTGTTATTGTCACAGTGTAAATTGAATATATTGCTATTTTCACTTAGTATAAATAGCATCTAATTGCTATTTACACAGTGTAAATAACATCAATCGCTATTTGCACTTAGTGTAAATAGCTGCTGCCTAATTTAAAATCCTTAATGTGTTAAAATAATTGAACGCAAATAAATTAACGAAGCACGCGTCATTAACGTAATTTACGTCATGCAGTTAGATAGATGTTTTTGGGAGTTAAAGATATTTATAATGTTAATATTTATATTTCAAATAAATGCTGTTCTTTTGAACTTTCTATTCATCAAATAATACTGAAAAAAATCAGCATATTAGAATGATTTCTGAAGGATCATGTGACACTGAAGATTAGAGTAATGGCTGCTGAAAATTCAGCTTTGCCATCACAGGAATAAATTACATCTTAAAATATATTAAAATAGAAAACAGTTATTTTTAACTACAAAATTATTTTACAACATTACCGTTTTTACTGTATTTTTCATCAAATGAATGCAGACTTGGTATCACAAGAGACTTCTTTCAAAAACATATTGTAGCATAGAACGTGTGCTCTTGATGGAGCTGCAGGTCAGTTTTTTTTTTTTAAATTTTATTCAATATAGGATAAACAATACTCTTAATTATATTACCCACCCCTAGAAGTACAAAATCATTGTACTCACTTGTGCCAAATATGGCCTGACACTGGGTGTCATAGTGCTGGCACTGGCCGTTGTAGCAGTAAGCCTGGTCTTGTTTGCAAGGATGGCCGTTCTGTTTGAAGACGTCATTCTGACAGAGGGCAGATGTGCCATTACAATACTCTGGCAAATCACATTCATCAGTGCTGCTTCTGCACACAGTGCCTCCAGGTAAAAACTGACAGATAGAGAGAAAAATTAATCAGAACATGTGAGTTAAAAAGTACTACTGCATATTGTCAAATGGCATATGCATGTATAGGCTAATAGCTATGTCCTAGTGTGCTTGGTGATATAAAAAGTTTGATGCTTTGATGGACAAAAAAATTTATGACCCAACTATACAAATTTTGTCTTAAAACTCATTGCGTGAAGGGCACATACAATATTGCCTTACAATTTGGCCAGAACAAGCCATCTTATAAAACAGCATGGCAGGCATCTTGTCAGTGTTATTTTAGTGTAATTTATATACTATTATAGTATTTATCATTGTTTCAAATAAGCTTTTATTTTTATATTTTCAGTTTTCATTTTAATTTTAGATTAAGCTATAGTATATTTGTTATGTGAATTTGACATTTGTATTAGTTTTTGTTTGTTTGTTTTAGCAATGTTAGTATGTCAACTTTAACTTTTTTACTTCAAGTTTTTCATTCAATATTTATATTTTATTTCAGCTCTATTTGAATTAAAAATGTTTTTTAATAAATTTATTTACCAATAACAATAACAGTGCATCTCACTAAGGTTTGGAGCAGAGCTACAGTGTTAGAAAAGGTGCAATTACCCTGCAGTTCTTGCAGCAGACCCCGAACGCACACTGAGCTCCTGACCTCAGCTTACACGTTTTCGGCTCACAGCATGGGTCCTTCTCACACTCCTGAAACATTTACATAATCAACCTTCAGAAGTTCTCAATTCTTCATTAGGGATGCAACAAACTAAACTCAGCAAAAAAAAAGATTTTTTTTTTCCTTTTTTAGGATACTGTATTTTAAAGATAATTTAGTAAAATACAAACAAGTTTTACAGGACAGGTTTTAAACCAGAGCATGTGAGTGAACTGGAGTGGTGTAACCGCTTTATGCCCATGTGCATACTCCACTCATGTACCTCTCATGTTCACCAGTAAAACAAAGTTCACTCATATCCAACTCAGACATGAAATTTTGCTGTACTATGTCTTTCTGTTTGTAATAACAGTTATGATATTTGTGGCTTCAAAGCCTAGGTCTTTAACCCTACTTCTGGGGATCCACTGTCCAGCAACCTGCTTCAGATCACTTGGCCTGTGTATTTTCAAGCTAACCTGAGCCCAGGAACCAGCTTGAAGACCTATGCTTTAAAGCAATATATTGTATCAAGTCAAATCACCTTTATTTATATAGCGCTTTTTACAATGCAGATTGTATCAAAGCAGCTTTACATTGATAACTGATACATAATCTTCAAGAATAGTGTCAATGCAGGCAGATCAAAGCACTGTTGAATAAATGTCAAGAATACTGTTGAATATCAAATGTCAAGTGTTATAAATAAATACAATGTGACTTGACTGGAGTGCTGAATTGCAGAACTGAATCAAACATCGCTATGATCAGATGCTTTCTTGACTGCTGTTTTATCACCGCTGTTGTTTTAGTTGTGTTTTTTTTGTTACAGAGGGGAAAGTGCGCAGCACTTATTTACATATTAATCTAAATGCCTCTCTCAGTAGCATGAGCAGGATGTTCACTAACAGCTGCAAAGGTATTTCAAACTTCTTTTTACCCCTGAGCAAAGAATGAAAAAGAACTTCTTTGCTAACTCAGTTTTTCCCTTTCAGTTTCATTTCCCTTTTCGTTCTTAAAGGGATCGTTCACTCAAAAATGAAAATTCTGTTATTAATTACTCTCCCTCATGTCATTCCAAGCCGACTTTCATTCATTTTCGGAACACAAATGAAGATCTTTTTGATGAAATTTGAGAGCTTTCTGTCCCTCCGTCGACAGCTACGCAACTACCACTTTGACAGTTCAAAAAGTTCATAAAGAGATCGTAAAACTAATCCATATGAATTGAACGGTTTGGTCCAAATTTTCTGAAGAGACTTGATCGCTTTATGATGAACAGATTGAATTTAGGCTTTTATTCACATATAAACATTGATCAGGGAGCATAAAAGAAGCTCAACCGTACCTGCGTGATGCGCAAGAACAAACCTCTTTAGTTCTTGTGGAAGTTCAAACGTGCTGCGTAAAACAAGAATAAACCTCATTGGTTCTCACATGTCCAAGCAAGCATGCTTGAGCTTCTATTTAGCATAGCTGATGTTGATGAACGTTTATATGTAAAAAAAAAATAAAAAAATAAATATGTTTATCATATAAAGTGATTGTGTCTCTTTAGAAAATTTGGAATAAATCCTTAATTCATATGGATTAGTTTTACAATCTCTTTCTGAACTTTTTGATGCATCAAAATGGTAGTTGCGTAGCTGTCTATGGAGGGACAGAAAGCTCTCCGATTTCATCAGAAAGATCTTCATCCATGTTCCAAAGATGAACAAACGTCTTTAACTATTGTGCTTATATGTATAAGGTTCACAACTTAATTAAAAAAAATTTTGAACTCCATAACCTTATATTTTATATGACTTATTTCACAGATTCTCAAACCAGCATATCACAATGGGCTTTCTGGTTTGAGCGAGCAGCCCTGAGCGGATTGAGCGAGCAGAGCGATGTCAGGTCATTTTGAGTGTCGATTGACTTAGTTCTTTCGGTGTGTTCTGCAACGTTGGCTCTGGTCGGATGCCATCAGGGTTTTGGGCTGATTCAGCATGTTGAATTGGCATCAGGCCATTAGTGAGGGAGGACTCTAATTGGCTGTTCAGCTTAGCGAATGAGTCGCAAAAGTGATGAAAGCGAGCAAAGAAACCTAAGACAGTGCTACAGGGAGACAGGAGGGACAGATGATCATTTTTACAGTGGCAAACCATGTGTAAATCACAAGTCCTCCCAGATGTGTTTGAGAACTTACAAATGCCTTTTTGGAAGAGTGGGGTAACATCTTACCGCAATAACTGGCAAATCTGGTGCAGTCCATGAGAATAAGATACACTATAGTACTGATGGCCACAAAAGATACTGACTGCGGTCTATAAATGTCTCTAAAACTTGTTCAGTCTTTCTCGTGTGTTGAATCTTTTTATGGTCATACTAATATTTACATGTTAAACATTAGACATTAGTTGGAAATAAAAGCAGATGAAAATGAGAGGACCTTTCTTTTTTTTTCTTTTTTTGCTGTTTATTATTATGATTATATTCATAATTAATTAGAATTGATTTTATTAATTAGTCGTTGCAGCCCTGGGGCCGTATTCACAAAACATTTCATCTTACCACTAAGAGTTTTCCTAAATAGCAGTAAAAGTTCTTAGCTAAGAGTTTTCTCTTAAAACCTATTCACAAAGCTGCTGAGACAAACTTTTACTAAGGAATAGAGAGACGACTTAAGCTAAGAGAAAGGGCGTGGTTGACCTCATTGCTATGGATGATGTCACTATTGACTATTGGCTTACTGACTATGCACACAGTGATTGGCTGACGGGGGAGGGGTCTCTGTGTGTGATTTAATCATAGAAATATTGTAGAACGAAGTATCATTTCGCCATATATAAATAAAGGTTTTAAAACAAGAATGTTGTCATGTTCAAATAAAGATTTTAAAATGTAGGCTAAATGTCACTAATTAAACAAGTATATGTTCAGCTAATTGTCTGCCTCTTACATGCATCTTGAGAGAATGCAGAATTCAGGTGACAAATTATGTTTGTCCCAGGATACAGGGGAGTACACTGGGTTTGGGCTAAATTCTGAGCTCGGAGCCTTCCTTCCGACAGCACGGGATTGGGAAAGGTCCACGAGTCGGAAATTGAATTCAGATCACGGAGCTGCCCACAAGGCTAGTATATTATTTTCAACTTTACCGCAATGTTTTATTCTCCATCATTCAATACTTTTTGCCTGTACATAAATGAACCTTTATGTTGTCATTGCAGATGACAAATCTATAAATCTATACATCAAAATATTTATTGCATTTATAAAGAAAAGGCTCATCAAGGCACTATTGGCTCAATGGTGTAGGCTACAGTGTCTTTGAGTGGATTGCTGAGGCGGAATGCCGACAACAGCCATTTTTGTATTGTTTGTGATTTGGTTTTAGTGACTTAAGCCGGGGACACACCTTACGATTAGCTGAAACATAAGACTGAACTGAACACACATACCGATTGTTTCCTTCGACGGGAGCCATGTACTCACACATGGAATTTGAACACCGACTGTAATCACAGACTGAACGCAACTGGCTCTGACTGGACGCGTTTGAGCGCGATCAGTCTTAAGTATCAATTTACATTCATAATCGGCCTTACAATCATTAAGTGTGTGCGCGGCTTTAGGAGTCCTCTTGACTACTCCTAACTTTTTACAGATTTAGGAGCTAGTTTTAGTGCTAAAATGCTTTGTGAAAAACTCTTAGAGCTTAGAAATATTCTTAGAGCTAAATTTAAGAGTCCTACATTTTGGACTGACACGCCCATTATTTTTAAGAGTTTCTCCTAAATCAACAAGCTAGGAGCTACTTTTACCCTTAAGATGTTTTGTAAATATGGACCCTGGTCTTCATGACCTTTAACATCACTGGCTCAACAGCACAGTTGGTTACCTAAATCAGCCAACAATTACTACGTTCAGCTCTCTTTACCTAATAACTAAACTGATCTGGAATTAGACAACTCACTTCCTCTGATCCACAGTCACACTCTTCACCCACATCCACCAGCTTGTTCCCGCAGAAGGGAGCGCTGTATGCCTCGTCCGGCCGCGGTATGTTCAGCAGACAGCGGCCACCTGAGTTCAAGATCATCTTCTCAAAGTCATCAGCACTACAGCTACTGAAGTTACGAGAACCACTGAGGACAGAGAAATTGGTGAAAACAAAAACCTCACAGCATACTGAAATTTGTAAACAAACATAGACAAAAAACACCTACGTTGCCCCTGAGTTCATAATGCAGTGCGTGACATCGCATTTACAGTTTCGGCCATCATCATGGTTCATCCCAAGATTGTGGCCCAGCTCATGAGCCACGATGGAGGAAAATGACATCACATTATTATTGGTGAACTGAGGGGAAAATGCACACATATACATACAAAGACAGAGATTTAGATACTGGTGAAAGTCACTGTTCAGCAGACACTGTGTAACAGTGTGTGTGAGTATCTGTAGCATATGAGAAGTGGATCAGAGACATCATACCGCATTAATTCCACCACCATGACTTCTGGAACAAGCTGTGCCAACGAAAGCCATGCCTGCTGTTCCACCAAATCCTTTCTTTCTGTGAAAAGAGAGAGAAAGAGAATCAGACAGGCAATTTCTGCAGCCATAACTGCACATCATTATTATTAGAACAATAAATCTAAAGGACACATAACTGGATTTTTCTTGAAGATATACTTTACAATGCAAAGACTTTCCCTTTTCAGCACCAATCACTTAAAGAGAGCTACTAGCGCAAAACCTAATCTGGAGGTTTTTTGATTTGCTTGGAAAGACAGTGTTTCCGGCTACGAGCAAGTCCGGAATACTCTACATTTAGATCTACATACTTTAACAGGCTTATAGAACGTAAGTAATGTGAATAATGTCAGACCCCTGTTAAATATTATTAACTGTTCCCTCACCCTAGAAAACGTCCCTAAATCTTTTATACATATATCAGTTATTAAACCTCTTTTTAGAAAAAGCCAAATCTTGGCTCATGTGAAATGAATAATTAAACATCTAAACATCTAAGCGTTTGACACTACAGATCATCATATTCTTCTGGACTGGCTTTAATATTAAGCTGGCATATGTAGACAGGCCCTAGCCTCATTAAAATACTTCATCTCAGTTACCTGTAACGTGTATGTTAGCTCATTTCAATGTGTTCTGTTTCTATTTGCCTGCCTGAGTTCCTAGTTAGTTTCCTTGATTGTTAATTAGTCCCTCCCTCACACCTGTTTCTGTTCAGTTTGATTACCTTCTCCATGTATTTAAGCCCTGTGTTTCCTGTGTTTTTTTTAACAAGGTTGTGTTAATTTTTTCTCATACGATCTCCTGAGTGTTCCTTGTTTATTTTATTAAAGACTATTTTTTGTCTCTGTCTCTTTCTTTGTGCGCTTCATTACAGACACTGTGACATTACCACTTTGTTTATGTAAATGAACAGACAACTGATCTTGTAATGGAAAATTATGGTGTGCAGCATGGCTTTGCGTTATGTCCTTTTCCCTGTGTTCCCTGTACAAGCTCCCTTTGGGTGATATTACTACGAATTTGTTGATTATATAATACACGTTCTCCTGATGCAATTCAAACATCTGATATAAATTGTAACAGAGAAAGGCCCTTACAGGATGAGCTGTGCACTGTCATGACGTCGACGGTGAACTAGCTCTTTCTCTCTCCATTGAGTAAAGCGGCCCAACACCTCTCCAGCACTGCCATCAGTATTGATGAAGTTCTGCGCAGACCAGATCTCCAGCCCCACTAACACAATGCGAATATTCAGAGGCATGTACATCTAAGGGGAAGCAGGAAAAAGAAAGTGAGAAAATCAGGCCTCTTAATAATCAATATTTTGTGTGATATATAAATAAAGATTTTTAATATTTGACAAATAAATTTGAACTGAAAAAGGCATTCTTTGTATCCATCTTAAAATATGCAAGAAAACTTACACTATCAACATAGTTAGCAATCTGAACCACCTCCTCACGTACTGCTGTTTGATTTCTGTTTTTGTAGTTATACTGTAGAAAAGAGAAAAAAGAAATACAAGAAAGGCTTTCAGAAATTGGGCACTTCTCACATTGGACAATTCTCACATTGATGCTTTAATGACCCAGGCATGGGGCGATCACGTTCTCATCCCACATGTCTCAAAACGTTTAATAAATGTCTCCACACTTCCATTAAATTCTCTTACGCTAACTGCTCTCAGTTTAAGAGCTACTGTCTGACATTTCCCTGAGTGTAAAATAACCATCAGATAATGAGAAAAGAGAAGATTGTACAAGATTTACATGACTTACTCTTTCATTATCCACCACAACAAGCAGTTCCACATAGTGTGTCTGGTGAAGCACTGCCCTCTTATTCTGTTTGGAAAGACAGACAAAGAATTTAGTCTTTTCAGCTGTGTTTGCTGTGTTTACTACTATTACTATTGAATACAAATTAAATTCTTATTATTATACCATTAAAAAATACAATAATATTAATAATAATAATAATAAATATAGCTGCAAGCAGCAATTATGGGGCCAAGCACAAAAACGGCACAAGAAACCAGCCAACACGGCTGGGAGCATCAGACCAACTGCAACAGTGAACAATTAAAGACGTATTAAGATCATTTTAGGCATAAGAGCTGAAAAATTATCAAAAATGAGGATTTACTGGTTCATAACTTTCGACCAATAGGTGGCGCTGTGTCCAAATTGTTGTGCTATGGTCAGAGTGAGGTGACAATGACACTTCCAAAGTTTGGTGTCAATATGTCAAAGCACTGAAGAGATACAGCTTCAAGAGTCATTTTTGAATCATGCCTCAAATTCTTTGCTCTGGTATACAAAAACGGTTTGACATATGGACTTGAAATCCATAACTTTTTGTCGGCATGGTCTGAAGATGACACGGTTCAATTTTGGTGAAAATCGGAGCAACGGTCTAGGAGGAGTTCGAAAAAGTAGGTTTTTAAAGAAAAACAATATGGCGGACAGGACGTTTAGCTGACTATAGCAAATGTGATATCTATGTTCTCAGCATAACCCAAGGAATCTACTGAGACCAGTTTCATTACAATTGGTGAATACAGTCAAAAGTTATTAGCAATTTTGTAAATTTTGTTATAACTTTTGACCACAAGGTGGCGCTGTGCCGAAACTTCTCAGGCTCCTTCAGGGCATTGTGCTGATGACCCATACCAAGTTTTGTAAAGATACGTTAATGCGTTCGTAAAATACAGCATTTTAGCACAAAATTCAAAATGGCCGACGGCCAAAATGACCGATATGGGAAAATTGGATATCATTCGACTCGGCATGATTCCCCGAATCCAACGAGACCAAATTTATGATTTTTGGACAAACCCATCAGAAGTTATAAGCAAAAATACCCATTTTTCATATCTCCGCACCAGTAGGTGGCGCTGCGCCGAAACACTGCATGGTACCTCAGGTCATGCTTGTGATGACATGTACCAAGTTTGGTCTGAATACGATAAAGCGTTGCGGAGATACAGCCTTACTTCTGTTTTCGCAAGCACTACGTACAATTCGTTCGTGAGTTTTTCAAAAACGGTTTGAGGAATCAACTTGAATTCCATAACTTTTTGTCAGCATGGTCTGAAGATGATCTGATTCAATTTTCATGAAAATCGGAGTAACGGCCTAGGAGGAGTTCGAAAAAGTAAGTTTTTCAGAAAATTCAAAATGGCGGAAAAATTTTCATGACGGAAAATGACGTCATAGGGTGCAATCGATTCAGAGGAAAAAATAATTTTGTTTCTAGCCCTTATGGTTCAAAAGTTATTAACATAAACATAAGTGCAACTTTGGACAGCTGGTGGCGCTAGAGGGCATGAGTTAGAGACTCCAAATTTGCTATGGACATAGTTCAGACTGTCCTCTAACTATGTGCAAAATTTCACAACTTTCCCGCAAACGGTTCTATGGGTTGCCATAGACTTCAAGAGCGGAAGAAGAAGAAGAAGAAGAAGAAGAAGAAGAAGAAGAAGAAAAAAAAAGAAAAAGAACGCCAACAATAACAATAGGTGCCTCCGCACCTTCGGTGCTTGGCCCCTGATAATAATAATAATACAGTTCCCAAGGCTAACTGAAGGCTGTTTACGGTTTCAAAAATTTTAAATGATCAACCATTGTTTGTAGTGTGGACTAAATGATAAACTGAAGAGCATTAATAAATAATTGAACTATTTTAAAATAAGTGTGACTTTGCCAAATGTAATGTGTTTAATTGCCATTAAAATGTAATAAATTAAATGAAATTTTTACTCTTTTAAAGAAAACAAATCCTAGGTATTTATTTGATACAATGACAGAATCCTCACAGCTATGTGCCTTTTTGGAGAGAAATGGTATCTGCAAGGATATCTGTCAGCATTTAGACCATATAATAATACTGAAACTGCTTTCATCATCATTCTTTTGGAATGGCTCGAAAATTACGTTGGCATTAGTGGACTTTGGTATGGTTCAAATCATACTTATCTAACAGTCATTAATTTGTAGCAGTAAATGAAGAGGTATCATATCGATCACAAGTTAAGTACGGAGTACCGCAAGGCTAAGTTCTAGGACCATTGTGCAAATGCTAGATATCATTAGGAACATACCAATTCACAAAACTAACGGAATGCATAGTTGACATAAAAATTGGATGACTAGTAATTTCAGTTTTAATTTTAATTTAAGTTTTATTCAATGGACCAAAAACCTCCACACATAATAATTAGAATAATGTCTCTCTTGATGGATGTTCTGTCAAGTCTTCATCATCAGGTAGGACCCTAGGTGTGCTATTTTTATTTTGAAAGTCACATTTCTAACATTTGTAAAACCGCATACTTCCATCTTAAAAATTTCTCCAAATTACAACATATGTTCTCAATGTCAAATGCAGAAAAGTAAATTAATGCATTCATGACCTCTATGCTAGATTATTGTAATGCATTACAGGGTGGTTGCAGGCTTAATAAACAAACTCCAGCTAGTCCAAAATGCAGCACCTAGAATTCTTATTAGAACCATGAAGTATGACCATATTAGCCTGGTGCTGTCAAAATGCATTGGCTCCCAATTAAACATCATATTCATTTTCAAATCTTGCTAATTATTAATAAAGCCCTGAATGGTTTAGCTCCTCAGTATTCGAGCAAACTCCTATTCATGAAGGACACATAGTCCTTCATGTCCATTACTGGACATGAAGGACTCTAAAAATTCTGGCCAGTTGCTAATACCTAGAATATCGAAATCAACTGTGGGTGGTAGATCCTTTTCCTAAACAAGCCTCAAACTCTGGAACAGTCTTCCTATCATTATTTGCTAGACACACTCTGTCAGTTTAAATCTAGATTAAAGAATGAGATGGATGAAATATTCTGAATAATATCAATCCACAAGCTGACTTGCGATGCAGCCTGGAATCATAATCACACCATGTTTGTTCGTTTGGCAAGAGGAGAACTGGTCTCCCGACTGAGCCTGGTTTCTCCCAAAGTTTTTTTGTTCTCCATTTCTATCAGTTTTCTGATAGAGTTTGTGTTCCTTGCCACTGTTGCCTTAATTGTAATGTCTTGAGCGATCAAACACACAGTTATAAAAGTCAATCTTCACAACATGCCACAAGACTCCACAATGTCTGAATGCATTGTATGTTTGTTATTTGGGATGCACTGATACCGATACAGCACATGTACTTGTACTCGTACTCATAAAAATACCCCCGATACCAAAGACCGATACCTCACGTGATGTAACTGAATGAATTTTCCGTGCACAGAGACTCTGGCTGCAGCAGCAGAAACAATGTCAGCCTCAGGGGTGTGGGGATACTTGAAAATTAATGATGACAACCTGCGCATTGCGAACTGCATGCAAATTATGCTGAATGACACAGACCAGAAGAGCTCTCTCTTTCTTGTGTGCAATCCCAGTTCTCTCAGACAGCGCAAATCTCATTGCACAAATCTCATTGTATCTGAATGGTCAAATGCACAAATAGTTGTCAAAATGTCCATTGTGTGGAGTATTTCACGTAAATATAGTCGGTTAGGGCTTAAGTGGACGTAAACAGGTGGGTAAAAACAGGATATGTGTCAGATTTTACATCCATGGATTCGATCTTAAAATGACAGTAGCCTAATTAAATATTTGTCTGTCATTAAAGTCCCCCTGAAATCAAAATGTAAGTTTTTTAGCTTTTAGTATGAATATGTTCAGGTTAAGGTTATTAATAAGCTTGTGTGTTCCAAAACAATGACAAAATTCGCATTTAGAAGATATAAGCAGTCAAACTTACAGTCCTCTCACTTCCGCTAAAATGGATCACGGATTTTCATGACATCACATCACACTTCAGTTTCTCATCAAATCTTCGGTCTAATCGAATGCTCTTTAGAATCTGAAGTCTCGTCTCCTCCTACACTATCAACAGACGCTGACGCCTCGGCTGAAATCGGTCATTTGCTCACACATTTACTAGTTTTTACATGATGAATGGCACATAGTGCACTATGTAGAGAATAGGGAACAATCCAGACAGTGTAAATATGCTTTCCTTTGACGCAAATGTAGTCCGTTTTCGCGTGAGTGTCATAAGAACCGCCGCAACGCGAGCAGCACAGTCTGCTCTGGCCCAGAGAGGATCATATGCACGAGTCGGCACAGACCACAAAAGGCATCGGACACATTTGAATTCTGCACAGAATGCTGTATGTAATATACAGGACATTATGAGGAGAAATGGTTAGAGATTAGAAGGAAACAGAGGTTTTACAGAGTCTAACCGCTCTGACCGAGCTGTAACATAAACAAAGCGCTATTGGCTATTTAAAAAAAGGGGCGGGGCTGTTCGATATATCGCCCTGTCTTCCTGTTTCAGTTGAAGTTACGTCAACACATTGAATTATGCTGCGCGTTCCAACACTCTTCAGTGGGCCTTTAATGTTAATAAAACAACAAAAGATGTTGAATGAATGTGTGTGTGTGTGTATTATATTATATATATATATATATATTATATATATATATATATATATATATATATATATATATATATATATATGATAGTGAAATAAAATTTCTCATATCATGGTCATGTTTACATTGATTCACAGTGTTATGTTATAAACATTTATTCTGTAATATCTGTTTAGCACTTTTTGAAAGGCAGGTTAAAAAAGACTTGATGTTTGTTTTTGTTTTTTTATTATACCTTTTTGGTAATTATGCCCTTTGAAGGTTACTGGACACTGTGAATTTTGTGCTTTAAGTTTTAAAAATTATTACTTTTTTTCATTGGAGTAATAATAAAGTGTTGTGCTTGGAAAACTGCCACATCACCAAAAAAAAAAAAATAAATAAATAAAATAAATGTATAGTCATCGGTATGGATATATGAGAGTAGTCGAAAAAAATATCGGTACTCGTACTTGGTCCTTAAAAAATGGTATCGGTGCTTACCTATTTGTTACATTTATCAGAGTATAAATTAACACAAACTACTAGCTTACTTTCAAATAAATTTTACTAGGTCACTTTCAAACAAAGTAACTCTCCTGCCAGATAAGTGCACCTTTCTCATTGGATTTAGTATTAAATTTGAACCCCTTTGTTAACAAAGGTGCTTTATAATGAGAAACTGATGGTTCTAACCTGTTATGCTATGGTTCAAATTAATTTCCACTCTCTCATTTCCTATGTATGTGTTTTTTGTATCTCTTTGTGTGTTTAGTCTAGCAATGTGTTCATGATTTAGTTAAATAAAACTTGTGTGCACATTCTTGCGAGTTGATTCTGATCTGCTTATTAACCAGTGTCACTGATAACTACTACGATCACAGCTACATGCTAAGAAAGAATTATTTTTTGTGGCTACAGATTAATTGATTGTAATATTAATTCAGCTACATCAAGTTAATTTGACTAACTGATTCAAATATGTACAATTAATTATAACGAGTTAAGATTAATTATTCATATTTCCCTTTTGAGCTAATGTGCTACATAATATTCACAAAAACATTGATTTGAAACTGAACTGAGCTGGATGATGATATCACTGTTTTCTGCAGAGCTGCTTTGAGCTGAATTAAACTCTTTTCATAATTAATGAACTTTACACATTTATTGAACTGAACTGAATCAACACATCATTGATCATTATTTTCCTGTTTATCATTGTAAAGCTTTGAAACAATCTTTATTGTATAAAGTGCTATATAAATAAAGTTGACTTGACATGACAAGTGTAATAATTGCCTTTTAGTTGTCATTGTACTAAACCCCAAACCAATTATTATTACTATTATTATTATTAGCTGAAAAAATATGTACAGTTGTGGCCAGAATTATTGGCACCCTTCATAAATATGATCAAAGATGACTCTAAAAATAAATCTGCATTGTTTATCCTTTTGATCTTTAATTTATAAAATCAGCAAAAATCTAACCTTTCATTGAAGGAAAAGAATTGAAAGTGGGGTGGAAATAACATTATGAAATAAATCTTTTTCTCCAAAACACGTTGACCACAATTATTGGCACCCTTTTATTCAATACTTTTTGCAACCTCCTTTTGCCAAGAGAACAGCTCTGACTCTTCTTCTATAATGCCTGACGAGTTTGGAGAACACCTGAGAAGAGATCAGAGACCGTTCTTTCAATACAGATTCCGAGCTCTATGTTGGTGCTTCTTCTTTTCAGTTCACTCCACTTATTTTCTTTAGGGTTCAGGTCAGGGGACTGGGATGGCCATGGCAGAAGATTCATTTTATGCTCAGTGACACATTTTTGTGTTGGTTTTGGATCATTGTCCCGACGGATGATCCAACCACAGCCCATTATAAGATTTCTAGCAGAAGCGGTCAGGTTTTGATTTTTTATTTGATAGAATCCATGATACAATATATCTGAACAAGATGTCCAGGACCTCCAGCAGAACAATAGGCCCACAACATTAAAGATCCAGCAGTATATTTAACCGTGGGCATGGGGCACTTTTTATCCATGTGTGCACCAAACCCATCTAGTGGATTTGCTGCCAAAAAGCTCTTCTTTTAGTTTCATCTGACCATAGAAGCCGGTCCCGTTTGAAGTTCCAGTCTTGTCTGACAAATGAATATGCTGGAGATTGTTTCTGGATGAGAGCAGAGGATTTTTCTTGAAACCCTCCAAACAACTTGTGGGGATGTAGGTGCTTTAGATCATTTATTTTTAGGCTTTCTGAGATTCAAGACTCAACTAATCTCTGCAATTCTCCAGCTGTGATCCTTGGAGAGTCTTTGGCCACTCAAACATTCCTCCTCACCGCACATTAGGACGATTTAGACACACATCTTCTTCCAGGCAGATTTGTAACATCTTTAGTTGATTGGAACTTCTTAACAGGGTTCCTACACATTTTCCATTTCAAAATTCCATACTTTTCCATACTCAAATTTCCAGACCTCCTTCCAAACGATTTCTGCCATTGGTGAGCCTCGGTCTCCTTTTCTATGTTTTTTGGCGCACCAAAAATATTCTCGCCGCTTTATAATATTAATATTGAACCACTGTACTCACATGAACTGATTAATGGATCTTGAGAGAGGAAATGTCACTGCTTCATGTTTGTAGTCCGGGTCCTACAGTCTTTTAGTGATTTTTAAATTAGTGTTTGATTGTTGAAATAAAGTTTTGTATTTAGTATTCATGTCTAGGCCCTTCTCTTCTTAAAAACCACGTACCTGTGTAACTTTTGTTGGGGATAAAATCTACAAGTACTAATATATTCCGTTTAACAAGTTGGCATGACTTAGTTTGTATCCCTTTCCGGCCATACCACTCGCTACATAGGCGTGAATATTTAATTTGTCTATTAATTCGATACATTTCCTTTATAGAGATCCTTCTGTGATTTATCCATCTGCTCTGTTCTCGACATTATATGTATCATATATTATCATATATCATATATACATATAATATATGAAACATTATATGTTTCATATATTATATGTATCAAAGTATTTTTATAGAGTAGCCTACGAGTATGAGTAGCACAAGCAGTTTCCGTAATATTTTAGAAATTCGTAACTCTATAAACATATTTGCAAAGTGAAGAGAGGTGAAAAAGGTGACATGTAGAAAGTAGATAGTTGTAGGGGGTCTGGGGGCATCCTCCCCCAGGAGAAGATTTTTGTGATTTTAACATGTAAAGGAAGCATTCTGGTGCACTCTGAAAAGAAAATAAATGGAAAAAACAACATTTGCTTCAAGTAAAAAATAAAAAAATAAAACATTTTGGCACCGGGCTGAGCATTGACAAATTTCACAATCGAATGCGATTTTGATTCAAGAAGCTTGCGATTTGATTTTGATTTGATTACCTTTGATTCAGTATTGATTAATTTGGGCCTATCAGGTACAGTACATGGCAAATTTCCTCAAAGAAAAAAATCTCTCAACTAATGCTGTAAACAATACAGGGAACCACAGCTGGTACGTCATTATAATATTAGGTTAAATTGATCGTAAGTTACTTACATATAGGCTAACTTACACATAAGGAAGTTTTTATAATAACGTTATAATAAAAGTGACAATTATTTTTCTACTCTTTTTATGTAGGCCTAAACATTTAAATGGTGACTGTCATAAAACAGATTTATGTATTCAATATAGAAGCACATGCTAAGTACAAATACAATGAATATGTAATAGCCTATAGAGCATATATTTAGCAAAATGCTCCTCTCAAAGTTCATTTTTGTAGCTAAATGATGAGTTATTGGACATTGTAAGGCTTTTCTGAGGTAGGCAAAATGTGACATTTTTACAAGCTGTTTTATTGACGCCTTTCTGCGGTTGAAACGCTGATTAATCGATTGCATGTGACATGACAGATTTTGGTAAGTTGTACTGTATCTTTTAACATACCTACAGATGTTCAATCATTTTGTGTTGTAACAACTAGTAAAGTCAAAGAGATGGCTGGTTCACGAGCGCTACAGCGAGCTGTCACGCCACAGAGCACAGACACAGATCGTGACTAACTCCAGTCTATGGAAAAATAGTATCCCCATTTGCAATTCTTATGAGAACCTTGTGTCACACAGTCACTCACCCCGAAAAAATAACTCTTCGGATGTAAACGATTCACATAAATGATGTATTTTGATTCAAAACTGCTAATTTCGCCACAAAGTGACTAGTTTGCAGGTATAATAAATTAGAAAACTGAAGAGGGGCAATAGTCTGGAAACACAAATATTTTTCCATACTCTGATTTCTTTTTTCCATACTTTTCCAGACCTGGAAAAAACTCAAATCAAATTCCATACTTTTCCATACTTTTCCAAACCGTGTAGGAACCCTGTCTTAATTATTGCCCTGATAGTGGAAATTGGGATTTTCAATGCTTTAGCTATTTTCTTACAGCCACTTTCTATTTTGTGAAGCTCAACAATCTTTTGCTGCACATCAGAACTATATTCTTTGTTTTTTCTCATTGTGATGAATGATTAAGGGAATTTGGCCTTTGTGTTTCCTCATGTTTATACTCCTGTGGAACAGGAAGTCATGGCTGGACAATTTCATATTCATGATCACCCTGGTGAGCTAAAAAAAATGTAAATATGAATGGGAATATACTTCAGAGATATTTTACTCATAAAAAATTCTAGTGGTGCCAATAATTGTGGCCAACGTGTTTTGGAGAAAAACATTTATTTCTTGATGTTATTTTCCCCCCACTTTCAATTCTTTTCCTTAAATGAAAGGTTAGATTTTTGCTAATTTTATGAATTAAAAGATCAAAAGGATAAACATTGCAGATTTATTTTTAGAGTCATCTTTGATCATATTTATGAAGGGTGCCAATAATTCTGTATTTTACTGTACTGTATTTTTCTTTAAGTTAAAAGTGTTTTTCTACAAGATGCACTAAAGAGAAGAATGGCAATGCTAAACCATATGCATATTTCTTACTGTTAAAACAGACTTTAATTTTAAAACACAATTTGATTTTATAATATTCATAAATACTGTAAGAAATCCAGTCATAACAGTGCAGAACATTTGAAATTGAACTTACACCATCATGCAAAAGTACACTACTGTAATATACATGCACATACACATTTTCTTATTGCAGGAGTTCAATATTCACTGTTAATTATCTGTGTTCTAAAGCTTGTACAATTGCCCATGTCATTGGATTTGGAATGACTCACCCTGATCGGATGGCTGCTTTGACCAAATGTGATGTTATGGACATGGCTGTCTTTAGGTTGCCTTGGTGAAGCTTCATCATCATGGTTTTGAAAGTGAGGCGTTCCACAGGTGAGAGGTTCTGTCTCTACATCCTCCAAACGATACACCAAGTGCTCATCACTGGAGGAATCTTCCAATGGTTCAATACCGAAACTGGTGCCCTCTGTGTAGATAACACCCCTAAGGTAACAAACAGGTAACACACTTATAAAAGATTTTGACAAACATCTATTTTCTATTCATTTTTGACTGTCAAGTCTGTATTTTCATGTATTTTATTTTGAAAATTGTCATAGTCATGTTTCCTGGTTCCATGTCATGTGATTCCCCTCATGTGATCTTGTTTCCTTAGTATGAGTCTTGCTTTCATTGGTTCATGTTTCATTAGTTTTGTCTGTTCATTAGTTTTTTTTTATCATGTGCTTCCCATAGTCTTGCATTTAAGCCCTTATGTCTGCCTTGTCTAGTGGTCATGTATTGAAGTACATATGCTGTATATGTCTGAGGTCATTGTTTCAAGTTAAGTTCTTGTTCATGTTTTAGACTTTGTTCACAGTTTATGTTTCATGTTCTGGGTTTTGGATTTCTACCTAAAATACAGTGATACCTGGATAATAATTTGTAAAAAAAAAAAAAAAAAAAAAAAAAAAAAAAATTTAGAGATCACATCAAGAAAGACTATTATGCCAATGAAATACTTTAGCATAACTTAAAAAAGAAAAAGAAAAAAGCAGTTCTGACTGGATATCTTCCCAAATCATCACTGTCTTTAATTTTCGTTTAGTTTTTATTCATTGTTGAATAGTCATTTAAAAAGCATTTTTATTTAGTCATCGTCTCGTTTTCGTCTGTGAAAAAATGTTGTTGAAGAAAATTATGACAAAAATTATTCGTCAACAAAATTAACACTAATCTCCAGTTAATAATGTGACCTTGGTTCCCTGAGAGGAGGGAACTAGACATTGCTTCAGTAGCTCAAACTATGGGGGGAATGCCTTTCTCCCACAATACTGAAGCCTTACTGAATCATGCCAATTTAAGCACACGGGCCAATGGCATTCCAGTGCACAAAATAGAGGCAAGCTCCTCTGCTATATAAGGAGGCGCTGAATGCCACTGCTTCAGAATCTTTAAACTGAAGAAAAAGCATAGTCTGTAACGAATCTGAGCTATATAACATGACAAGTTATACAATGTCTTGATCATAGTTACACGGTTACATTATGTAACAGAGATGTTTGAGTTCAGTTCACTCGACATTGCATCAGTATCTGTCGCTATAAGATCATATTAAAGCAAAGGTAGAGCGCTTCAGTACACAGATAACAGTACTTACCCTAAGGGGAAGACAATTTGCTTAGTGACTGTAACAATGTTCATTGATTATCAAACAACATTAAAAAAGTAAAGCGTCAGCCCCTCATGGTAGACTGCCGCATAAAAACACAATAAAACAAAAACAAAGTCCAGGCCTGGTCCTTTCTTATCCTTCACTGTCGTCACTCCTCCTTTTATCCTTCCAGTTCCAAGCTCTTCCGTGAGGTTCGAGGCACCGCCCTGCTTGCCACAGTGACCTTATTGAGCAAGCTGCATAAGCATTGAGTACACCACATATTGTGTAAGAAGGAAGACAATAGCTGACCGGGGTCATTAGATCATACGGTCAATGCTACTAGTAATTTCATACTAAATTCTGAAAAAAAGAGGTTTTAATTATTTGACCAAAAACCTCTGCATGTAATAACCTAGAATACTAGGGGTGTCACGAGATCTCGCGAGATTAAATTGTGACGAGATTTCTCGTCGAGGCGAAAAGCAGTCTCGTGATAGTGTGAGGGTGAAATTAGGAAATATGCCACCGCTGCGTTTAAATTATGCCTCCACTGTCATTTTGCTTTTATAGAAATAAAAAACATTTAATTCAGTTGGATAACGGTCGCTACCGCTCCCTACTCACAGAGTACGCACGATCGCAAAAGTGAAAGTAAACGTAAACGCATATTCAAACGCGATGTCAATACCTCGCATTTGAAAGCGGTTCCCTGATGCATGCAAATATCTTCAAATATGAAAGCTATCTTAGGCTGGGCTGTGTAGTTGTAAACATCTCTCAGCTCTGTATCATGCTTAAAGAAAAAATATGGTCTATATTTGCACTTTGAATATTAAGAGAGTGCTTTGATTATGGTTGCACTTATTGTTTGCACTTAATCGGTCTCATTCATGAAACATTCGTAAATATACGAGTAAATATGTGAGTGATTTGCGCGTAAAGAGACCTTCCTGAAAACTCTTCTCCTGATTCACAAATACTTCGTAAATGTCAGAAGTGATAGTGAAATGTGTGTGTGTTAATGAATTCCAATCAGTCGTAAATGGGACGCGCGTGCACGCTCATTCTCAATTACCATAAATCCCGCCCATTAAATCCGACTGACAACTATATATGGGCATCATATTATGACACCAAACGAAGGATTTTGGCCATTTTATAGGAAACAATTTCCATAACAATTAAGGCGCCATTAGTTTGCCCAGCCCTATTGAAATCAATTAATTATTTGATTAAAGTGCTCCGTTTGCAGATGCTATTACTGGCTCTCACAATAAAAGTAAAAAGAAAAAACGTATGTAATTACTATATATAATATTTTTTTCAAAATGCTGTGTAATGTACCTTATTAAGGTGAACTAAAATGCAGCCTTATTAATGAGCAAAACGTTCAGATGTTAAACGCACTATTTACACGTGGCTGGGAGCAGGTTTAGATTTCTTTCATACCAACTAACATTTGGAAAATACGAACATTTTAATGCATCCGAAAATTTACACCAGAACCACTTTACACACGATTTACACAAAAATTAGTTCTGCTCGTGTTTCATGAATGAGACCCATTAAGACTGAAATAAAACGTATTTATTTTTATGGTAACACTTTAAAATAAGGATTCATTAGTTAATGTTAGTTAACTTTATATAAACTAAAGAAGAACAGTACTTCTACACCATTTTAGTTAATGTTAATTTCAACATTTACTAATACATTGTTAAAATCAAAAGTTGTATTTGTTAACATTACTTAAATGCACTATCATGAACTAACCATGAATGACTATTTTTATGTTTAACTAACATTAACAAAGATTAATAAATACTGTAGCAAAGATATTGCTCATTGTTAAAGGGCACCTATTATGCCCCTTTTTACAAGATGTACTATTGGTCTTGGGTGTCCCCAGAATGTGAATTTTTGTGAAATTTCAGCACAAAATACCCCACAGTTAATTTATTATAACCATTTGAAAATGTCATTTTTGGGGCCTGTTTTAAAAAGAGCTGTTTTGGTGTGTACCACCTTAAATATAAATGAGCTGCATATCCCCGCCCTGCCTTTGGATGAGGGCGTAACTTGCATACCTATGGCAATAAACAATGGCTGAGAGTGAGAGACCCGCTGTTTTGTATGGCATTCAGCCGTACATGTTTGAACCGGAATCAGACCCAGATGATGAAGAGACTCCGGCAGAAGAACCACAATTGAGAATGGAGCAGGACGTCTCTGAATGGTTATTTGATACATTTATGTACTTATAGAGTTTTAATCGCGTCCCCTTTGCAATTATGGATGTGTAACACACACACACACACACACACACACACACACACACTGTGATAACGTTCGCGCATTTTTTTGAAACTACACACACAAATACTGTGATAACGTTTGCTAAGTACGTTAGATACACACTATACAAACAAGGTTTAAATTATATACACAGACATTCTACGACGACGACAACAACTTTAGACGCATTTGTTATCGAATTGGCTGACATCGACTGAAATGACTATTTGCTCAAAAAACATTAAATACACTTACTTCTTCTGGAGGTGACGTTGGATCGCGAACAGTAGGCAACGATCCACACTTGAGGATTAACTTTGAAGCAAGACCTGCTTTGAATTGACCCTCGTTCTCAAAACAGTCAGTCAAAAAATGATTTGCGCAAACATAAACGTATTTTGGAATTTTGAGTGGCGCCTTTCCTTCGTAAATAAAATCCATCCACTGCGTTTTCAGTGGTCTGATGTCGGAAGTAAGTGAAAACTACTATGTTCATTATTACATCCCACAACAGAACACTTATGTTTCTTAGGAGACATTACCGGCTGTCGTTGAAACAATGGAGGATGGTTGACAGATCACCGACGGCGGGGTCTATGCCAAAACTAGATTGTCAATCAAACCACGTGGGTGGGGCTTAGCACAATTCTATGTCACAGTGAGAGCAATCTTAGATCAGGGCGTTCTGAGACAGTGCAATTGAGATTGTAAAAAAAACACTGGGTGGATTTTTCTCATTCTAGGGTGGTTTTGCTCACACACTGCCAACACACATTTATGGTCAAACACAATGTAAAAGTGAATTTTGCATAATAGGTGCCCTTTAATGCTGGTTAATACATTAATGTTTATAAATGAGACCTTATTGTAAAATTTTACCATTTTTATTTATACTGTTTTTATTTCTATGGTCAATTTGTGGAAAGGAGTTCAGTTGGGAGGTCAAAAGTTGTAGAAGCTCATAAATCATGTACAGTTAAGGTCTGAAGAGACTTCAGATCTTACAGGAGAGAAGCCAGTTTGCGGCAAAACGTTTTACAGTGCTTGTCTTTTACTGCATATGATAATTCATACTCAGAAAGTAGAACTGAAATTACATTAATTACAAGATGATTTTAAATACACCTGCAGATTATTTTTCTAATCATGTATTTCATCTTTGAGGATTTCTTAAAAATAGTATGTAAAAATCTCGTCTCGTTCTCGTGAACTCAATCTCGTGTCTCGTCTTGTGAGCTACCTGTCTCGTCACACCCCTATAAAATACTGTCTAACACTTGATGGCTGCTCTGTCAAGTATTCGTCATCAGTTAGGAACCTGGGTTTGCCCTTTGATACCAATCTTTCATTTGAAAGCCACATTTCTGGCATCTGTAAAACACATTTGTCCATCTTAAAAATCTAAATTACGACATATGCTCTACAAAAATGACAAATGCATAACAGAGTTGCCAACTCTCACGCATTTAGCTTGAGACACACACTTTCAGGCTCTGTCTCACGCTCTCATGCTGCCCAAGCAAATCTCACGGCAAATTAAAATGACAATGTGCTGCACAGACTGTGGTGCATATGAAATCAAGAATAACTAGAGCACTGAGCCGGCGTGAGTTCATCATCAGAACCTCTGGCCTCAGGCTGCCATTGCTTCTTTCTTCACAGCTCAGGGGCAGCGGGGGACAGAAGACAATCACCGTCAATCAGGGCATTTCAGAGGCAGAGGGTTTTGACTGTCATTATGCTGCAGTGAGTAGAGTCAGACCCTTTTAGCACTACCTCTGCATGGGCGTGACCCAGGCAGAATACACTTCATGCATTCATGCACATCAGGGAGATCAATGGGTCCCTCACAGGAGAGGCATTCTTTCTGTGCCATTGTCCTTAAAGGCGAAATGTATGTAGGAGAGCAACTGGTAAAGTGTAGTCCTCTACGAAGGCTTGATTGGCGAAGGCTTTGCAAAGACTGAACAGCTGTCCGAAGGAGAATGATTCTGAGGCAATGACGGTCAGCACCACCCTTTAGAGTGGAGGAGTTTTGAGTTTTTGAACGCTATATAAATAAGGCTTCAGTAAGTTTGGAGAAAGGTGTTCCTCCTAAGCGTCAGCTACACAATGACACAATGTTGAGTGATCTGAACTCAAAAGGTTTTGATTTTTTTTTATAGTTCTATGTTTCCTGGATTGTGGGAACCCTGTGTATAATGACAAGGGATTCTTTTTTGACTCTTTAAAGTCATGATGAAATGAAAGTAGTGATAGGTCTTAACTTCAGTACTGTGACATATGTGAGTGAAATTAATTTTCAAAAAATAAAAAATGGAGGGCAGGGATCTGGTTCTATCCATTGGTTGTTAATTAGATTGAAGCAGATCTAAATGCACATTTGCTGTTAATTGACCCTTTGCCAAGAGTTTGATTGACAGGCGATCTAACCAATCATAACGCTGAATCCGTCATTTTGACCGACAAAGCAATCAGGGGAGTTAGTAGATTAACGTTGGTGGACTTGAACTTGAAAAATGATGTGTACTAACATCTTTCTGTGGTTGAAATGTGGATTAAAAAACAGAAATGTAAATGTTAAAAGTTAAATGGATGAATAATTCATAAGATCAGTACCATGCATTTAGAAAATAGATGGGGTGATTTTTCATTTAATACTTCATTTAAACTTCAAAGATAAATTTAGATTTAAATTCATATAAAGTTACATATTCCAATCAAAACAATAACTTCAAATTTACTTAATTTTATCCATTGGGATTTGACTGGATTATGAAAAGTAGACTATAAATATGATATTCATATTTTCTTGCTGCCTATGTGGCCTTGGATACAGAAAAGAAAAATAATTTCAGAGGCAGGAAAAGTATTTATGTTTTGATTAAATATTTTTACTAACATGAATTCTGTACCTTAAGGCTAAAAATATCTATTAAGAAAGTCAATTCTGAAGTGTGTCTATAGCTGTAAAGGTTTTACAGTCATCTTCTGATGTAACTTTTTAGCCCTCTATCCATTTAAGCTTCTGTGATCTCACCTTAACCCAGAGCACAGGCTGAGTGCTGCAGAAGAGCCCTCCACATCTTCTATGTAACCACTGTAATGACAATGACCCTGATGGAAAACAGAGAGAGAAAGAAGCCACAATAAATTCCACCAAAACCAAAAATGTAATTTCAAAGCCTTGACTAACAAACAGCAACATCCTTCTCATTCAAAACCTGAATTAAGCTCAAGGTATTTGCTTGTTAGGGACTAGAACCTAGTTAGATGTTCTGACAGCTTTACTGTAGGGCAGAGGTTCTCAACCACAGGGCTGAGTTCCACTAGGGCCTCAGGATGATTTAAAATAAGCTAAAACATGCATTAAAATAAGCCAAAGCAACTAAAATCAAGACATTTCTTATTTTAATTCACTCCACTCCCTGAGTGTGGGGGTGGGGGGTCTTGGGAAAAAAAAAAAAAAAAAAAGGTAAAAAAGAAAACTCATCACCACAACATCAGGAATCACAGACATTCGCATTTAAGTGTTAGTTAACCCAAAAATGAAAATTTCATTTATTACTCACCCTCATGTCATTCTACACAGGCAAGACCTTCGCTCATCTTCAGAACAAAAATTAAGATATTTTTGATGAAATCCGATGACTCAGTGAGGCCTCTATTGAGAGCAAACTCACAGTCTCCTCTCACGATCCATAAAGATACTAAAAACTTATTTAAAACAGTTCATGTGAGTACAGTGGTTCAACCTTAATTACTTAAAGCTACGAGAATATTTTTTGTGTGCCAAAAAAAGAAAGAAAATAACGACTTTTCAACAATATCTAGTGATGGGCAATTTCAAAACACTGCATTGAAGCTTAACAAATATTTTGTTTCAAATCAGTGGTTCGGAGCGCCAAAGTCACATGATTTCAGCAGTTTGGCAATTTAATAGGTGAGCCGAGCCACTGATTCCAAACAAAAGATTTGTGAAGCTTCAATGCAGTGTTTGAAAATTCTTTTTTTATTTTTTTTTTGCCGCACAGAAAGTATTCTCGTCATTTTATAATATTAAGATTGAACCTCTGTAGTCACATGAACTGTTTTAAATATGTTTTTAGTACCTTTATGGATCTTGAGAGGAGACGGTGAGTTTGCTCTCAATAGAGGCCTCACTGAGCCATCGGATTTCATCAAAAATATCTTAATTTTTGTTCCGAAGATGAACAGAGGTTTAGAATGACATGAGGGTGAGTAATTAATGACATTATTTTCATTTTTGGGTGAACTAAAACTTTAATGTGAATGTCTGTTATTACTGATGTTGTATTATCCTAACACTTCTCTTCATGTGATTTTTGACCTCCCTGAGCTATTGTTTGTGCACCAATCTTATGCACCAAAAGCATGCTTTCATTTAATTTCAATATGTGTGGTATGATGAAAAAATAAAATTATAAAATTAATAAATAGGGCCAACTGGACTACAGAGCACTGTTGAATTTGTGCAAATAACAGTGTGTAATTTGCTCTGGACTTTTGTAGATGTCTGAGAAAACCACAGACATGGCAGATTAGGATGATATTCTGCACTCATTTGAAATTGACACATGATATTAAAATCATCAAAATTTAAACAATATCATGGATGTGGCTGTTGTTGTTTGTGATCATTTGGGCACCAACTGCTCCAGTAAATGTGTATTCAAATGACTTTGACATAGTCATTTTATGTTTACCCATTTTAAATGCCTATTGTCCACCGTGCATAGTTGCCCTGAAGCCACCGGGTTGGCGGTGCAACTGGGCTTGGGCCGTCATCGCTGCTTGCAGCTACATTTTTTTTATATTTCTATTTAGCTTTAATTAACATTTTTCAATTTTAGTTTTAGTAATTTTAGTACTTTAAAGCTTAAGTCCGGAATTTTTCCTCTTTGTTCCATCTCTATTTGAAACCTGCGATTGCAGTCATATGCGGAATTATTATCTGTACGTGCGCTGTGCATCGGCACAGCTCGTCAGCGCGGATGAATCTAATGTTTGTTGTCAGTCAGCACACCGGTGTGGATACTGTACTTCGGAATCACAGATTGTAGTCTTGAAGTATGACCAAAGTAGGAATTTTCACCGGAAAATGTTATCTGAACAAGTAAGTAACATGTCTGCCACTTTTGTTCTGACCAAACTGAGGGGGAAAGCATTAGCCTACAATAGATCGCGCTGCCAACGGTGATTAAATCTAACGATTGCTTAGCTCATCAAAATCTCATCAAACCATGCAAATTATTATTGTTGTTATACTTTGTTCTCAAATTGTTAATGTTAACAACATAAGCATTGCGTGACTATGTGTATTTAGTGTATTAACGTTACCGGTCGATTTCAATTTTTGTAGCCACTCCACAGTCCAAAGTCTTTTGCTTTTTGACTACGGGTAAATCTCCAGTTGTCACTGATGACTGTCATTTGGACCTTTCTGGATTATAATCCGCCATCAAAATAAGTTTAATTATTTCAGCTGCTGTGAGAACAGACTATAAATGATCCACTACAAGCAGCATCCTCACATGATAAAGCCGACTAGCCTGGACTCCTTTCTGTTTACAGACGTGAAGTAATGATGCAAAGACTAACCGCTGCGTGCTCAAATTTCCCACAGAAATCCACCAAGTCGCTCTTATTATAAAACATTATTACAAGCTTACCGTTGTGAATCAAGCAAAGATAAGGAGATAGTTTTAAACACTGCCTGGATATGTACTTGCTCAAAAATTGATTTTGGATCATTTTTAAGCAGCTTTAATGTAAACTTATTTTTAGTTAGTTGCCAAGGCAACATTTCTTATTATCATTTAAGTTTTTTAAATGTAAACAAAAAATTATTCAATTTAACGAGTTACGTGTGGACATTTAACACTCTGAGGTCTGAGGGTATCGCCGGCGATACCGCCGCGGTTTTTTTCTTACCAGTGTGAAAGAGACTCAAAATACTCTGTTAATGTTGCACATACAATTAGGAGTTATACACCATTTTAATCTGTGGAATATCTTATTTTATTTGTGTACACTCAGAGTAAAAACAAAATGTTGTGCTTTTTGTAAAATAAAGAAAACTAACATGATGCATGATCTCTCGTCTTCCTCTGAACGAAGTCCAATCTGATAGTTCTCAGAAAATTAACTGTAACTTAGTGAATACTAATCACAAAAAAAATTGACTTATGTCTAAAAAAAACAATGAAATGTCAGGTTTTAAATCGTGTAAGTCAAATCGAAAACAAACATTCCGTGTTTATGTAATCTGTATGAAAAGAGAGCCATGTCAGAAATCCGTGATTCATCTAATTATCCGCTAATGCGGCCACGCCCACGGAGCCAGCGCTATTCAGACGCAAATTCTGAGTCAATACATGCATTTATCACCTCAATCGTGTATTTATTGTCTTGAAAAGTGTTTTGAATAGCCATAGTTAGCGATCTCTGGCCTCTGTTAGTTCAGTTATTTCCTGGATTGCCTATTCTTCTTTAGCATTGGCATTTGTGGACTAAAAGTGCACAGAGCGCCCTCCGGCTGCAAGTATGAATTGTAAACACAGTATCCAGCGTTCACAGTGACGACAATAAATAATTAATAAATACTCTTTTGTATAGAAAATTGACATAAACATGAGAATCCATCAATATTTCTCCAAATGTGCATGCTTTTAAGCTAAAAGCCTATATGAAATGCCATAGAGGTAACATAATTGTTCAGACACTTTGCATCACAGAAATACATTATATTTTAAAGAATATAATAGAATACCATTATTTTAAATTGTAATAATATTTCACAGTATTGCTGTTTTTTCTGTATGTTTGATTTACACCATGATGAGATTTGAATCATGATCACAGAGGGTTTTTTCACAGCCTACCTGACTGAAAGTCATTTCAGGTCGTTAGTATGTGATTCTTTTGTCTTCTCAGGTGAGAATCACCCATTATACATGAGGATTCACGCCTCCATGCATACTGTGTTTCTTAACCAAAGATGGTTTAGAAAATTTAAATCTATCTATTGTTTTATATGAACAAGCAGGCAGCATAATTTTTACCTCATTTTGAAGCAAAAACTCTAGTCTACAACCTCAAATACCCAGAAGTCTTGTGAACAAAGATTTAATATATATATTTTGGCTTTATTTCAGTGACTTAAGTGTTTTGTTTTTTTCAATAACCACGCATAAACGTTATTCCTTCAAAAACACAAACATACATGTTCCTCACATATTATTGTAGCCTAGTTTGTGCTGAATACAGTGTAATGACACTTTTTCCATTAATATGTTTATGAACAACTGAAAAAAGCACAAACTGTCAGGGCATGTCAAAACTTCTCCAGGGTCCCAAAAATCCTCAGACCCCTGAGGGTTAATATTTAGGATTAGGGGTTTGTTCATATCACTAAACCGAAGTATGAGCAATTTAACCCAGATGTTAAACTTCTCCAGATAACTGTGATGCTACTTTTTTGGAAACCAATGGTTTCATCAAGTGTTTCTGTTCTTGTTTTTCTGAAATAGTGATTCATTAGAGCATCTCAGTGTCTGATGTTCACAAACTGATTCATCTGGTCTGCTGACAGCTTGTTTTCATGGGCCACACACACACACACTCCACCATGAACACAGCGCTAATAAAACAGAGCCGTCACACATTGTTATACAATTGTATACATGCTAATGCATGTTATGCTTTCAGAAAATGATAATTCTTAAAGATAAAGCAGCTGTGAAAGCTAAAACAAACTGAAATTAAGTGTATAAAGTCCATTTAAATCCCTGTAAATTGGCTTGGCACAGTATTAACAGAGCCCCTCAGAGCAGGACAATGTCTAACATTAAGTTCACATGCTTGTATAATCTGATTGGTTGCAGGCGAGACAATGAATGCTGCTCTTTCACATAAGCTCTACAGCAATGTTTTTGATCCTTTTTTAATCTTTTAATCATTGTTTACAACGATATCTGAAGGCCCCATGACTCTTCCAAATGTTTGTGGTTTACTGGAAAAGTATTAAAGTGGACCTATTACTAATTCACTTTTACATGGGAGTCAGCGGTGTGTGTACCTATCCATCCGATAATGGTAAAAAGCCATCCACTTTTTTATATTCCCCATAAACAGTGTCTCCAAATGTATTATCTATACATTGTTACATCACAATATAACAGGCCCCACCCATGACTGGTGATGTTATCTGCCCTGTTAGCTTAGATCCACCCCTGAGTGAGCTGTACAAAGTTCGCTATGTTTACCTCCTCACTAGAGCAGCTAGTGGAAATACAAGAATGTCTCAACTACTTGAAGAACAATCTAAATGTTCTGTTGTTGGATGCATCAATGAACCACGAAAGTGTTTCCCTTTCAAGGGAACTTGCGCTGCGTCGAAACGCTGTGGGAATGCCTCTGCATGATTGCGTCATGAAGCACGTATGGAATCAGTCCAATGGTGTGATGGAATGTCTTACAGAAAAACTGTAAAGCATACTCGCGCAAGACTGCCAGAGTCCTACAAAATGACCTCAGAATGAGAATCAGAAACAGATTTCATGAGGGTGGCCTGAGGGCCCGACGTCCTAGAGTGGGCCCTGTGCTCACTGCCCAGCACCGTGGAGCTCGACTGGCATTCGCCATTGAACACCAGAATTGGCAGGTCCGCCAGTGGCGCCCTGTGCTTTTCACAGATGAGAGCAGGTTCACACTGAGCATGTGAAAGAGCTGAAAGGGTCTGGAGAAGCTGTGGACAACGTTATGCTGCCTGTAACATCGTTCAGCATGACCGGTTTTGGTGGTGGGTCAGTGATGGTCTGGGTTAGGCATATCCATGGAGGGAACGCACAGGCCTCTACAAGCTAGCCAATGGTACCCTGACTGGCATTAGGTATCGGGGTGAAATCCTTGGACCCATTGTCAGACCCTACACTGGTGCAGTGGGCTCCTCCTGGTGCACGACAATGCCCAGCCTCATGTGGTGAGAGTATGTAGGCAGTTCCTGGAGGATGACCTAAATCCAATAGCACCTCAAATGATGTGGCATCCTTTCGTTCCAAACACATTACCCAGTCCATATCAGTACAGATATCCAGCATGATATCTTTCCCCCACATTTTCCCCTGGGCCCTGAGCAGGCTCTGGTTATGGAAAGTAAAAACTCTGCTGGCCAAAGGGGTTATAGAACACTTTCCTCCTCCCAGCAGCACCTTCTACAGCCATTACTTTATTGTTCCAAAAAAGGATGGGGGGTTGTGTCCAAATCTACATCTGTGCCAACAGAATCTCTCTGTAGGGAAGCTCAAGTTCAATATGCTGACTCTCAAGCAATTCGTGTCACAAATCAGGTCGGAGGACTAGTTTGTCATGATAGATTTGAATTACGCATACTTCTATGTTTCCATTTTTCCACAACACAGGAAGTTCCTGAGGTTCACTTGCGGGCTCGAAGCGTACCAATATTGAGTTCTTCCTTTCGGCCTAGCAGAAGGGACCTTCTCTCTAAGGCGAAGGGGTCGATACTTCACCCCTGTCCAGAGTTGTGAAAACTGTGGGCCTGGCCTCTGAGGGGGCCCAGCTCATAAGCTCAGGTCTCTCAACTGAGGTTGTTGAGACCATCCTCCACTCCAGAGCTCCACAAGCCTATTGAGGAAGTTTCTGAGAAGTGTCTCACTCTGAAAAGAATTGGAGAAATTCAAGCACTTTCGGTTTCTCCCTCATGCCTGGAATTTGCACCTGGTATGGTATAGGGTTGCACGGTGTACCGGTACTACAGTAGTATTGCGATACTGTAAGAATTGAAAATATCCAAAGATATTTTAAAATGAACAAAGACATTTGCTTTACTGTTTCACACCCCTCTCTCTTGCCAAGGGCCATTTGGGAGGCACAAAGGTGATAGTGATCAAGGCCTGTAGGCCAAGATGTGTGTACATTGGGGGTCTACAAATGGTCACACCTTTAGTACAGTGGGGGGAAGTTTTATCTTCTGATTGGTCAGTTTGAATGTCTCACATTTGAGTTTCAGTCACATGGTCAAGGAAGGGATAAAAGAATATTTTAACTGTTGCTCGGGTCTCTTTTCTAGGCTCTTCTTCCTTGGATCTCAGGCACTCTCTTGCCCTCTCTCTCTCTCTCTCTCTCTCTCTCTCTCTCTATTTCTCTTTCTCTCTCTCAGGTAACTTTTTTCATACATGCTGTGTACGTTCAATGGTATATGACTTTATCATCTCATACATCTATTTTGTAATTATTTTAAGTGTAACCATAATCAGATATTGTCATTAGACCCTTTCTATTACAAATGATGTGCTAACTAGTTTTGATTTAGTAACATTAATGTGCTCCCTATTGCAATACAATATTGTCACACTATAGCAACGCTCTCCCACATATTTTGCTATTATAACTGCGCTTATTTCCGTCGTTGGTATAAGTTGCAGTGGGTGGTAATAGACAAGAAATGTACAGTATTCTAACATCTTACTGATGAAGTTTCTTTAGTCGCTCGGCAAACCTTACAGCCTGAACCCCTGTAGGAGTTCCACCCTTACAATACTAAAGCTTCAAAATACTGGCAATGCCATTGTATTTTTTTAAACGGTAGTATCGTCAGTACCATAAGGAATGTTGTATGTGCGGTACACTCAAATTGAACATGCGTGCCTGCAAAAACATTACAAGAGACTGCCATTGACTGTCTGCTGTGCCCTGTGTAGTAAATGCTCTGTAGAATTAGCGCCTTATTGTTTCCTGATGCTTCAGTTAATTTTGCAATGAGATAAAGTTGCACTTGTTTGCAGTGCATTTTATCTGGAGAAAGGGTCTGAAATTCACTTAATTAACATCATAAAATCTTTATATAAGAATGAATTCTCACAGTTTTAGATTAGATATTTCCAGATAGGCTGGCAAAAATGCTCCTGATAGTTCGTGACATGAGCAAGAGCAATGTTTTTGTTTTGCTTCTAAATGAATCTGTATTTGAACAAATAATCCATTCATTAAGACAATCATTTGCTTCGTTCCTGAATGAATCAGCCGTTTTGAACGAATCGGTTGAATGATTCAATGACTTAATCATTAACACTTGATGCCACCTACTGGCGACTTTAGTCTCCCATCTAAAAGTAGGCCTATTCTATAATTTTTTACCATCTAAAAGTAGGTCTTTTCTATCATTTTTTTTCTGCCAACATTATTATTTTTTATATTCAGATTTTTATATTTGAAACATTAATATCATAACATTATTTATGCAATTGTAATTGAAGTGTAAATGCATAAATGCTACATCGTAAAGTCAGTTCATACAGCTGTGCAGTGCTAAGATGAATTTTTGTTTACAATGATTCATTTGATTGGTAATAAAAGCCTGTTATTCATTCTCATTAATGAAGTATTCAGAGAAAAATCTGGTCTGTTTTTATGTTTTTATGAAAGTTTGGTTCATTTTGTATACTGCACGGCATCGCGATACTACTTGGTATCGTGATACTTCAGCTGGTATAGTATCGTAAGACAATTTTATGGTATCGTGACCCTAGACCAGGCTATGTTACTACTAATATGGTAAGACCTTTCATACTGCAGGCCTTTTGTCATCCACCTTTCAGGACGTCAGACCAAGAGAAACTAAATCTGCTCTGCCCAGTTAGGACTTTAGATGATTATGTCCACAGAGCTGCCCTGTGGAGAAAGTCTGAACAACTGATGTGTGGCAATGTGGGTGTAGCATCCCCACAGCGTTTTGACGCAGCGCGAGTTCCCTTGAAAGGGAATGTTTCGGTTATGTATGTAACTGTTGTTCTCTGAAAAGGGAACAAGACGCTGCATCACCCTACCATACTCCCGGCATGCATGTGATCGACATGCTTCAGCCTATGAGAAGCTAATGCCGTTTGGTCTGGGTATGCTTTATAGTTACCTGGTTGATGACGTCACCTGCCTATGATGTTCCCCCACACCACTGGATTGATTCCATACGTGCTTCACGACGCAATCAAGTGGAGCCGTTTCCACAGTGTTCCGACGCAGAGTCTTGTTCCCTTGCCAGGGAAACACAGTTACATACCGAGACGTTTTCCATTACTTTTCTATGTAAACACGCAAGATAGACGTGTTTGACCGCTGCGCTCGCATCTTGCATCTTTTATGCCTGTTTCACAAAAGGCACGCAATCAGAGCATTAGCAGTGCTTTTTTTTTTTGGTGCCCATGCCAACAAACTAGCATTCACACTGCAAGTCAAGGCAGCGCGGCAGGAGCAAAAGCGGCAATGCCGTGATGCCAGTGTCAAATCTATTTTTACTGTGCTGCTCACACTGAATTAATGCCACAGTGCATTGTTTTTGGTCAAAATACAGTCAATATGAAAAATAACACATTTCACCATAATATCATATAAGTCAGGTGTTCTGTGCTTCACAGTCACCATATGACATTCAGCGCTGTAAAATAAATAAATAAAATACACAAGAACACATAACTGCAAGGAGTTTTTCCCCCTAATTTCAAAGGGCTGTTTAAATGATTAAAACTAGAGGTAACTTAACTTAATTTAAGATTACTTTTTTCATGTAATCTACATATATACTGCATGTGTGGGGCAGTAACGCTGCGTTTAAGTGAATTTTTTATGTTCTTCCTCCATTTTGTTCACTTGTATGTACGTCATTGCTTACATTGCATGAGCACCCACTACTGGCGGAACCCTTGAAATGTGTTTAATGAATGCCCTAAACCCTTGATCACTTGGAATCCACAATGGAGCCATTTTATTATTTTATTATTGGGCTGTTGGAGGAAATATAAAAAATTGCACAAACGAAAATGATAACAATACAATAAACTATTAAAGTGTATATAAAACTGTCAGCTTAGGGTAGCTACAAGTATTATGCAATTAAATGTTAAAATAAAATAATTCCAATATCATACACCAGAATTGTGTGGGTTGGGGGTAAATTAAGCACAATCTGCCGTGACGTCACAATTGTGTTGTTTTGTGATCTATGGAGCTGCCAGAAGTGCACATATTGAGTAGACTCGCTCCCTCTGTAAAAATCGAGGGGTCGATTTTCTCACCTACTTGAAGTTGAATGCACTTCAAAATGGCGGCTGGGATTTCCCCAAGGAGAAGTGCTTGGGGAAGTTAGCGAGTGTATGTCTAAAAGTGAAGTTAAATGCAGCCTAAGAGGGGAACACCGTCGCATCGCAGCAGAGTATGCTGCCCAGCATAAATCAAAGCTTCTCGCGCAGGAAAACGCATTCGAAAAGTTTAACGCCTGTTTCACATTGGACGCAGAAGCAGAGCATATTTTTTTTGCCGCCCATGTTAACAGATCAGAGCATTCACACCGCACACCGAGGGGGCGCAGCAGCACGTAGTAGGAGCAGAGAGCAGCAGTGCCGCGATCGTTTCAGCACCGAGTCTATTTTTGCTTCACCTCTCACGCTAAACGTATTGAAAATTAGACAGATTAGACAGTATACAGAAAATTAACAAATTTCACCATAAAAATCATATGAGGTGTTCCGTGTTTCACAGTCACTATATGACATTCAGCACTGTGAAAATAAGTAAAATAAAATACACAAAAACATATCATTGGCAGGAGTTTTTGCCTAAACTTCAAATGCCTATTTAAATTATTAAAACTAGAAGTATATCTTAACTTTAAGATTATTTTTATCATGTAAACTACATAGCCTATATATAGCACATATTATAGGTGCTGGTAAGATGTCAGACCCAGATAGTCTCAGCCTCAGACGTCACGCCCACAGAACGTTGGCTGAACATCTGGTGCATATGACACACTTAACTGGAAACACTTCAGGAGTTTCGAAGTCGTCATCTGGTTGTTTGAATTCTACAGGATATCCGGGAGACGTGCGTGTCACGTTCTTAAACGGTCCGCCATGACGGCAAATCCCCTCATGGAAGAAGAATGTCGTTGTGTTTACAACTGTGACAATGAGCGATTACCAGGATCAACTAAACGCTGGATTTTCAAAAGTATGTGAAGTAAAACTTTGTTCAGTAAACTTGCACAAAGTTCTTGAATGTCAATCACTTCTCCTAAATCGGCAAGTTTGGAGCTAATAAATGATCTGTGGGGTATTTTGAGCTTAAACTTCACAGGCACATTCTGGGGACACCTAAGACTTATACAGTAAAATGGGGCATAAGGAATTTTTTTAATATTTTTACTCACAAAAGAGCTTGGTGTACAGTAAGTAGAAAAATGTATATTCATTATAAAAATGTTCATTGAGTTATAAGACTTAATTCATTTATATGACTGTGCCAGGCCTACCAGTAAAAAAGTAATATATTTAAAATACATTTATTTCATTATAAGTATAGTTAAAATCTATTAACATATTTACTGACATACTGCTTGAGACTTACTGATATAAAAATTATAATTCAATTTTATTTACTGCTTGTGCACAATGAACATTTCTTAATGTTAAGCCTAAAAGTGTTTAATATCACTATTAATAAGGATTGTATGATCTTTGTATATTATCAGTCTTTAAATGCAAGATATTTAAAGTGTAGTCCCACTTTAGCACAAACAAATATACTTAATAAATACTATAATGGTATATAAATAATACTAAAATAACATTGACAACAACTGCCATCCAACAGACAACTAAATTTGTAATAGTAAAAATAAAAAATCCCCCAAAACCACTCTTAAGAACTTTGCAAGCACTTAACAAAACACTGACAACCATTCACCACATACTTGTAGCAACAAATTTTGTGTGGGAAAGCCACCACTCACATTTTCTTTACTGTGAGCATTGTTGCATTGTGCTTTAAAAAATGCCTTGCGAGCTCTAGGATGCCAGTTCCTAGCCAGTGTCATTCTCTACATCATTAAGACCCATTCCTTTGTCCAGCTTAATGCCATGAGAGTGATTAGAGTTAAACAGTAAAGGGGTTTGTTCTCTCATGTGTTTGTGTGTGCATGTGTGTGTATTGATTAGAAAAATAATGTAGTCCACCTTATGCAGCTAGTGACCCTGATACTTTTGCAAATACTCAGAAATGCCTTATTTGATCTAGCATGGAGCCTTTCAAACAGCACTTTTTATTGACTGATTGTGTGTATGTCTGATGTAATGGGAATCAGAAAATACATCCTGTAGAAATCCTAATGGACATCATTCACACAGTGGCGGCTTGTCAGGGGAGGCACAGCCAAATTTTAAGGGGAAAGTGGAAGAAGGATGATTTAATGTTAATAAAATTCTCTGTTATTCGTGTCGTTTCATATCTCAGAATGAACACAGACATTTAGGGAGTGATGGATGTTTGCTTCAAGAGATAGTCTAGGTGAGTGAAATTATATTTGTATTATCTTGCTTTATGTAATTTTCTTTAAATTTTCTGTCTATAAGTGAGCAAAAAGCCAATTTAAATGAGTTAAGCTGCTACTACTAATAATAATAATAATATTAATAATAATAATCCTCAGCGGGGACCCAGACCATTAGAATTGCCGCCACTGCATTCACAAGTGAGGGTCGGTTGACTCGCTGATTCCCAGCCAAATTTAAACTATCTATATCCCCTTGAGAATAATGTTTTGAATTGTATTGAATGTGCATTTGTAGTGTACTTCAAATCTTAATAGTATATAAAAAAACTATACTTGCAGACAATATAATATTATCTTATGTACTTAACACAATTAAGTACACTTTCAAAAATTCATGTCAAGTTAAAAGTATATTTCACATAATTTTAAACCCTAATGATTAACTTTAAATGCTTAACAATCATTACAAAAATGTGTAATTTCAAATATATTTAAAAGATACACAAGTTTCTATAGAAATGACATTATATCACATAAGTATATTTCAGTTTACCATAAATGTAAGTATATTTAGTAGTACACCTTAACCATATTTCAAAGACAATAGAAGTATTTAAGAAATTACAAATAAAGATATCCTATTTAAGTGGGTCAAAAACACTCTAAAGTTTAAATTTAATATAAATTTAAACTATACATTTTGCATTTAATTGCAATTAACATTTACATTAAATTACATTTAGATTGCAGTTAAGTATATTCTTTTAAACTATATTTTTTGTTTTCCCTAATAAGTACTCTTTTTAAAAGTATGGTAACGTGTACTTATATTTCACAAGGGTCCCCAGTTTAAGGCAGCAACAAAATTCTTCAAAATAACCTCACAAAATCACTCTCATGTTATTTCCCCATAAACTAAATTCTGGACATCGTTCTTAGGCTATTACATAATGTAATTATTAAAAATAATGTCTAGCAGTTAGAATAGAAAACAGATGAAGGTGACCACTGTACCTGAATTGGATGTTCACAATTAATCAATTTTAAATATAAGAGAAGAAAGCACAATCATATTTAAACCTTCCAGCTTTTTATACATTTAAATTTTTTTTTTCTTTTATGTTTAAACCGGGTGTGCCTCATACATCCTGAAAAGTGAAGCTGCGGGCTCTTTGATCACCCCCTGGAGGCTGGATGCAGTACAGGTCATAAACCCCGCCCGCTCGATGCAGACGAATGAGACTTAAGTTAAAACATAAAAATAAATTATGCTTCAAATAAAGTTTTCCGAAAGACGGTTCTGGTCATTTCAGATAGTTATCACGCTGATTTAGATTCAATTGTTCGTTTTTGTGATAAGTTTGATTTTAGCTAGCAATTTGGTGCTATAGAAACGGGGCGTGTCATCGTGATTCACAGTTGATTGACAGCTTGTCTGAGGACTGTCGGGGCTTTGAGGAGAGAGTGAAGATAAATAAATAACTATTCATTTTCAGTTTCTGTGTTATTTCACACCGACATAATGAGCCGTTCAGAAGTAAACTGTACTAACTGACCTACAGGATCTGACGGATATCTTGAGTTTCTCTGTAACGTTAAATGTGGGCTTCATAAGCTAATTAATAAAGGTTATTACTTAAGATAACACGCCTAACATTAGCCATGACGGAAAAAAGCAGGTGATCGTTATCTGGCAGTTACTAATTATTTTTATGGGTATAAAATGATAATTAGCAGGATAAAAGTAATGATAGCCTACTCTAATTAATTATAGAGCACTGTCTACAGCAGTGGTCTCAAACTGCCGGCCCGCCCTCCCCCTCTACCCGGCCCGCAACTGATCTCAAAAATAAAACATAATCCGGCCCGCTAAATTATTATTATTATTATTATTCTCGAGTTGCTACCTGTCTGATATGCAAAGAAAAAGTCGCCGTTCTATGGGTGTTACGGTAGCTGGTGCAGAGACGAGGCAGATCACGGATTTCCACAATGATACAATACTTTAATGAACAAAGAGCAGGAAACACCAAACATACATCTTAACAAAACAGAGAACGGACAAGGAGTGCAGGGAGTGAGTGCAATATATGGGGAGTGCTGACAATAGAGTCCAGGTGCAGGTGATGAGTGATGATGAGGAGCTGACGAGGGAAGTGAGTGCAGGTGATGAAACAGGAGGATCATGGGATATGGAGTCCAGGAAGACAAGGGATCTGTAACAGATGGAGACACCGGGAGGGGGGGCGGGCGCCCTGGAGACCTCAAGCAGGTGCAGGGAGAGGAGCGGACAGGAACGGAGGTCTCCAGGGCGGATCCATGAACCATGGCGGGTCTGGAGCCGTGGGCAGCCATGGCGGGTCTGGTGCAGCGGGCTGCCATGGAGGGTCAGGTGCAGCGGGCTGCCATGGAGGATCAGGTGCAGCGGGCTGCCATGCAGGGTCAGGTGCAGCGGGCTGCCATGGAGGGTCAGGTGCAGCGGCCTGCCATGGAGGATCAGGTGCAGCGGCCTGCCATGCAGGGTCAGGTGCAGCGGGCTGCCATGGAGGGTCAGGTGCAGCGGGCTGCCATGGAGGGTCAGGTGCAGCGGGCTGCCATGGAGGGTCAGGTGCAGCGGGCTGCCATGCAGGGTCAGGTGCAGCGGGCTGCCATGGAGGGTCAGGTGCAGCGGGCTGCCATGGAGGGTCAGGAGCCCTGGTGGGCTCTGGCGCTTCCGAAACCCCGCCCAGGAGTTCCCCACCCACAGGTACCGGAACGGGTACTAGGCCCCCCCCAAAAAATACATGGGGAATTTAAGGAAAGTCTTTAAAAGTCTGATGAAGGGACTGTTTCTGTGGGCAGGAGTGGGCCTTAGGGCGGTGGAGCATGGAGCTGTGGGCTTGACGGTGAGGGTTGGAGCGGCAGGCCCGGCGGCGGCGGCTGGAGCTGAGGGCTCGTAGGCGGCGGAGACTGGAGGACTTTGCTCGGCGGAGACTGGAGGACTTTGCTCGGCGGAGACTGGAGGACTTTGCTCGGCGGAGACTGGAGGACTTTGCTCGGCGGAGACTGGAGGACTTTGCTCGGCGGAGACTGGAGGACTTTGCTCGGCGGAGACTGGAGGACTTTGCTCGGCGGAGACTGGAGGACTTTGCTCGGCGGAGACTGGAGGACTTTGCTCGGCGGAGACTGGAGGACTTTGCTCGGCGGAGACTGGAGGACTTTGCTCGGCGGAGACTGGAGGACTTTGCTCGGCGGAGACTGGAGGACTTTGCTCGGCGGAGACTGGAGGACTTTGCTCGGCGGAGACTGGAGGACTTTGCTCGGCGGAGACTGGAGGACTTTGCTCGGCGGAGACTGGAGGACTTTGCTCGGCGGAGACTGGAGGACTTTGCTCGGCGGAGACTGGAGGACTTTGCTCGGCGGAGACTGGAGGACTTTGCTCGGCGGAGACTGGAGGACTTTGCTCGGCGGAGACTGGAGGACTTTGCTCGGCGGAGACTGGAGGACTTTGCTCGGCGGAGACTGGAGGACTTTGCTCGGCGGAGACTGGAGAACTTTGCTCGGCGGAGACTGGAGTTGAGGGCCATTTCATCCCCTCAAATACAATTAAAATCCCCACAGGCACTGGAGCTGGCTCTGTGGGGACTGGAGCTGGCTCTTGAGATACTGGAGCGGGCTCTGGAGATACTGGAGCGGGCTCTGGAGATACTGGAGCGGGCTCTGGAGATACTGGAGCGGGCTCTGGAGATACTGGAGCGGGCTCTGGAGATACTGGAGCGGGCTCTGGAGATACTGGAGCGGGCTCTGGAGATACTGGAGCGGGCTCTGGAGATACTGGAGCGGGCTCTGGAGATACTGGAGCGGGCTCTGGAGATACTGGAGCGGACTCTGGAGACACTGGAGCGGGCTCTGGAGATACTGGGGCCGCTTTCTTCCTCCTCCTCCGCTTACTGGGCTCAGTAGAGGAATAAGGGTCCAGCATGGGGCAGGCAGGGAGTTCGCTGGAAAGGTGTGCGGAGGAAGCCGGAGGTTGACTGACTGGCCCGGCCAACCGTGTTTCTGGATGGACTGGACGACAACACTGATCCTGAACCTCTTCCACAAAGAATTTGGAGCCATTCAACCACAAAATTAAATTGATAGTTTCGCTTAAGGAGAAACAAAAAACAGGTTCATCAAAACGGATAGTGTCGTCATCCAATCCATCCAAAAACAGGGAGATCAACTGAGCGTCGGGCCAGTTAGTCAAGTAAGCAAGCTCAACGAACTCCTCCACATACCTCTCCAGCGAACGTCTTACCTGCAGGAGCCCGATAAGGCGTTCGCTGGCTGTTAGGGTGAGAGGCGATGGAGGAGCTGGATCCAGGGAGCAGGGGAAAGTCTCCATTTTTTTTTCTGTGGAAATCCAGTTGGTAAAGGTCCGTTCTTCTGTTACGGTAGCTGGTGCAGAGACGAGGCAGATCACGGATTTCCACAATGATACAATACTTTAATGAACAAAGAGCAGGAAACACCAAACATACATCTTAACAAAACAGAAAACGGACAAGGAGTGCAGGGAGTGAGTGCAATATATGGGGAGTGCTGACAATAGAGTCCAGGTGCAGGTGATGAGTGATGATGAGGAGCTGACGAGGGAAGTGAGTGCAGGTGATGAAACAGGAGGATCATGGGATATGGAGTCCAGGAAGACAAGGGATCTGTAACAATGGGGGCATTCACATAACGCATCACATAAGCGGCCGCGCCGTATTCTCCTTCTTTCCAATGCGCTTTCGCTCCAGCTGCGTCTGTCGTTGCTATGCAACCATGAGCCCCGATCTCAACCGCGTCGCTTCTATTATGAGCGTGCTTGCCTAAATTACAGTAAAAGCACTCGACTTTAAGTCACGAGCGTCGATTTAAACCACCGAAACGCGTCTGATGCAGCCATTAAACGTTACCGATGCTCAAACGGCATCTTGGACAAATGCGCTGCCAGGCTGTCAAGGAACAGAAGAGGGTACAAATGTATTCAGGGATTGTATTTGTTCAGTAGCCTACAGTTTTGGTCAGTTTTTAATGTTTTAAATGCAAAATTTTAAATGTTATTTAAGCTAACATAAAGTAAGGGAAAATACTTCCACTAAATATTTAACTAATAATGTATGTAACAATGAGAGAATTTTATTTTTTGGCAAAATAAAGTTGATATATATAGCTCCAGTTTTTGTTAATTTCTGACCCCTCCACGCCACAAGTGTTGATGGTTTTGTTCCAAAATTACTATATATATATTTTTTTTATTTCATGCACCTTGTTGGATGTGAGAAGTTGCACCAGACTATTGCAATCAATAGTATATTAGTGTATTATATTAGTAATAGTATTATATAATTATATTACACTCTGTAACAATGAGAGAGACACTGCTGTTTATATTTAGTACGGTAAATAAAATATTTATAGTATAGGTATAAAGATATTTTAGTAGGCAAATTTGATGTAAATGAGAAATAATGCAAGGGAAAGTAAATTTTCTGAAATGTTGCGCTTTCTTGCGCTTGAATGTTAATATGGCCCTCCTATGAGGTGTCAATCACAGAAACGGCCCTCCGCCAATTTTAGTTTGAGACCCCTGGTCTACAGCAATCGATCTCCTGTAACGTTAGTTTAAAGGTGCCCTAGATTCAAAAATTGAATTTACCTTGGCATAGTTGAATAACAAGAGTTCAGTACATGGAAATGACATACAGTGAGTCTCAAACTCCATTGTTTCCTCCTTCTTATATAAATCTCATTTGTTTAAAAGACCTACGAAGAACAGGCGAATCTCAACATAACACCAACTGTTACGTAACAGTCGGGGTGTACGCCCCAATATTTGCATAATGCCAGCCCATGATGTTCCCAACATTATAAAAGGCATTAGACAAGGGCAGCCACAGCCGAATCATCAGACTAGGTAAGCAAGAACAACAGCGAAAAATGGCAGATGGAGCAATAATAACTGACATAATCCATGATAGCATGACATTTTTACTGATATTTGTAAATTGTCTTTCTAAAAGTTTCGTTAGCATGTTGCTAATGTACTGTTAAATGAGGTTAAAGTTACCATCGTTTCTTACTGTATTTACGGAGACAAGAGCGGTCGCCATTTTCATTTTTTAAACACTTGCAGTCTGTATAATTCATAAACACAACTTCATTCTTTATAAATCTCTCCAACAGTGTAGCAATAGCCGTTAGCCACAGAGGACAGCCTCAAATTCACTCAGAATAAAACTTTTAACATCCAAATGAATACTATACTCACATGATCCGAAGCATGCATGCAGCATGCATGACGAACATCTTGTAAAGATCCATTTGAGGGTTATATTAGCTGTGTGAACTTTGTAAATGCGCTGTAATATAGTCGACAGCTCGTGTGGCAGGAAGCACGCGTCTTAAAGGGGCGGCGCCGAGTGTAAATCAGTGCATTGTTAATGGTGCCCCAAAATAGGCAGTTAAAAAAAATAATTAAAAAAAATCTATGGGGTATTTTGAGCTGAAACTTCACAGACACATTCAGGAGACACCTTAGACTTATATTACATCTTGTGAAAGAACGTTCTTGGGCACCTTTAAACCTTTTATTTAAAATGGCAGGACCGTTTCTGACATTTTAGAGTTGTTTCTAGTGGCATATTATATTGAGTTTATCTACTGAATTTGCTGTTTCAAAAATATTTTTGCTCTAGAAATAGAATAGCCTATTGTTTTATAGGTAGAATTTTAAATTACATATAATTTATATAGCCTATTTAAAATACATCAATGATGACGCAGCCGTCTGGGCGGAAGTTTGATACCGCGACTCCGCCTCCGGGCTCCATTGATGATTCCTTCTGCGCATGCCCAGGTTCCAAACTGACGTTTTTGCGTAACGTGTCAGCGCCCATCGACGTCCGTTTTGGCTTCAGTTCAATACAATGGAAGGAAGCGGCGTTGCGTCGTCCATCTTTTTTTACAGTCTATGGTTTAAACACTTTCTCTTATGCTTTGTTTAATAAACAGAGACATCTATAAATAAATAATTTGTGGTTATTTTCTCTGGAAAATTTAAATATAATTTTTCTATGATGTTTGTTTCAACATCACAGCCAGCCTGACATTTGCAGCAACAATGGATCAACCAATTGTGTGAGTTTAAGGGCAAGACTATTGATTTATCCAACCAGTGACAGATTATTTGGGTAAACTGTTTGAACAGTCAGTAATAAATTTAGTTTGGTGTGTAGAAACTAAAATTAATTCACATTCACTTAAAATGTTTCCTTTTACTTGATGCTGCTCACACCTTTTTTTTTTTTTGATATGACTGATGTCCACATGGGGAGGAAAGCTGTGTGGGAGGAAAGTGTATGACAAGGCAATAATCACTATGTAGCCGTTTCCTGTTCTGTAACAAGGAACTGCGTCATCAGACTTTCAAATCACTACAGTCTCAGATCAGCATTTCACTAAAGTTCTAACTACAAGGCATTTCAGAACATATCCAAAAGGTTTTAAACAATGTGCATTTAGTTATTGCCATGTAGTTATTGTGCAAATTGTAGACAAATGAACTTGCTCTTTTGAACATGCCAAAACACATGCAATTTGCTTAAATCGATAAGAAATTTAAAAATGATGTGAACAAGAAACTAACTGTTCAGAGATCTGGGGCCATATTTACAAAACATTTTATCTTACCACTAAAAGTTCTCCTAAATGGCAGTAAAAGTTCTTAGTTAAGATTTTTCTCTTAAAACCTATTCACAAAGCTGCTGAGACAAACTTTTATTAAGAAATAGAGAGAAGTCTTATGCTAGGAGTAAGGACAGGGTTGACCTCGTTGCTGTGGATGATGTCAACATGCTTACTAACTATACAAACAGTGATTGGCTGATAGAGGAGGGGTCTGTCAGCAAATTAATCATAGAAATATTGTAGAATGAGATAACATGTTGCCATATTCAAGTAAAGGTTTTAAAATACAAATGTTGCCATATTCAAATAAAGATTTTAAAATAAAAATGTTGCCATATTCAAATAAAGGTTTTAAAATGTACGCTAAGTTTCACTAATTAAACTAGTATATGTTTAGCTAACTGTCCGCCTCTTACATATCTGTGTCTCGAATTCAAGCAACAAATTATTTTTTTTTTATAAACAAATTTGGGAGGAGCACATTCAAATGGACTATCTAATCAGGAGGTAAATACACACAGATGAGAGCCGACTCACCTAGTTACCTAGAAAGTTTTCTGAAAGTTTGTGCTGAACTGAAGTGATTGACAAGATCAGTGAATATAAAGGGAACACTTTTTACTCACTTTTTGTATATACTCCATTCACTTTTTGAATAAACATTGTTTTTCATGCTGCTAAGAGAAGCAATGGCCAAAAGCAGGTGTTAATCCACTAAATTTCCATTCCATGAGTCATTCCCCAAAGCTGAAATTATTGACATAGTAATAACCACAGCAAGAGTTAATCATAAACTTTGGGTTTGCTATCTTGTTAGAATTGTTTGGTTTTGTCAACTTGATAACTCCTGAAGTTGAAGAACATTGCAATAATAGCGAATGTTGTAACAAAGTCCATGTTCAGTGAAGAAGGAGGCGTGAACCGGCAAATGATCAAGGTAAACTTCAAGAGACAAAACAAAACTGTGTGTCTGGGTATGCAAATATATAGGAAGGGGCATCCTATCATTGCAATAATTGGATGAATATTTTTTGGTCCTGAGACTTCAACAGAAGATATATACATTTGTTTTAATATTTATACCATTTTAATTATTGATTGCTATCAGGATGTGTAGAACCGATATAAACAATATAACAAAAAGTGTTTATTAAAAACATTGCCTACCCTAGCTTTAACATGTTACCGAGATTAACTATTAATATAGCTAACAGAGTTGTGTTTACATGCTACTGAGCCAATTAGCTACCTAATTATACTAGATAATGACTGCATTATCTGATATTTCATTTGTTAGCAAAATATATCATTCATTTAAATATGAGCCTTGGAACTGTGTGAGCTTTGAGTCTGTGCTTTTTTGCTTTGTTCCTCCTTAAATATACTAAAATAGTGCTTGATTCGATGTAATGAATTATTAATTCATTGCGTGTGTTTTGTTTTGGTAGGAAGAGGACATCAGTTTGTCTACAGATTGAAGACTTACAGTTTGAATGAAAGATTGCTTTTGAATTTGAATTTATACTCACTGTACAACTTGTACATTACTGAAAATTGTTTCTTAGCTTTTTCAAATAAATCCTACTCCAAATGTTTTACAGTGTAGGTGAACTGAGACAGTAAGTCGGTGCAATGAAAGAAAGTATGACAAATCACAACTGCATGTAGCAAACACTGAATGACTTCATTCAGGTCAGGGCCCGTGACTCAAATTACATCTCTCTCAGCAGACATTCATTTCTATCTGTGAACACAACGATAAAGAACTTCACTGGGAATGCACTTCCCACTATTCTCTTTCCAAATATTTTTCAAGGTTATAAATAAAACAAAGACTATTGGAGTATATGCCCCCCCCCCCCCCTATTTTTTTCTACTTTAAAATTTCACATTTAATTCATTGTGTTACTTGCCATTTCTTTGTAAGTTTTTATGAAATTTACAAGCATTTTCTGAGCAAAAATTGTTTCTACACCATTTTTTTCAGTGCATATAAATTCTACATTCTTTTTAAATGATGTTTTGTGCCTCGATCACTTCTTACAGTCATGTAAAATTCAGTTCCAGTTAGTGTGAGTAATGCAGCTCTTCCCAGAACTACTCCACTGCTCTTGGCATCAGATGCTGTGTGAGTGTTTGGTCGACGCCCTGAGGAAATTGCATCAACAACAGCAAACAATGTAACATGATACATGGGAGCTGTTCTCACCTGTGCCATTTTCTGCATAGAAACACTGCTAACAAGGTGAAAATAGCGTACACCTAGTGAGACGAGAGCATTTTTGTGGTACAAAAGAATATATCAGTATTACATTACTGACTGTCAGTGCTTCGTTATTGCAGTCTATAAAGTGACTTTTTTGAGTGCTCTTGGTTTCACATCCTGTGAGTCTAAGCCAAATATAAATAAACCTATCCTTAAACTCTCAGACTGAGGGTGATGCTCGGTTGACAATTCAATTATATTATATAGCCAATCATTTTCTATAAATGACTTAAAGAACAGAGAGATGCTGTAAAATAACTTGTAATAATCCATTTAGAAACAGATCGGACACATCTGACAAAAATGTGACACAGCTCGTAACAGATTAGGAAAGAAGTGCCAAAACTGCCTGGTTTTACATGCTTTCCCTTGTTTAAAAGAAACCAAGTACTGGTGTGACGTAACATTTCTGGGGAAATACATGGGCAGAAAGATTCATCCAGTTTTTGTATGTGTTTGGTGACTTACCTTCATGTTTGGTCTCTGAGTGACCAGCGAGCCATCTTTGGCATAAGAGTACACAGTGAAATCCTCTGGAAGAAGCAATCTGAGAGACACACACACACACACACACACACACACACACAAGATGTAGGGTAAGGATTCATTGGTGAAGGTATTTAATACACTCTCGCATCACACACAGACTGTCAATACATAGGGCAAAATCTGTACATGCCTAAAATTGGTGACACACTCTATCGTTTAAAAGTTTTGGTCAGTATTTTTAAAGAAATTAATATATATTATATTAAATTATTAATAAATCTTTTAGTAAGAACAGATAAAATTGCATTAAAAGGAGTCATGAGCTGCATTTATTAAAAATGTTGTAATGTTTTTTTGACGTCCACTTATAATGTTATCAAGACATTTAAATCAAAAAACATCCTAATTTAGAATTAATAAGGTATTTTCTGACCATTTTTTTTTAACACTGTTTTTATAGGCATGCCGTATTCAAGACTTGAAAGTAAGTGAAAGGACAGTTGGAGGCAGCTCCACTGCTATGGATGGAGTAACAGTTTTGCATAATAAAATAACTTTCAATGTCCCTGCCATTACACGTGTGGAATTGTTTTGAAAACTTCCAATTTTGAAAAATATCTTGTTACATAGTTGAAACATTTGCCAACAACTTGAACTTACGTTGTTTTGTGTAAACAGAATTATGAATGAATGAACGAACCATTGTTTGTGACACTGTCATTCTTATAGGCTATTATAGTTCATTCTTTTCGGTAAAGTGAAAAACGTATACATTGTCATTTGCAGTGTTGTGTTTTAAATAAAATGAAACACTGTAATGTCTTACCGATGACAAAACAGAAGATGGCGCTCACTGAAGCTGTAAGAATGGCTTAGATCAAAACTATAACAAAAGCAGCGTTCTCTACCTGCTTTTGTCTGTATCCAATAATTAGCCCCATAAATGCCGAAGCAAAAATAAAAAATAAAAAAAACAGCAAATTACAACTATTCAGTTTGATTGAGGCACTACAGTATAAATACTCCGTACATAAATGACAAAGCAATAGTGACACATGGTAAAAACAATGTTACTCACATTTGTGTGCTGTGACATTACTGTTGAATCCAATGTAGATGGCACTGCATCTTTTATATTCAGTCTCTCTGAAAAGCCTGCGTCAAACTCTGTCTTGTTTAAAACGAATCCGCAGTAAAATGAAATGAACAAATGAACAGTGTCTTACTGACTCGAAAGTTCATCCACGCTTTCTTAAAGGTCCCATTTTTCGTGTTTTTTTTAAGCTTTGATTGTGTTTATAGTGTGCAATATAACATATGTTCATGTTTCGCGTGTAAAAAAAAAAACAGTATTTTTCACATAATTTACTTATCTGTATACCGCTGTTTCCACTGTCATAAAAACGGGCTGATGACTTCCTTGTTCTATGAAGTCCCTCCTTCAGAAATACGTAACGAGTTCTGATTGTGCCAGCGGTTCCTGTGTTGCGATTCAACAGCAGCTTAGCGCTCCTTGCCCGGAAAGGTCACGCCTCTTACCATAACGTGTGCTGCACATAGTTTTACATGTGGATTATTGTGGTGTTGTGCCGAATGAACACAAAAGACAATAATTCCCGGGAGACTGAACTCTTTAATCTCCACAAGCAGCGACAGAAAATGTACAACGTTAGCACTCACTCAGAAGAGTACCTCATACGGAAAACAGCCATATACATAAACATAGTCCCCTCTTGTGGCCATTATGTGCACTGCAGTCCAACATTAACTATTGCAGTAAGGATACCACAATTATAATTTTCGGGAACCGAGTTAAACATAAATTGTAACCATTGATCTGGGAAGGCCAAACAAAGGTGATTGGACTGCGGGATGAAAATAAAACCGTTTCGACAACATGGCGACAAACACACTCTACAAACGCAACTCTTGCTCTTCTTCGTGGGAGCGTAACAAGACCACGCCCCCTTTTTTGTGTATTCCTGTGGGAGGAGGTTAGTCAAAAAGCTGTTTTAGTGACGTCATTAAAGAAGGAAGTAGAGGGATGTAGTCCAAACTGGCCGTTCGATGTAGGCGACTTCTGTTAAATAAAATATCTCGCTTGGCATTGAACTTTGAGCTTTGAAATTTTACAGATTTTATTTATACTCTAAAAACAAAATTACACACTAACTAAAGTTTGAAACATGGGATCACGAAGAACGGGACCTTTAATGTTAAGATCACAAGGATGGCAATGAATGCAGAGACTGTGTTTTTCCACAAGTTGGCATTTTAAAATGTCTTGTGATCCTCAGACGCATCTCTATCATTTTGTTTCTAGTGCAGTCCACAATGTTTGTGTCTCTCTCGTATTTACATCTACATGATATGTGCGAATTGGTGGCCGGGGCTAAAAAGGCACTAATGTAGAAGTAGGTGTTGATCTTCTTCTACAGACGCAGTCTTTCATCGCACTATGACGTAAAAATGTGACAAAATCTGAAATGAGTCGTTTTCTGAGCTTGGTTTCAATAAAAGCTGTTTTTGGACAAGAACGTTTTGAGTTCTGAAACTTACAGAATATTTTCATAGTACAATGACCTCTTATATGTCAAAAGATCAAGGAAAATTTGATTTCTCAATTCATGGCCACTTGATAGTAAAGACATTCATAATGTTACAAAAGGTTTCAATTTCAAAGAAATGCTGTTCTTCAAACTTTCTATCCATCAAAAGAATCCTAAAAGAACTGTATTACCGTTTCCCAAAAAATATTAAACAGCACAACTGTTTTCAACATCGATAAAATATATTTCTTGAGAGTACTAGAAAAATTTCTGAAAGGTCATGTGACACTGAAGACTGGAGTAACTGCGATTAAGCTTTGCCATTACGGTAATAAATTACTTTTTTAAATATACTGTATTAAAACAGAAAAAAAGTAATTCTGCAACAACACTGTTCTCACTGTTTTTTTGTTTGTTTGTTTTGTTTTGTTTTGATCAAACAAATGCACTGGTAAGCATAAGAGACTTCTTTCACAAACATTAAAATATATTAATGATCCCACAACGGTACTGTATGCACAAACATCTATCTTGCATATAAGATATTCCTGATGCTTTATAATGTCTTATTTGCATAGCCGTCATATTTAGTTGGTTCATGTAAAACACCAAGTGTCAGGAAACCAAAAAGACCAAAATCAGGGCTGAGAATGAGCAAATGTGAAAAAGATGAGAGAAGGCATTAGAGCAATGGCGGCATAACCCTGTGACCTATAGTCACAAGCAGGAGCTTGAAAGAGAGCTGAGAGGAAGTGCTGACTGAAGTAGTGTGTACAGCTTTGAAAAAAAAAAAAAAAAAAAAGAGATTGTGCAAACATACAGTGGGTAAAATAAGTATTGAAAACAATAGGAAATGCACTCCACCGCCACAGCCTCCATGCACGCTCACCGAAAGCTCCATTATTGAAAAAAAGGCACGTTGAAGCTCATTTCAGCACCAAGCCGGTCACATTTACTAACCACCTACTGTCCAGTCCAACCAGGCATTAAAGGGGTCATGACATGTCTTTTTTTATTATTTAAAAATGTTCCATAAGGTTAATTTATATTGTTATAGTGCTGGGCAGTATGAACAAAAGTCTGTATCACAGTATTTTTTAAGATTCTTGTGGGTTCACATCACAGTATATATGTTTTTTCTTTTCTTGGACCTACTCTAAGTTTATAGTGGCTTATTTTACTGTCAGGAGTACATAGAATATAAAAACATTGTAAGGTCAAATACAAATTTACTTTCAAAAGTGGTGGTAATAAAATTACCACTTTACAAAACTTACCACAATTACCACAATTTATAACACTAACAATATAGTTAATCTTTTAAAATGTAATCAATGAAAATTAATAAAAGTTTCTGTGTGTATATAAAAGGATGATAGTTTTATCATCCTAGGATTTATCATCCTTTATCATCCATCATAGGATGATAGAATTGTGAAATGCTTGTGAAGTCATTCAGGGCAGATCTGGAGATGAAGTTCATGTGTTCATGTCCTCATAGTGAAACGGCAGACGCTGAAAACACCACAAGCATCATGCTTGCTTCAGTATGTGTAATACACAAAACTGTTGCGCTCATTCACACAAAGATATGCAGTACATGCAGACATCAGATTAGCCGTCTTTTTGAGCTTTAATATTCACGGACACTAGTCCATATCATGATTTGATTCATTGTACAGGCCATTTTTTCATCCAAAAATTGCCAAATTCCATGACATTCCGCTTTATAGTAAGTTCCATTTGTGACTGGATGAATCTGGATGATTCCATGACTCTTTCTGCAGAAAGCTACTACATGGTATTAAAGAGAATAAGTTGTGTGAGTTATTTATTGTTGTGTTATAAAGTTATAACCATTACTAAGTAGGGTATGCAGTTAATGTGGCTACAGCATAATATCATACAGGTATAAATTCCTTTTATACAGGCATAAATTCCTTTTATATATATATAAATGAATAATTTATTAGATGGTCTGGTATTGGTTGGTCTGTTATTGTTGGGACATCGACTTTATATTTTCACACCCATGACGCGGAACAAAACGATCTGTGATTGGTTGCGTTGCATGTCAGTCAAACGTCCTCTTGGGCGGTCCTTGGCCAATGAAAGCTGCAATAAAGTCCAGACCTTCTGCCGTCAGTCTGAAGGTCTGGCTACACGACACTAACGATAACATAATTTGAAACCTGAAATTTCTCCTCTGAAAGAATAATTTCATGTCTGAATCAGAATCTAAATTGAAGCACTAGCTCGATGCAAAATTCTTTCAATTACTCAGTGATATTTTTGCATTATTTTTTACATATTAGTATTGATAAATGTAAGTTTTAGCAATTTTGTTATGTACTCTTGTCATTTTTATTACTCTCCCCCTCCCTTGCTCTCTCTTACACACATATATATTATATATATATATATATATATATATATATATATATATATATATATATATATATATATATATATATTAGTGCTGTCAAAATTAGCGCGTTAACGCATGCGATTAATTTGAAATATTTAACGCGTTAAAAAAAATTAACGCACTTAACGTGGTTGCAGTTTTTTTTATTTCCGGTTGTGGCCCATGTGTGTTCAACGTGCAAAGAAATATGGATAAGACCAAGGAAGGACTTTTAGACGGAAAGTTTCAGTATAAAACTCTGCCGGATGGTTCTGTGGATAAAACAAAAGTAATCTGTGCATTTTGCAAAGCCGAATTTAATTACCACAGAAGTAATTCGTCTTTGGCATATCACTTAAAAAGCAAAACACCCCACCGAAACCATCTCTACGGGGCCTCGCCAATGTAAATTGCAGGAGTGCGTTCGTGGTAAAATGACAAGATCTGTAAGTGATAAGGTAATGAATGCTTTGGTTATTTGGATAGCTAAAAACTGCCGACCCATTAACATAGTAGATGACGATGGACTGCGGGACATCATTAGAACTGCATCCGGAGACGCCTCATACAATATGCCCTCAAGAGGAACCATCATGTCAAAAATACACACTTTGTATGACGATGAGAAGGCACGGAGGATGAACACGTTACAGCAAGCGACACACATCGCACTGACAGGGGACCACTGGACTTCTGTGAGCAATGACAACTACTTAGGCATCACAGCGCACTTCGTTGATAAAGAATGGAAATTGCATTCATTCGCACTAACCGTGTCTAAAACTGAGGAACGACAGTACGCTGAGGCATGTGCGGATCATTTTCTCGATGTGGCAAGAGAATGGGAAATCGAGGACAAGTTAAGCACACTTGGCACTGACAGTGCTCGTAATATGGTTGCTGCCGCGAGACTACTTCCATTTGAACACCTGCCCTGCACGGCCCACATTTTGCAACGAACTGTCACAGTTTCCATTCACGGCAGTGGATTTGAAAGTGTCCTAGCTAAATGTCGCAAGATTGTTGGGCACTTTAAGCATAGTCCATCCAACGCTCACGAACTAATGGAACAGCAAGTTGCATGTGGACAGAAACAAGAATCTCTCGTTCAGGACGTTACGACTAGATGGAATTCTACCCTAGAGATGGTCAAGCGAATTCAGCGAAACAAATCTCCACTGACCACTACCCTGGCTCAGCAAAAGAGCAATGTTGCCATGTTGACTACACAGGAGCTCGCCAAACTGCAAAAGCTGGAGGAACTACTTGAACCTTGCAGGTAGATTAATATTATTTTCTCCGTCTCTTGTCTGTTTTCACTATCCCCCAATCTGTGTGACATTATTACATTATTAAAAAGGGGAAGAAGAAATAAATATGGTGTTGAACAATGTAATGTAAATAAAATACAATTGTGTGTGTGTGTGTGTGTGTGTGTGTGTGTGTTTGTGTGTTTGTGTGTGTGTGTGTGTGTGTGTGTGTTTGTGTGTGTGAGAGAGAGAGAGAGAGAGAGAGAGAGAGAGAGAGAGAGAGAGAGAGAATGAGTGAGTGTGAGAGTGTAAGTGTACATGTTACATACTGGCACAAAATTTGTTTCTTTGCATTTAATAGCAACATCTTGTGCTTTCCATTGCAGATATGTAACTGAACTGCTGGGAGGAGAGCAGTACATCTCCTGCTCAGTGGTATTGCCAGCCTTGTGCCACTTGTTCAAAATTATGGAGTCCACAGAGGATGATCCAGCCTATGTAGTTAAATTCAAAAATGATTTTACTTCAGACCTATCTAAAAGGAAGGACAGCACTAATCTCACACGGCTGAAGATCGCTACTGCAATTGACCCAAGGTTTAAAGACCTAAAGTGTCTTCCCAAAGATGAAAGGAATGAGGTGTGGGCTTCACTAAGCAAGCTGTTAATGGCACAGAGTCCTGGAAAACAAGAGTCTAAAGAGACAACAGACCAACAGCCACCAAAGAAGAGAAGGATCTCCGTCTTGCTGGTTTCTTCTGATTCAGAGTCAGATGAAGAGGAAGAGTCCATAGAACAGTGTCTTAACCGCTACAAAGCAGAGCCCAAATTGCACATGGAGGGTTGTCCACTACAGTGGTGGAAAAAGAGAGAAGCAACACATGCAAGGCTGGCACCAATAGCATGCAAGTATCTGTCAACCCCTGCTACAACGGTGCCTTGTGAGAGACTGTTCTCACTCTCAGGTCACATCATTCAAAAGAAAAGGGCCACATTGTCCCCTGATAATGTCAACAGACTGGTCTGTCTCAGCAACTGGCTGAATGTAAAGGAGGACTAAGCAAAATAGTTTCTACTTTATAATTAATGTTCTCAACTCTCAGCAATACAACGTTACAATGAGTACAATTGTTTGTATTCATTCCTTTATTATTATTATTATTTTCCAATTTCCATATTTGCAATGACTATACTTTGGAATTTTTTTGCAGTCCACTTAGAATTCAACATGGAAATCATTTTTGTTTTTTATTGGCATTGATTGTTTTGAAATTCAAATGGCACTTACATGCCTGTGTTTTTATTTCTGTAATAAATATGGCCTTCAAGCCAACAGTTAATTTGGAGGATATTGATGGTTTATTGCAGGTATGTTGTTTACATGAGAAAATCTGTGTTACAAGTTAAACAAAAATTCCAATAAACAATCATATTTTGAATTTAAATAGTTTCTTTGTCTTGAGTTTACATTAATTATTTACATTTTACATTTACATATCCAAAAAGTTTCAGTCTTTTAATTGCGATTAATCGCGATTAATTTAAAAAAATTGTGCGATTAATTAGTTAATTTTTTTTAATCGATTGACAGCACTAATATATATATATATATATATATATATATATATATATATATATATATATTAATTTTAATATATATAATTAATATATAATTAATTTATTCACACACCTTGAACACATTTTATTCACTAGTTTAAATAAAATATGACAAGATCTCAGAGTTAAACTGTGTCAGAAAAAAAATCTTAATTATATCAGATAACACTTAAGCAAAACATGGTCAGGTCAAAGTGACTGAATTTTTGGTTCCAAATTTTTATCAATTTTACTGGTAGTCCACTGTATGACGGATTTTTGGGTATAATATGTCAAAGTTTACTTTATTTTGCTATCCTCACACATGCTATTTTGTTATCCTCCACATAAACTATAGTGTCCTGCATCCACTAGTAAAAATATATAAAAAATATCAAAAATGTCTGAATATGAACAATTTTTGGTTTGACTGTATATAGACTAACTGGGACTTGTCACAGCATTTACTGTACATATTGTTGCTCTTTTGTTGGTTCTACTGCTTTTATTGTTCTCCTCATTTGTAAGTCGCTTTGGACAAAAGCATTTGCTAAATGATTAAATGTTAATTAAATGTAACTTATTTAATTTAATTTAGTTGCCTTTTCATGTTTTTCATCTTATATTTACATTTTAATTTCTTTTACCTCTATTTCAAACACAACTGAGGATATGATAACCCTTCTAGGACTATAGATAAGTCTAACTAACTTATTAGCCATTAATACAATAAATTCAAAGGAAATTACAAACAATAGGACAAATACAACAAAAAAAGGATTTAAAAAAAGTTTAGTTTTAGTTAAGTTAAGTTTTTCATGCAAGTCAAACAGTATTCAGTTAATAGCCGCCTATAGATTGTAAATAAACATAAATACAAATAAAACAAATTAAAAATAAAACACTGTATGTATTAAATATACATTGATTCTTATTAAAGCTAATGTTAAAGTTATTCAGTCAAAAGCAATGAGTGATTTTCCTTTTTCTTTTGTTGTTTGATTAATATTAGTGACACAGGTGACAGCAGGTGTTTTTTAAGCTGCTGTCACTTTAACTCCCTGAGGTCCGAAAACACGCCGGCACGTTTTGCAGGATTTTTTTCACATTGCAGCAAAACAAACTTAAAATACTCTGTCATTTCTTGTCATAGAGACATAAGTAATATATCAATTGAAACTATAGAATGTCTTCTTTTATTTGTGTACACTCAGAGTAAAAATACAATGTTGTGCTTTTTGTAAAATAAAGAAAACTAACATGATGCGTGATCTCTCCTCTCCCTCTGAACGAAGTCCAATCTGATAGTTCTCAGAAAATGAACTGTAACTTATGAATACTAATGACAAAAAAAAAATTACACTTCTGTCTAAAGAAACGTTGAAATGTCAGGTTTTAAATCGTGCAAGTCAAATCGAAAACAAAAATTCTGTGTTTATGTAATCTGTATGAAAAGAGAGCCATGTCAGAAGTCCGAGATTCAGCTCATTACCCGCTAATGTGGCCACGCCCACGGAGCCAGCGCTATTCAGACGCAAATTCAGAGGCAATACATGTATACATCGTCTCAATCGTGTATTTATTGTCTTGAAAAGTGTTTATTTGGATGTTAAAGCCATGGTTAGCGATCTCTAGAAGACATGCCGTTAGTTCCTAGTTCCTTTTCTTCTTTATATGAATTTGTGGCCTAAAAGTGTACAGAGAGCACCCTCCGGCTGCAAGTATGAATTGAAAACACCATTCCTGAAATGTCCTCTTCGTCTTTAGGATAATTTGTGGACTAAAGGTGTACAGAGCGCCCTCCGGCTGCAAGTATGAATTGAAAACACAGTATCCAGCACTCTTAGTGAGGACAATAAATATTACTTCTCAGTATAGAAAATTGACATAAATATATAAGAATCCATCAATATTTCTCCAAATGTGCATGCTTTAAGGCTAAAAGCCTATACGAAATGCCATAGAGGTAACATAATTGTTCAGACACTTTGCATCACAGAAAAACATTATATTTTAAAGGTGCCCAAGAACGTTCTTTCACAAGATGTAATATAAGTCTAAGGTGTCTCCTGAATGTGTCTGTGAAGTTTCAGCTCAAAATACCCCATAGATTTCTTTTAATTATTTTTTTTAACTGCCTATTTTGGGGCACTATTAACAATGCACTGATTTACACTCGGCGCCGCCCCTTTAAGACGCGTGCTTCCTGCCACATGAGCTGTCGACTATATTACAGCGTATTTACAAAGTTCACACAGCTAATTAACCCTCAAATGGATCTTTACAAGATGTTCGTCATGCTTCGAATTATGTGAGTAAAGTATTTGTTTGGATGTTAAAAGTTTTATTCTGAGTGAAATTGAGGCTGCCCTCCATGGCTAACGGCTATTGCTACACTGTTGGAGAGATTTATAAAGAATGAAGCTGTGTTTATGCATTATACAGACTGCAAGTGTTTAAAAAATGAAAATAGCGACAGCTCTTGTCTCCGTGAATACAGTAAGAAACAATGGTAATTTTAACCTCATTTAACAGTACATTAGCAACATGCTAAGGAAACTTTTAGAAAGACAATATACAAATTTCAGTAAAAATATCATGCTATCATGGATTATGTCAGTTATTATTGCTCCATGTGCCATTTTTCGCTGTTGTTCTTGCTTACCCAGTCTGATGATTCGGCTGTGTGCAGCTCCAGATGTTAACTGGCTGCCCTTGTCTAATGCCTTTTATAATGTTGGGAACATGGGCTGGCATTATGCAAATATTGGGGCGTACACCCCGACTGTTACGTAACAGTCGGTGTTATGTTGAGATTCGCCTGTTCTTCGGAGGTCGTTTAAACAAATGAGATTTATATAAGAAGGAGGAAACAATGGAGTTTGAGACTCACTGTATGTCATTTCCATGTACTGAACTCTTGTTATTCAACTATGCCAAGGTAAATTCAATTTTTGAATCTAGGGCACCTTTAAAGAATATAATAGAATACCATTATTTTAAATTGTAATAATATTTCACAGTATTGCTGTTTATGATGAGCTGAGACAGAGGTTTTTTTTTTTTTTCACAGCCTACCTGACTGAAAGGCCTCATTAATATGCAAGTCATTTCAGGTAATTATTATGTGATTATTTTGTCTTCTCAGGTGTAAATGGCCCATTATTCATGATGATTCAGCCTCCACGCATACTGTGTTTCTTGACAAAAAGTGTCTTACAAAAACTAAATCAATATATTGTTTTATATGAAGGAGTAGGCAGCATATTTTTTACGTAATTCTGAAGCAAAAACTCTAGTCTACAACATCCAATATCCAGAAGTCTTGTGGACACAGATTTAATATACTTTTTTTGGCCTTATTTCAGTGACTTAAGTTTTTTGTTTTTTCAATAACCACGCCTAAACATTATTCCTTCAAAAATACAAACATGTACATACATGTTCCTCACATATTATTGTAGCCTAGTTTGTGCTGAGTATAGTGTAATGCCACTTTTGTCATTTATATGTTTATGAACAACTGAAAAAAGCACAAATGTCAAAACGTCTCCAAGCCCCAAATCAGCCCCAGACTCCAGAGGGTTAAGACCAAAAGCATGAATCTAATATACTTATACACATCCAATTTTCTCCCAACTGTTTTTGACCATTTAGGGATGGATCCAAAGCCCAAAAGTAGGTATACTTTGCTTGTCTGTTTTGCTCCAACTCAAAGCGCACACACAGAAAGCTGCCTGGGGAACAGTGTAGTTCTCTCACAGCTTAATAACATGTCCCGAAGTGGACTGCATTTTACGTCAGTCTAAAGACTGGACCATGCCCCCAGCCCATAACCGTGCCCCCAGCGTTTGTCGAGCTCATCCGAAGAAGGGTATGAAGACTCCTGTGCGAGACTATAGTTGCCGTGTTTTTTGTTTTGTTTTAGTTTGTTTTTTTTTGTCGAGAAACACATTACTAGAACTCGGTGCTCCACCCTAAAACAACTAAATCCTAGAAGGGTAGAGGGCTCTACATTTATGTATAGGTTGTTTTTTTTTGATGCTCTATTTATTTTTCCTCTGTTTTTGTTTTATTTTATTTATGTAATTAAACTGCTATGATTAGATCCACACATCCTCTCCTTCGTTGTGCAACCAGCCGTGACAGGGAAAACATCACTAAACATTATTAATGATGTTTGTTTAAATATCAAAGTTAATAATATCATGGCCTAACTTTCCCTGATCCAATCAAATACGTATGGTAAAACAGAGTCCCATTATTTCACACATTACAGAAGTTAAACATGATACAACAATGGCTTCATGTTGTCTTTAAATTACGGTCTGTTTTTGATTTCAGAAATGAAGATTTCAAGTTTCTTATTTCTGCTTCCTCATTTTTGTTTTCCTAAGAATGCTGACAAGGGAGATACCATCATACAGATATCACAGATATCAGGGGTTCGAGTTTACCGGGCACAGCGGGCTTGTTCTAAGATTGTTTAAGATCTTGGATGATCTGAGAAGGCCACACATTGTGTAAAAAACCTAGTATCTGGTGATGAGCTGACCTTTAATTCAAATCTCCTCTGCAACAGACGGTAACCATAGCTGGAAATCAACTTTTCTGAAGGAATTAAAACACTTGCCACAACACATTTAGCACTGACTGTGAAACTCAGTGTGCTACGTGGTCATACAGTGTGTTATTTATATCTTATCTCAAAATGTGAAGCAGTTTTTTTTTTTTTTACTTTGAAGAAACATCTTCAAAACATCTCCCAGCTCTAGGCCTTCAAAGAAGCAACAAACTGTTTAACTGAGGGGAAAAGAATGTTTGGTTACACTTTATTTTAAGGTGTCCTTGTTACAGTGTAATTATACATTTACGTACTGAGTAATATCAATTAACAACATGTACTTACTATAGGGTAGGGTTAGATGCTTGAAATTATGCATAATTTATTGTTCATTCTACAGAAAACAAACATGCAACATATGTAATAAGGACACAAAATAAAGAGCTACCAAATGTTTTTGCTATTTGAGTATGTCAATATTAAAGTGAAAATCACAGAATGTTCTGGAGATGCATTAGGGGAGTATTGGAAAGTTTTATCTGGCATGATATGCATTATGTGAGATCTAGAGAACAAGAAGTGAAACGTCCACCTCTGTGCATTGTTCAGCTCCATGTCAAATCTGATATGATCAAGGGACTTTGTTTTTACAGTAATTGCCATACAAATACAGTAAAAACCGTACTACTGAGAAATATTATTACAATTTAAAGGAGACATATTATGCCCCTTTTTACAAAATGTAAAAAGTCTCTGATGCTCCCAGAGTGTGTATGTGAAGTTTTAGCTCAAATTACCGCACAGATCATTTTTATAGCATGTTAAAATTGCCACTTTTTTGGGGTGAGCAAAAACACAGTTTTTATGTGTGCCCCTTTAGAATGCAAATGAGCTGCTGCTCCCAGCCTCCTTTCAAGAAGAGGGCAGAGCTTCAAGAGCTCATGCTCCAGCATATCGACAACAACAGAACAGGACAATCTCATGCAGTGGAAATTTATGAAACTGTCAGTAGCAGTGTCCGAACCGGAGTCGGACAATGATGCCTACAGAGTCAGAGAATATATGCTGTCATATAAAATATAACTATAAAATATAAAATATAATATAACTATGTTGTCATCTTGCTTTTATCCACTAGTACAAGCCTGTTGTAGCGGACCCCGTCTGAATGATGGCCAAAACTTTACTGATGAGTTTTATTATGTTTATTGTATATCATACAAAAGATGAAGCATCAGTTTTCACTCCAGAAAATCACTAAGAGCTGAATAAAACAGTACAAGCAGTCCACATTAAAGTCTTATCCATGAACTCTCTTTCCCTTGCATTATCATCAACATACAAAGCAAATTATACAAAAACACACATTACAACTAACAGTAAACACATGAATACAGACCTTATGCCTTTTCAGGGGGTGCTTAATAAACTGAACTTTATATCCGTAAAACAAATTAGATTTTAGCAAAACCTGTTTTGTATTGACCCTCATTCACAAAGCAGTCTGGTGTAAAATGCTTTGTGCAGGCATAAACAAATTTAGGTATATTCCCTTCAAAAATAAAACTAATCCCCTGTGTCTTCAGTGGCTCTGATGTCAGGAGTACATGAAGTCTTATGTTCACATTTACATCCACAAAAAAACACCTGAGTTGCATACGAGACATTCTTGTCACTACAGCTGCTCTGGCCTGGAGAAAATGGCAGACCGTATACAACTCGCTCAGGACGGGGTCTTTGATAATACGGCAAAGTCTGTCAGCAGTTGTGGGCGGGGCCAAAAAAGGCAAGGTAGAATCTGCAAACGGCTTGTTCTGAGACACTGCTTACGATTTATGAGGATTAAAAGAGGAGTTGGTGAATTTTTACCAGTATAGGGTGGTTGTGTACACACACTGCCGACACATTCATGTTCAAACACCAGGGAAAAGTGAAATTTGCATAATAGGTTCTCTTTAAAATAACTGTTTTCTATATGAATACAATTTAAAATGTAATGTATTTCTGCGATGGCAAAGCTGAATTTTCAGCAGTAATTACTCCAGTCTTCAGTGTCACATGATCCTTCAGAAATCATTCTAATATGCTGATATGGAGCTCAAGAAATTTTTTTTTTAATTTTTTTTTTATCAATTTTAAAAACAGATTATATAATATTTTCTTTTGTGGAAATCATAGTCAGCATTATGTGTTCAATAGAAAGTTGAAAGGAACAGCATCTATTTGAAATATAAATCTTTTATAAACGTCTATTATAAATGTCTTTACTGTCACTTCTGATACAATTTATTGCATCCTTGTTCAATAAATTTCTTTAACAAAATCTTACTGACCCCAAACTTTTAAAAGGTTGTGTATTTACTGAATAGCATACCTTAGCTTGGTCGAGTTTAATTTTTTTACATAACATCCAAGTGAGAAATATGTAGCATTTTAAGCTTAATAGTGGCACACAACAAAAAGAAAGAGTAGGAAAAAAAATCAATTTCAGAGATGAAAACAGAATCTTGCATAAATAATACAATTGTTATTATTATTTTATTATTATTAATAAACATGCTCTTATTGCTGTATTCTAATGATGATTTATGTATTATTGTGACAATAATAATTTATAATTAATAATTTATAATTTATGTATTATTGTGAAAATCAGTTCAGCATACTAGACACTACAATGATCAGTATAATGATCATAAAAAAGGATATTGGTCTAGTTATCTAGTTATCAATCCCTGCTTCAGAGGTTTCTTATACCTTTGGCACTGCTAAATACATTGTTAATTACAAACCAAAGGTAAAGTATGAAAACTGTGAAACACTGAACATAGTAAGAATGCAGAGAGTGCTATTTGGATATAAAATCTCCTCTTGGTGCTCTCTGGATTTGGGATAATTAATTCCATGAAAACATATGAAGTCAAGGCACTCAGAATTAAGACATCTAAAAAGTCTTTTATTTACTCATGGCTTAAATAATTTAAAAACAGTTACAAAAACTGCACACTAACGTGTTGCGTCTAACAAAAGTGGTAGTCTGAAACACTGAAAATAGAACTTCTTCTGTATTCGCATTAGGCATGTGATGGAGCAATATGAATCAGCGTATCGAATCATGATTTGGATCGCGTGTCAAACTCGCCAAACTGCTGAAATCACGTGACTTTGGCGCTCCGAACAGCTGATTCGACACACTGATTCATAATGTTCCAATGCTTCCTGAAGCAGTGTTTTGAAATCGGCCATCACTATATAAGTCGTTATTTCGTTTTTTGTTTTTTTTTTGGCACACCAAAAATATTCTCGTAGCTTTATAATATTAATATTGAACCACTGTACTCACATGAACTGATTTAGATATGTTTTTAGTAGCTTTATGGATCTTGATAGAGGAAATGTCATTGCTCCCTATGCAGGCCTCACCGAGCCATCAGATTTCAACTAAAATATCTTAATTTGTGTTCCCTAGATTAACGAAGGACTTATGGGTGTGGAACGGCATGAGGGTAAGTAATAAATGACAGAATCTTCATTTTTGGGTGAACTAACCCTTTAACTTCCCACACCTTGTTTGTTATGTGTTACATGCAACATGGTGATGTGCGGTTGTTGTAACCGTTTTTAAATTATTTAAGCCATGACTAAATACAGGCTTTTTTTAGATATGTTAATCTTGAGTGCCTTGGCTTCATTTGTTTTTCATTGAACATAGTAACCTAGGCTTGTGTTGACCCAGTGTTTCTCAACCCTGTCCCTGGAGGCACAACAACAGTACTCATTATCAGACACTTCAAACTATAAAGGTGATGTCCAAAATGTGTGCTGTTGGTGTGCCTAAGGTTACCTTATTTTAATCATTTCCATTGTGAAAAGCACACAATTTTTTAATTTTGGCCACAAGATTAAACATTGTGAGCATCTTTTGTTCTTCGTTTACCTTTCCTGTGCAGATCAAATCAAATCTTTGGGCAAGTGTACAAATTGACTTTTAGTATTAAAGAGAGAAAGCAAGAGAAGCAAAATAAAATACTCACTCATTTCTCTCCAGAATGACGACATGTTCTTTTCCTTGAGCTTGGATTATGTATGACACCTTAGAAAAAAAAAGGGAAAAAATTACAGAAACCGTCACCTCACAGATAAAGAAAACATGCAGCACAGAGACACAATAAAAAGAGTCTACAATTCTTTTCTTGCCATTTATTAAATAAATGTAATACAGTGAGCTCAACTGTAAGTAAAGGGCATTTTGTTAGTATACTGATTCACTAATAAAGCATAACACATCTAGCATTGCATTCCTGCTACAGTTTATGTGATCTCTTTCCTATCACCACTGACTCATATTTGTTTGTGATGAAACCAAACAAATACTTTCGTTTAGCCTGCATTTCTAAAAATGTACTGTGCCCCATAAATTAATAAACCTCTGTGCATGCAGGAAATTAATCACGTCAGAAAGAGACAGAGCAATGTGGACCACGGTCATGCTGGACTGAATTAGGACTTCATTGCCTTTATTGTACAGTAGGAAAACAACTTCAACTGCAGCAACATTTGAATAATGTTGGTGCAACACATGATTAGCACAAATTTGAGAAGTAAAAAGCTCTTGCATAACACTAAACCAGCAGAAAGATCATTAGAATTTGAGGGTACTGCATGGCAAAATCTGATCTGAATGAGACTTGATCTGAATATATTAGCTTATAAACAAAATACACACACACACACACACACACACACACACACACACACACACACGTATGTGCCTAAATTCTGAAATGAATTTTACATGACATTACAACAAATATGTTAGATTGTAAGATTGATGGGTGTCAGGAAGTGGCGGCTTCCCCAACATGGTGGGTGTGACGGGTGGTTTTGAAGAAAGATCTAATTTTACACCTGCCGAAACATGCAAAAATTTTATCTGACATTTACAGTTATTTAGCAATAACAAACATGACTCTTCCTCTTGCTCTTTGTCTCGCCTTAAACTCTATGATATTATAGAAAGAGAGAACAGGACTTTTCACACTCTTTTGAAATACAAGGATTTAAAAAGTTACTTTATGGAAAATGATAAACCACCTCATAAATAGTCTCAAACAGCATGACAAAAATATATAAGTTGCTTTGGCTCCCTTCGTTCATGGACTCCATTTCCCATCATCCTCCTTGTTTAATCACCTGCAAGCACTTCCTCGTCATATCCCCATTATTCACGGATTACCTGCACCTGCTCCTAATCATCTGCACTCCCTTTATAATGGACTCACTCCCTTCACTCCTTGTCGGTTCTTATTGTTAGTTAAAGTGTGTATTGGTTGTATGTCTGCTCCTTCATTGATTAAATACCCAGTTTTGTGGAAGTCTGTGTACGCCTCATCTCTACCACACCAACACCATAACATTGGCAACTAACCAAAATAAAATTAGGGTTTTAAGTTAAAGTACAAAAGTATATATTTTTTTAAGTACTAAATTACTAAAGCTAAATCTAAAATAAAGCTAAATGGAAACATCAAAATACAAAAACTAATAAAAATGACAAAGAAATTACTAAAACTTAAACAAAAATTAAAATGAAAAGTGCAAATATAAAAATAAAAGCCAATTCAAAATATTAATAAATGCTATAACAGTATATAAATAATACTAAAATAACACTGCTAAGGTCTATAAATATGAAAAAATACCACAAGACGTACCATCAAAGTTAAAATGTTCCCTCATAATATTGAATTAAGTAACTTCCCCTCATTTCTTCTCTTTACTGATGACGTTTACTGCCGCAAGGGTGGGACAACCTGTCACTCACATGAGATCACAGCAAAAATCGTTTTTCTCACCAACACATTGTCTTCTTCTCAAACTCATTCTCTCATCTACCAAACTCTGAGTTTCTCAATGACATAGAGGTCAGAGTAATATTTTGTGTTTGTTTGTGCCATGCTGGTGGTATGCATCTCTCAGCGTGGTCCTGGCAAAAGCAGGCTTTTAATAACTACGCCCACGCTGCCAGGCATGTGTGCCTGCCAGATGGTTCCTGTGGTATTATCTTTGAAGCACCACTGGTATGGATGGATATGATCAGAACAACATCATTGATAGGTCACGAAAAACGGAAAACGGAGGCGAGTATGTACAGAGAATGAGTGGGACAAGCTAAAGATCCTATCCACACAGTTAGTCAAGTAACTCTTGTGTTTGTGTGGGAGCTCACAAAAAAACAAAAATAATAATAATAATAATAATAAAAAATAATAATAAAAATGAAAAGAGAAAATGTTATTTGTTAAATAATGTAATAATTTGTTAATAATGTTAAAAAAGTTATTTTGGTTACACTTTATTTTAGTGTCTGTGTTACAGTGTAATTATGCATTTAAGTACTGAGTAATAACAATTAACTACATGTACTTACTATAGGGAAGGGTTAGGTTTAGGGTTTGGTTTAGAGTTAGTTGCATGTAATTTTGCATAGTTTATAGTTATTACTACAGTAACTACATGTTACGTGTAAGAAGGACACTAAAAAATGTGTAATTAAAACAGAATTTCTTACTGGTAAATGTAAAGGACAGGTAATAAAACTGCACCTTTCTTTAACAGCGGCAGTGATGTCTCGCGCATATACTTCAATGAGAGTGAAACATCACTGCCGTTGTCAGAGCGCGATCAGACCAAACGAATCGAGTGGTGAATGCCGTTGGACATAGTGGTGTATTAGAGGTAAAAAATTATATAAATACTGTTCGGTTTCTCGCACAAACCGATCTTTTCGTGTCTTAGGACATCAATGTGTCATCACGAGCTGCAGGGTTTAATTTGGACTTTTCTAAGCAAGTTTTATTTACTGTTATTGTAGAAGTTCCCATCCACTAGCATTATTTGACTGACAGACAGCAACAGTTGGAGTTAAAAATCATAATTTGTGTTCTACTAAAGAAACAAAGACACCTACATCTTGGATGCTCTGAGGGTAAGCAGATAAACATCAAATCATTTTTGGGTGAACTATCCCTTTAAATCTTCTCGATACGAACCCATAGACACTAAACATGACAAAATTGAAGTTACCTTAAATGTATCATAAAACATGTGAATACAATGAGTGTAATATAGCAACGGTAATAATGGATACCATTTCCTGGGGATGTGCATGTTCATTTATAGAACAGTCTGTCTATACATTAATGCAAGAGAGTCTGTGTTATAAGGGGATAATGCAGGAAAGATGCACGCAAAGACACGTTATCGTGTGTCTCTTCTCTGCTCTCAATGTGGAAACCACATTCTTTAGCACAATAAAACTTGTAACTAAGAACTTCTCAGGGGATGGGGGACAGGCCCCAACAATTATTGGTTAACTATAACAAATAATTGTGTCTGATTTGTCTCAGTCGTTACTATAAGAGAGAGAGAGAGAGAGAGGTTGTTTACCTTATCTGCACTGTCCTGGTTTCTTCTATGTCTACTGATGCGTCTCGGTACAGTCACTTCATATGAAGAGAGCTGAGAGGTCTGCTGGGTTATAGAGCCTATAAACAGAAACAGTCCCGTCACAACACCGTCAACCCATAAGATCAATACACACACAATGAATTAAGATATGCAGGAAAACTTGCACTGAATAAGCAACTGTCATTAACCCCTTCAGACAATTGGAATGGACATGGATTTTGGTTTAAACCAATAAGATTTTATGTTTTTATAATATAATTACTGCCTGGTCACTGATTGGTCCCTGATCTACTAATCACAATGAAAGTATGTCCCATAACTTAATCTGATTGAGCTTCAGGCATCACAAAAGACAGGCATGGCTAACCAACTTGACAGGAGGAGTTCCGTTTTATCTTTTATATGCAGATTTATGTTCATGGTAGCATCATCAACTTGCACCGATTATAAACTTAATAATATCAAGTGTTAATATTCAAAGTTAATTTGAAAATCACACACATATACACATACACACACACACACACACACACACACACACATACACAGATGCCCTGATGCTATATGCACACAATCATAAATTTATCAAAACCAGCAAGTACACACAATCACACCCACAAACACACACAGATATATACACACATATTCCCATTCACCCACTGTAAAAAAACAAAAATAATAAAAAAAAAAAATAATAAAGTTTTTTGAGAATTTATCTTATCTTACATTTCCTCTACATTCTTATTGCATTGCTCTTTGTTACAGTATGTGTTACTTTCAAAATCTTCAATGCTATAGTTCACATATTGTGTTTGAACTCTAGCTCATAAGAACTGTATGGTTAAAATATGACAATTTATTTTGTTGCTTAAGCCCTAATGTCCATTGTAGTGGACAGAAAAAATAATATTTTTTTTTTTTTGGACTCATTTATACATTAAAGAAGAACAAATATCAAGTGGATAACATTTTTTTTTTTTTTTTTGCTCAGTGGAACATAATTCAGGCATGGAGGGGTTAATCAGGAGTTGACTATTTCCCTCCATTATTCCTCTCACTGCAACAAAACATGTTTATATGAAACTACTATTGTGACTATGGGTATTAAATTGAGTGCAATTTATTGGTTGGCAATCAAGTGCCAAGTGGTTTTTATGTTGGTGGGAATCATGAAGAGAGAAAGACCTCAGGAAGGAGAGGCATCCCACCCACTCCTGAGTCATCAGTCAACAAGTTGAATCAGACTTCCTGTGTAATTTTCCCGAAAAGGGTAGATAAGACAGAACAATTCATAATCCTTACTTCCTTGGTCTCTTTACTGAACATTCACACAAAATTCTCAGAGAACTATTTATCTTGATCACCTTCAGGCTTTCACATCATTCTCCTCTCAAAACATGCCCTCAATTTCTCTATTAGCCTGTGTGTTAGCATTTATGTAGAAGCCTCTCTATTTCTATACCTGCTAAATGCTAAAATAAGTGTAAGTAGATGCTTTTAAATCGACTTACAGTTTACTTATTACACAGGGCTTAATGGGCCTGATGGCCCACAGCCAATGTAAGAGCATTCTGGGCCAGTTGACAGAATTGTTATGTCACTGTCACTGTCACTGTCTCTACATCTTTGTTTACTGGTCATATACATGCATTGTTATGCCATGGTTTCAAAACAACTGTGCTGAATTTGTGAAAATAATATATTTATATCTGCCATGTTACATTATTAGCTACAGCAAATTAAACTAAAATATATTTGTTTTTGCAAAGAAAATTAAACATTTAATGAAAAAAATATATATAATGAACATATATTTATTCATGCTAATAAATAAATATATAAACATATGTATTTAACACATATTTTACAACATTTTCCTGTTTTACTAAGTGTAATTCAAGAATTACTTTCAAGTAGAGACCAGTTTTTTTGTCAGTTTACTCAAGTTTACTCAACCAAGACAACATCCTTGTCCTAATTCAAATTATGGAAAAATGCAGAGATGTTAAGCTACTGGATTTGAGCAAACTGGCTGTTAAAAGTGGCAAAAATTACATTTCATACTGATTCATACTGTACATTTCATACTGATAATAAATTAAAAGCTCTTTAGACTAAAGGGCGAGGAGGCGCCTATAAATTCGGAATTAGCCCAAATATGCCATTATTGAACTGCTTAAGCTTCTTATATTTACACGTGGCCAGAAGAGGCAGAGATGGAGGTATATGTAGACCAGACATGATATTCTTTCCTATTAAAATAAAATAACTCTATAGGATAGACAATGTACATCATCACTGCAAAACCTGAAAGGCTCAAACAAACATTGATTTGGCCCTCAAAATGAAACTACAGTGAAACACCAATGTTGTAATGTTATATGCACATCTTTTGGATATAGTGATTTCACTACAAGTTAAAAAAAAAATTAAAATTAAACAAATAGACTACATCCAGTGGTCTATGGCAAGCCTTTTAACATGTATTCCTACTAACTAGCACATAGTATAAGTATAAAATATTAAAATATAATATTAAATTTACTTATCAATGTTTTATATATAAAAACATTGATAAGCAAACATAAGCAGAAGTTCAACCGAACCTGATTGATGCACGAGAACAAATCTCAAACGGAAGCTCAAAAGTGCTGAGAAAAAATCTCATTGGTTCTCACACGTCAAGCAAACATGCTTGAGCTCCCATTTGTGTGAACTGATGTGTGAGTTGATGAATGTTTATATGTGAATAAAAGCCTAAATTCAATCCGTTTATCATATAAAGCGTTCAAGTCTCTTCAGAAAATTTGGATCCCTTTAAGTGTGTCCCATTCCAAAGTTCCTTCAATCTGAGACACATTTTTGGTCATACCACCAAGCACTATACTCGCTATTGATAGTGGCTCCATGACACCTGCAAATTATATACAACATAACCGTCCACGTTTTGATTTCTGTAAATCAGTTCTGTAAATCAGTCAACTTGATTAATATTCATGAGCCCAGCGACAGACACTGAGGGAAGATGTGAAAAGTCATCTTTGACTATTGTAAGTTATTATTTTTTTTAAACTAAGGAAAATAATTAATTTAAAGTGTTTAATTTTTTGTAAATCTTAGTGTGTTTTATTATTATTTATAGTAGTGGCAGTAGCATTTTATTAGTATTATTGTTCAAGGTTGTTTTATTTATATAGCACATTTAAAAACAGCAAGCATGGCTGACCAAAGTGCTGAACATAAAGCAAAGGAAAAAAGAAAGAAAGTACAAAGCGAAACCATACATTCAAACCAGACACTCTTACTGAATTAAAAGCTAAGGTAAAAAAGTACGTTTTAAGAGAAGATTTAAAAATAGTTAGAAACTGTGCCGATCTGATATAGGCCGGTAGACTGTTCCACAGCCTGGGGCCAGCAATAGCAAAGGCTCGATCACCTCTCTGCTTTAATCGCAATCTGGGGACAGAGAGAATTCTCTTATCACCAGATCTCAGATTTCGTGTGGGATTGTAGGGGTGGAGTAGCTCAGACAGATAGCTCGGTGACTGGTTATTTAAAGATTTGGAAAACAAAAAGAAGATTTTTAAATTCAATTCCAAAATGTACAGGTAAACAGTACAACGATTTCAGAATTGGAGTAACATGATCAAATTTGCCTTTTCTTTTGAGAAATTTTGAAGCAGCATTTTTCACTAATTGAAGACGAGCAACAGATGATTTGGACATACCATAGTTAAGAGAATTGCAGTAATCCAAGTGAGATGTAATAAGTGCATGGATCGCAATCTCTAAGGTTTTTTCAGAGAGTGAGGATCTAATCTTAGAGAGGAGACTCAGCTGAAAAAAGCAAGAACTAATCACAAAATGTATTTGCTTTTCAAAAGTGAAGTTCTGATCCCAAAAAACACACAAGTTTTCAATGCAGGATACGGTAAATGGAGCAAGGTAGTCCAGTTCGATGCTTCTGCTCCCAGAGGACTAGAACCTTGGTTTTTGATTCGTTCAAAAACAAAAAAATTGAGAGCCACATTTTCTCTTCATCTAGGCATACAAAAAGAGATTCCAGAGCAGCACTTGTGTTATGTTTCAGAGGTAAATAGATTTGGTTATCATCTGCATAGCAGTGGAATGATATACCATGTTTTCTGAAGATGGAGCCCAGAGGAAGTTAAAAAAGAATAGGTGCAAGAATTGAAACCTGCGGTACTCCACAAGAGAGTTGAGTAGGCGATGAAGAAAAGTTACCTAATCTAACAGAGAAACTTCTATTCGTCAAATAAGATTTAAACTGACTGAGGACAGTTCCCTGAATGCCCTCAGAAATTGTTAGTCTTTTTTTACAGAAACTTTAAACAATAATGTGTCAAGCACCATAAAAGTTCTGTAACTTTTTCATGGCAAATAATTAGTGTTTAAGACAAATCTGCATTCCTACATTTTCATTCATACATGGTTGCCATGTTTTACTTCTAATTATTAAATTTCATATTAAAAGTTTAGTTGTTATGCGTTCAAATTACATATGTATAAAATTATTTTAAAATATATATAATATAGAATATGTAGAATAAAACATTTGCTAGCTAATGATGATTCTTTTTCCAGCATGTCTGTAGATGGTTGTAAATTTAAAAATGTCCCTACTTAAACTTGGAATACACACTACTGAAGGTACTAGTGTCCATTTGTACTAGAAAAACTGGAACAGATAGTAGTCTAGTATAAATATGAATATTTGACAGTAAAACTAAAATAGGCACCAGTAACATTTGGAAGACATACTAACGCTAGCTGAAAGTGAACAGTTGGCCACAGATTCTAATATAATTAAATAGCAACAATTTCCAGTTTGTTACCAGGTAACAATAGTAGCAAAGGTGATATTCATGCATTTTACTTACAGGTTACTAGTGACTAAATGAATAGATTCTAGTAATTTGAATAGTATTCTAGTATTTAATGAATAGTTTCTTTAGTGGATAGTTTCTATCTAGAGTTCTATAATCTACTCTATAGTTTCTAGTGGAACTGAAAAATTACTAGTCACCGCAGGAGTACTTGCTACTTGGCCCGAAAGTACTAACATCAAAATAGCTACAATTTACTTTAAGGAATACATTTTAAAACAGCTTGTCATAGTGGTGCCTGTATGCCAATACATTCAAACAGTCAACACTGGTAACGTTAAGTGTTGTTGTGGACATTATATGACTCGCAATGGTCGCTCTGGACTGTTGCTGTTTTCTCACCTCCACTGCAGTCGATGAGCGCGTGAAGCATTAGCCAGATAAAGGCGCTTTTAACGAGACGAGAACAAACTGCATTAACCATGTCTGTAAAGTATCCGTTATCAAAGTCCGTTCCGAAGTAACGTCAAATGTTGCCCTCTCTTCCTTATCCAGGCGTTGTCCTCCAAGCAATGGCAATGAGCCCTCTCCACATAACGTTCCCGTGGAGAAAAAATAAATACCGCACAGTTTCAGCTACCTGGTCATTTTGTTATACTTTATCCATCTGTAATAAGTTTGTTAAACAGTTCGTCACAGCTCACTGGTCGGGATGTGTTTGTATATCAGAAAAAGGGTACCGTTTCAGTACTCTGTTCGAAATCTTTGGATTAGGCAATTCGCTCGGACTAGCATCTCCAATGAGCCCCGTCAGTAGAGGGCGAAACCGAGCATGCGTCAAGAAACAGTTTGGCTTTTTAACCCTTTACTTTGGCCTGCTATGGCAATGCAAATCACTAGAACACTAATTCTTATTCGCATTTAACTTACTTTCACCCGCCAACGAAAATAGCCACTATTTTTCAAAAACTAATAACTTAAGTGACTATTAAAAGTAACATACTCTTTGTCTGTTATTGTTGTTAGATGAGTTAGGGATAGTATAAAAACTACACGTAACGTTACATGTAACACTTTTCTAACGAAAATAACTGCGACGTTTTTCTTTTTAAAAACAAACATTGTTTGACTACAGTTGACGTTAATCTATTCACTATCACCAAGGAAGCAGAAATTAGCAACATTTATGGAACAAAACGAAAATACAAATAATGTAATTTGACTTGGTCCCCAGGTAAGTGTCTCATATTATCGCGAGAGCTCAAGCAGCCGATGCGAGACTTCACATCATCTGTTTTATGACGACTGGTATTAGGTTAGTGTAAATGTAGATGGATTTTTAAATGAATGTAGATGCATAAGTTAAACAATAATAACAATGCTTAATTAACTTGGATGACTTAACTTGCTTCACGGTGTATTTATCCTGCTTAGCTAACTTTTACGTACAAACACCAGCTTACTTTCATTCCTTTAAGATAAGGTCAAGCCACTGTGTTATAATGGACGTTATTCGAAAGCTATATTCCAGATAATATAATAAGTACATCTACTGAACAGTTATTGTTATAAGCAGATATTCTGCAGATCACTGTATTTGAATGTGTTATCTTTAAGCACCAGTACATAGATGGGTTAAAGAAAAAGAGAATTAACATATTTTTGTGGAACTTTAAAGGTTCTCCATTGGCATCTGGCTTTGAGTTTTAAGTGTGATTATGCCTAAATATGCTGTCTCTGTAAGCAGCCACTAAATCTGAAACAGAACGAGTATTTGATAATCATATTCATTATGTTGTAGTGGAATTAAGGCAGCTTCAGCATGGACTCAACGAAAATATTGGAGGAAAACTTAGAGAAGATTTTGAAGGGTGAGGGACTTGAGTTGAGAGAGTTTGATTCACTTCAGGAATTGAAGCCCGTCACACTGAGGAAAAACGTGTGTTACATCGTCAGCGCAGTAATCTTCAACTCAAAGGTAAAGATGGTGTCATTCTTGCATGTTTTTAAGTATTTTAGAGTCTGTCCAGTGTCCACTTATTACATTCAGCCCCCCTGCTGAACATCACCTAATTAGTTCCACTGGGAGCATGACATTCCTCTCTTTGTACTGGCAAAAAAAGTAGTTTGGTAGCTAGCAAGGCATAAAACTGAAGACAACACAGCTAAGGTGGCTTTCTCTTCCACTTCACATAATCCCATATTGTGTCCATTTAGGACAGAACAGAAACACTCTTGGTCATCCTTAACATGATCCAGATATTGTAAGATCTGTTAATTTTTGCTAGCCAAGTTAGATTTAAAATATGAACATAAATAAATGTGTATATATAATTGTGTATATATAATATATATATATAAAACATCACAATGCACTGTCCCATCCCAGAGTAATTTTATGCTGCAGTTTTTAAGATATCCATATACATACAGTACTATTTAAAAGTTTGGGATCTGTAAGATTTTTAATATTTTTAAAAGAAGTTTCGTCTGCTCACCAAGGCTGCATTTATTTAATTTAAAATACAGTAAAAACAGTAATATTGTGAAATATTATTACAATTTAAAATAACTGTTTTCTACATTTTACAAGTAATTTATTCCTGTGATGGCAAAGCTGAATTTTCAGCATCATTAGTCCAGTCAGTGTCACATGATCCTTCAGAAATATGCTGATTTGCTGTTCAAGAAACATTTCTTATTATCAATGTTGAAAGCAGTTGTTTACTTTTTTTCAGGATTCCTTGATGAATAGAAAGTTCAAAAGAACAGCATTTATCTAAAATACAAAGCTTTTGTAACATTATACATTACCATTCAAAAGTTTGGGGTCAGTAAGAATTTTTATTTTTATTTGTTTGAAAGAAATTAATACTTTTATTAAGCAAGGATGCATTAAATCGCTCAAAAGTGGCAGTAAAGACATTTATAATGTTACAAAATTTTATATTTCAAATAAACACTGTTCTTTTAAACTTTCTATTCATCAAATAATCCTGAAAAAAAAATTGTACACAATAAATGTTTCTTGAGCAGCAATTCATCATATTAGAATGATTTCTGAAGGATCATGTGACACTGAAGACTGGAGTAATGATGCTGAAAATTCAGCTTTGCCATCACAGGAATAAATAACATTTTAAAATATATTCAAATAAAAAACTGTTATTTAAAAAATAATATTATTTCACAATTTTACAATATTTTTTGTATTTTTAATCAAATAAAAGCAGCCTTGGTGAGACTCCTTTTAAAAACATTAATAAATCTTACTCATCCTAAACTTTTGAATGGCAGTGTGTATGTATAATGTGTATATTATATATATATATATATATATATATATATATATATACATACACATATACACACACACACACATGTATGCATGTACACTACCGTTCAAAAGTTTGTGATCGGTACGATTTTTAATGTTTTTAAAAGAAGTTTCATCGGCTCCCAAGGCTGTATTTATTTAATTAAAAATACAGTGAAAACAATTATATTGTGAAATATTATTACAGTTTAAAATAATTGTTTTCTATTTGATAATATTTTAAAATTTAATTTATTCCTGTGATGCAAACCTGAATTTTCAGCATCATTACTCCAGTCTTCACTGTCACATGATCCTTCATAAATCATTCTAATATGCTGATTTGCTGCTCAAGAAACATTTATTGTGTACAATTGTACAAAATATTTGTGTATGAATTTAAATATTAAATTCATGGCTAATCTTTAACCTAAAATGTAGATATTTTGTATACTGGCAATTCACCAGCATGTATGACACATATTTTTAGATGTATATAAGTTTGCTTTTACCTTGTAAAAAAAAACTGCTTTGACATGCCAAAATAGTTTTGAAGCATAAAAAAATTGCTTTTCAGTTTTGAGTATGCACTTTTCATGTCTATGTTTCATTCACAAGTGTAATGGTTACAAATCTTACCAATTAACACACCTCCCTCGCTCTTCCCTATTTGTTTATGTTAAATATGTTAAAAATATGTTAAATTGCATACTCATCTAAATATTCAGATACATCTTTGCTAAATAATTCAGTAACACTATTTTACAGATACATGTTACATGTAGTTACTACAGTAATAACTATAAATTAATTATGCATAATTACATGAAACTAACCCTTAACCAAACACTAATCCTACCCTAACCCAATAGTAAGTGCAAGTAGTTAATTAATATTAATCAGTGCTTAAATGTATAATTACACTCTAACGAGGACACCTTAAAATAGTGTGTAACCAATATTTCTCCATGTTCCACTAGCCATGATTAATGTCAACTTCTCCAGACATAAAAGTTTTGCATGTGTGTTTGCTTGTGTTATACAGGAGGAGGTGTTAATGGTTCAGGAGGCAAAGAGAGAGTGTTATGGCAGTTGGTATCTTCCTGCGGGTCGTATGGAAGAACGTGAAAGCATTCTAGAGGCACTACAGAGGGAGGTCAAAGAGGAGGCAGGAATAGACTGCCAGCCAGTCACACTGCTGCTGGTTGAAGAACATGGGCCAAAGTGGGTTCGTTTCACCTTCCTCGCTGAGGAAACAGGTTAGATTAAATGATTTTAGAGCTGCATAATACCGAAATAAAGTTGATATCACAATATGGCTTAGTGCAATTGTCAAATCGCCCAGGCTGCAATTAAATAAATAGAATGAAATAAATTGAATTCTTATATCATAAGTGTTTATATTTTAGACCTGTCGGGGTGGTTTTCACAGGAAATTGCAAACATAGATCATTCATGCATGTCTCATCTACTTTGACGTGCGTATGGTGTGGGAGTGGCATAGGTTAGTTGTCACAATGAGTGAGAAAGGTTGACATGGAGCAGGCTAAATCTCGAACCTCCAGGAATCACCCATAAAAGAAAAAAAAAAAAATGTTGAACAGGGGTGAGACTGCTGGCAAAAAGAGAACACAACAGAGCTTGCAATAAAACCAGAATCAACATTGGCTTGGCTTTTCGGAGATGGTGAGAACTGAGGGATTTAAAAATATTGTAAAAGTTTTTTTTATAACTCAACAGGTGAGTAAGGTATTTTATTGAACAGCTAAATTGCCATATTCAGCTCTCTAACAGAGTTCATTGTAAAGTAGAGCTGCATGATTAATCATTAAAAGATCACAATCTTGATTCAAACACTCACACAATCTCATTCCCAAATAACAACGATTTGCCTATTAAACCTTTGACAAAATCAAACTGGAACATTCAAATCTGCGTTTGTGCTGCCGCTGATCCAGAGAAAGCAGTAATCATGTATAGGTATGAAACAGCTTCACAGTCTTTTTAACCACATTGTTATTACTGTGTTAAAAATATTCATATTATCAAAGAAGTTTATATTTTATAGTTATAGTTGTTTAAACACAGATGTCTATGGAAGTGATCAAATAGAGCAAATCACATTTTGAAAGTAACTTGACTCTTCAAATACCGATTGTATCAATTACATTGTTATGCCACAAGAGACAAGTCACTGGAAAAAAAAAATATTTGTCAGTGAATCATTCATTTAATTCAGTCAAGCTGATTCATCCAGGAATAAAACAAGTGAAGGTTTAGGCTTGTTCGACTTGCTCTGCGCAGACCAATCGTTGGCTGACTTGAAAATTTTGTCCGACTTGAGACAGCGGCGATGCCACATGACTGTGGCGTATGGCATCAAAGTACCCGGAGTCAGCCGGCTCAAGAGCAGCTGCACGACCACTGATAACGACACAACTGTTCCGCGATTGGCCGAATCCACCGCATGACACATGTGTTTCATGTTTATTCTCACTCCTTCAGTTGCACTAATGCTCACAAATCTGTATTTTTATAAAAGTAAAAGCTCGTTTCATGTAGTTGCGATGTTATATTGTGTCATGTTTATCAAAATAAAACTGATAAAAAATGTAGACCCTACCCTAAATAGTAGGATTATGTTATGTTGAGCTTTATTTTTGTATAAATAGACGCTGTATCAAGCAGTACATAAAGTATTGAATGAAAAATGTCTCAGAAACATCTATATATTTGACACATATTGCATTTACTTCATTTCATCTGTGATAAAGTATGCATCCTGTCATAAAGTATGCAACCGATTGGTTGCATCCAGCTGCAGCCGATGCCAAACACATTATTTATGATTTATGATACCTATTTATGATTGAATCATTGAATCGTTCATTCAAACCGTTCAGATGAATTAAACATAAACAAAGTACACTGCAGCAATTAACATTTTGTCAGAACCTCTAGTATGTTATTTTGTTTAGTTGTTTGTTTAGAATCATGGTAGATATGTGATCTCTGTTTGAAACAAAAAAATTTGGATTCTCAATTAATCCAAGATCGTGCAGCTCTATTGTAAAGCATTCATCTATTTTGAAGGGTCATATTCATTTGCACAATAATGCAGACCCAAAGCACAACCAAAACAGTGTTCTTCCACAAAATGCATGCATTTTTGTTTTTTAAACCGCTAGAGGGCCAAAGTTACATAGTGTACTTTTAAAGATAATTTAAAAATCCAAATAAACATTTATTGTACAATGTTTACACCATGATTTCCATGATTGATCAATGAACAATAATTAATAAACATGCAGATCTCACCCCCCACCATAGTAGGAAAAAAAATACTATGTAGTCAATGGAGATCTGCTTGGTTACAAACATTCTTCCAAATATCTTCCTTTGTGTACAGCTAAGCAAAGACATGTATACATGTTTGGAACAACTTGAGGGTGAGTAAATGAAGACAGAATTTTAATTTTTTGTGAACTATCCCTTTAACATCGTGTCTACATCAGAAGCGAGCGACACAACGTGACAAAAGTAAATAGAGCCCATTATAATCAATGATGCTGTCTACACTGGATGCAGTGTCATGAGACACGGCAAATTCCAGATGGTAAACTGATGCCCTGTTCTATTTCTGATGACTTCATGCACTCACACTACTTCTGATATGAAGGACGAATGGATTTGCAATGGTCGTTTTGTCACATCCAGTGTGGACAGCTTTTAGCTGTTGCGGTGTGGCGCAACGCGACCAGTATAGACACGGTGTAAGAAATGGTTTAAGACACTAACAGCTTACAGATGGTAGGCAATTAAGTTTACAGTTAAAAGCTTAGGTCACTAAAGGGACCTTTCTACCCAGGGTCCCTGACTCCCTGCTCACCTGCGTGAACAAGATTTAGACATGCTGTATGGAGGAATGAGGACCGCAGATGCAGCCATAGGTGTGTTCGACTTCATGCAGCGCTGCGGTAACCAATGATCAGCATCTGATTTAAAGCAGCGCATGCCGGTTATTCATTTTGTTCGACTTGAGACAGCACCGATGCCATGTCACTGGTGATGTATGGCATCTAAGTACCGCGAGAGCAGTTGTAGAGCAGAGGGCTGACTCACCTCGCGCAATTTATCCAGAGCGTCTGCAAAAGCTCTGTTGACGACACAGCTGTTCCACGATTGGCCAGATTCACTGCATGACAACGGTCACGTGTGCTTCGTGTTTATTCTGACACCTTCAGTTCTGCTAATGCTCACAAATCCATGTTTTAATAACAGTAAAACCCCTTTTCATATAATTGTAATGTTATATTGTGTCGTGTTTATCAAAATAACACTAATAAAAATATATAAACTTACTATATTGGTATTTAAATATTTTTGGCTTATGTTGAACATTATTCTTGTACAAACAGATGCTGTATTAAGCAGTACATAAAGTACAAATATTGCATTTAATTTACTTGAGTATGCAAACACATGTATGCAAGCAGAAACTGTACGTACAATTTCACGTCTCCGTTTTCAACTCCTCTCCGACTACAAGTGTAGTCACACCTTATGCAACAGGCACCTCCTCTATCATTATATATATGCCCCTTACTGCTATTTGACCCTTTGCAAAGACCCGCCCCCTTAGTTACTGTTGCTTTGTCCGACAAGCCATGGCGCTGTCACACCACATGCAGTGAAAAATATATCGCGGAGCAAAGGGGATACTGACCACAAGTCGACAGACAAGACAAAGAAGGTTACTTATGATATTAAACAAAGTACCAGCTTTCAAACTGTGTAGTTTAAGAAATTCAAACAATAAAAACAGTTTTGTGGCTCTTTAATGCGTTGTCCCAGATTGCTGTAGCGCCTCAGCTCAAGAGGCTCGTAAACCGATCATCTCTTCCTACTAGTTCAGGTATAGCATCAAATAAACATGAATGAACGTGAGAAGGAATGTTGTTTCAAATGCAGAAAGACTTCAGTACACACCATTTTTCAAGTTTAAGTCCACCGAGGTTAATCTTACTCCTAATCTAACTCCTGACTGCTTTGTCAGACAAAATGGCAGATTTGGCGTTCTGATTGGTTAGATCGCTTGTCAATCAAACTCCCTGCGAAGGGTGAATTGGCTACAAGTGTGTTTTGGTGCTCGGTTCAATCCACTTTCAACATTATTTCTCAGAATTCGCTTATTGCACCTTTAAGTGGAAAGAACCAAATAGAGCTATTCAAGTAATCTGGTGAAAATTTGTGCATTTTTTTCATATCAAAGAAAAAACAAAACCAGATTTTCTTTGTGCAACCCTAATTAATTTGCAGTGTGGTTGCCGTTACACATTCACTCCTTTAAGGTTCGAAATATAAGTCAACAGATATTACCTCCTGTTTTCTTTTTTCTTTTTTTCCAAATAGTAAAATGTTTATTAATTATCCAAGTAGCTCAATTATTAGGCACCTATTTACTTGTCAACAGGAAAAATCTCTTTTTTTCTCATTGTGTCACCAGGGGGCACTCTGAAGACAACAGCAGAGGCGGATGCTGAATCCTTGCAAGCTCAGTGGTGGGATCGTGAATCTCCACTTCCTCTTCGTGCACGTGACATACTGCCCCTCATTGATGCTGGAATAAAATATCGCCAAAATCCCTGGTTTCCTGTGTTACAACCTGCTGACTTCCCTTGTCACATTATCTGCCAAAGACTTTTCCTCACATTCATCTCTAGCAGTGGTAACACTGACACCAGTGATGAGGACTGTCTGTGGCTGCTGCTGAGCAATAATAATGCCAGTTCTCATCCCAGTCTTCCAATTGAAGTATCAGTTAAAACATACATCACGTGGGCTGCGCACAGACTTATTAAGGAGTGCATGCCTTCGTCGTCCATAAACGTTGTTATATGTGGTGTTCTGGGAGTGCAGCACAATGGGAGAATACCAGGGAAAACGGACGGAATCTGTTTCAACATGCTTGTGTTATTGGAAAATTCAGAGGGCAGGCCTGAAATCAACAGCCCACCACCATTGGAGAGTGACAGTTACAGATGGCATGAAGTGACCAATCAAAGCCTAAGAGCAAAGATAATACAGAGGATTAAAGACAGGTCTGTTCTGCCTATTCATAGTCAGTTTTGATGTTCTGCTGCTCTAATAGAGGATCAGGATATTACACAGGCCAGAACTGAACCTGCATTTTACACATGAAAACCAAAGCTCAATGTGTCTGAAGCATGTGTGCTGCTAACCGTTAGGTCATGGCCCCAAAGCATTAATAACTTTGCATGTTTGAAATATTAATCTTGAACCTCATTTGCAGGGATGTTCTGGCTTTCCAAATCTGGGTTTCTCTATAAAATCACACAATATGTTGTCAGTTATGACACATTAATTCCATGCCCATACATAGTTCTCCGTTCCAGTGAAATCACAAAATAAAATGCAACCAAATATTAATGTATGTATGTATGTATGTATGTATGTATGTATGTATGTATATATATATAAAATATATATTATATAATATAATATATATATATAAAATATATATTATATAATATATATATAAAATATATATTATATAATATAATATATATATAAAATATATATTATATAATATAATATATATATAAAATATATATTATATAATATAATATATATATATATAAAATATATATTATATAAATATATATTGTGTGTGTGTGTGTGTGTGTGTGTGTGTGTGTGTGTGTGTGTGTGTGTGTGTGTGTGTGTGTGTGTGTGTGTGTGTGTGTGTGTGTGTGTGTGTGTGTGTGTGTGTGTGTGTGTGTAAACCCGATTCCAAAAAAGTTGGGACACTGTACAAACAAATTGTGGATAAAAAAGGAATGCAATAATTTACAAATCTCATAAACATTTTATTCACAATAGAGTATAGATAACATATCAAATGTTGAAAGTGAGACATTTTGAAATGCCATGTCATGCCAAATATTGGCTCATTTTGGATTTCATGAGAGCTACACATTCCAAAAAAGTTGGGACAACTTTTCCGGCCTCTTATTGCAGCAATAAGAGGCCGGAAAAGTTAAATGTACATATAAGGAACAGCTGGAGTACCAATTTGCAACTTATTAGGTCAATTGGCAACATGATTGGGTATAAAAAGAGCCTCTCAGAGTGGCAGTGTCTCTCAGAAGTCAAGATGGGCAGAGGATCACCAATTCCCCCAATGCTGTGGCGAAAAATAGTGGAGCAATATCAGAAAGGAGTTTCTCAGAGAAAAATTGCAAAGAGTTTGAAGTTATCATCATCTACAGTGCATAATATCATCCAAAGATTTAGAGAATCTGGAACAATCTCTGTGCGTAAGGGTCAAAGCTGAAAAACCATACTGGATACCCGTGATCTTCGGGCCCTTAGACGGCACTGCATCACATACAGGAATGCTACTGTAATGTAAATCACAACATGGGCTCAGGAATACTTCCAGAAAACATTGTCGGTGAACACAATCCACCGTGCCATTCGCCGTTGCCGGCTAAATCTCTATAGGTCAAAAAAAAAAAAAAACATGTCTAAACATGATCCAGAAGCGCAAGCATTTTCTCTGGGCCAAGGCTCATTTAAAATGGACTGTGGCAAAGTGGAAAACTGTTCTGTGGTCAGACGAATCAAAATTTTAAGTTCTTTATGGAAAACTGGGGCGCCATGTCATCCGGACTAAAGAGGACAAGGACAACCCAAGTTGTTATCAGCACTCAGTTCAGAAGCCTGCATCTCTGATGGTATGGGGTTGCATGAGTACGTGGCGTGGGCAGCTTACGCATCTGGAAAGGCACCATCAATGCTGAAAGGTATATCCAAGTTCTAGAACAACATATGCTCCAATCCAGATGTCGTCTCTTTCAGGGAAGACCTTGCATTTTCCAACATGAAAATGCCAGACCACATCCTGCATCAATTACAACATCATGACTGCATAGAAGAAGGATCCGGGTACTGAAATGGCCAGCCTGCAGTCCAGATCTTTCACCCATAGAAAACATTTGGCGCATCATAAAGAGGAAGATGCAACAAAAAAGACCTAAGACAGTTGAGCAACTAGAAGCCTGTATTAGACAAGAAGGGGACAACATTCCTATTCCTAAACTTGAGCAACTTGTCTCCTCAGTCCCCAGACGTTTACAGACTGTTATAAAAAGAAGAAGGGATGCCACACAGTGGTAAACATGGCCTTGTCCCAAATTTTAAGATATGTGTTGATGCCATGAAATGTAAAATCAACTTATTTTTCCCTTAAAATGATACATGTTATATTCTGAATAAAATACTGAAATTTGAAACTTCCACATCATTGTATTCTGTTTTTATTCACAATTTGTACAGTGTCCCAACTTTTTTGGAATCGGGTTTGTATGTATATATATACTGTAATTCATTATTAAAGTATATTAGTATATTTTAATCCCCGGTTTCACAGACCAGGCTTAAGCTAGTCCCAGGCTAAAATGCACGTTTGAGCTATTTTAACAGAAAGCAGATTGCACTGGCATGTCTTAAATTATCTCAGTGCCATTGTTTTGTCTCAAGATGCACACCAGTAATGTTTTTTTAAGGCGTGTTTCTAAAACTTAAAAAACCTACTTAAATGTCCTAATTGAACTAATCCTGGCTTAATCTAAGCTTTGTCTGTGAAACCAGGCCTAAATGCACCAAATTGCAACTTCATTATTACAGATGTAATATATATATATACACACACACACACACTATATTGCCAAAAGTTTTGGGACGTCTGCCATTACATGCACATGAACTTTAATGACATCCCATTCTTAATCTGTTGGGTTTAATGTGGAGTTGGCCCACCCTTTACAGCTATAACAGCTTCAACTTTTCTGGGAAGGCTTTCCACAAGGTTTAAGAGGGTGTTTGGTGACTGGTGCGCAGTAATGTTGGAACAGGAAGAGGCCATACCTAAACTGTACCCACAAAGTTGGGAGCATGAAATTGTCTAAAATGTCTTAGTATACTGAAGAATTAAGAGTTCCTTTCACTGGAACTAAGGGGCCATGCCCAACCCCTGAAAAACAAGTACCGTTCTCCTGGCAACCGCTAAACCCAGACTCATCCATCAGATTGCCAGACAGATAAGCGTGATTCGTCACTCTAGAGAACACGCCTCAAGTCTCAAGTCTCAATTTATTTATAAAGCACAATTAAAAACAACTACAGTTGACCAATGTGCTGTACAATGATACATGAACATGTATACAAACCAACAAACATCAGACAAAAAAACAACATCATAAGTCATAGTCAAAGGCCTTAGTGAAATAATACGTTTTTAACTTTGATTTGAAAATATGCAATGTTGGTGCAGTTCTAATGTGGATCGGTAACGTGTTCCAAAGTTTAGGTGCGGCTATGGCAAAAGCTCGATCACCCCTAGATTTTAATCTAGACTTTGGAACCGTTAACAGACTCTGGTTGGCGGACCTAAGAGTTCTTTCTGGACGATATTCATATAACAGATCTGAGAGATAAAGGGGAGCGAGGCCATTTAAACATTTAAAAACAAGCAAAAGCACTTTGAAGTCAATTCTAAAGCGTACTGGGAGCCAATGTAACGACATTAACACAGGAGTAATATGTTCGTGTTTTCGAACACCAGTTAAAAGACGTGCAGCCGCATTTTGGACCATTTGTAGTCTAGAAATTAAGGAACTGTTTATTCCCAAATATAGGGAATTGCAATAGTCAATCCTAGAGGAAATAAATTTTAAATTCCTTATTTCAAAGTGCTTAAAAGAAAGAAAGGTCTTTACTTTAGCCAACATTCTTAAGTGGTAAAAACTAGATTTAACAACTGAATTTATTTGTCTATCAAATTTAAGTGCACTGTCAAAAAAGACACCCAAGTTTTTTACACCTGATTTTACTGAACAGGATAAAACACCAGAATTTCCATGAGAAATGTTTGGGACTTCGGAAGATCCAAACACAATGATCTCCGTTTTACTCTCGTTTAGATTTAAGAAATTCAAAGACATCCAGGCTTTGACGTCGGAAAGGCAAGCAATAAGGGAGTCAACACCATTTCTATGCTTCAAAGGCAAGTAAAGTTGAGTATCATCTGCATAGCAGTGATAGTACAAGCCATGCTTTTCAAAAATAGAGGCTAAAGGAAGCATATATAATGAAAACAATAAAGGGGCCAAAATAGAGCCTTGGGGGACCCCACAGGTCAGGGGGACTGCTCCAGAATAATAACGACCAATATTGATTGAAAAGCTTCTACTGTTAAGATATGACTGAAACCAACTTAATGCAGTTCCTCTAATGCCCACTACTTGTTCTAAACGAGTAAGCAAGACCTCATGGTCCACTGTATCAAATGCTGCACTTAAATCTAATAATACCAGCACAACAGAGTCACCTGAGTCAGTGGCCACTAAAATATCATTTAAAACTTTTACAAGTGCTGTCTCTGTAGAATGAAACTTTCTAAAACCTGATTGAAAAACATCAAAAATCTTATTGTCATTCAAAAATATCTGCAGCTGATGAAAAACCACTTTCTCCAAAATTTTGGAGAAAAAAGAAATATTAGAGATGGGCCTGAAATTAGATAAAACTGATGGATCCAAATTTGGACTTTTTAAAAGAGGTTTAACAATTGCATGCTTCAAACAGTCAGGCACAATTCCTGATTCCAGGCATTTATTAATAAAAACCAGAAAAACAGGGCCAACTACATCAAAAACCTCTTTGAAAAGACCCACATGGTTTTAGCTGATTAACAGTCTCATGTAAAAAAGAAAAGGAAACAGTACTGAACTGGCTAAAGGTAGCACTGGGATTTGAACAAACAGCAGGATCATAAGTAGCAGGCCTGATGATTTGCCTAATTTTCCTTATCTTCTCAACAAAAAAATTACAAAAACTCTCACACATATCAACTGTTTCAAAAAGGTAATTAGAAACAGGAGGATTCACAACCACATTTATAGTATTGAAGAGCATTCTTGGTCTGTGAACATTCTTATCAATGAGCTCAGATAAATACCTAGACTTTGACGATCTTACAGCTTTCTGGTATTGAGACAAAGTAGACCTTAAGATTTCATATGAAATCTGGAGCTTATCCTTCTTCCACCTCCTTTCTGCTTGTCTGCAAGTCTGTCTAAGAGCACGTGTTGCATCATTTAACCAGGGCACAGGCTTGGGTTTAGATTTTTTAAGCTGCAGCTGAGCTACAGAGTCCAAGATATTAGTGCAAACATCATTAAAACAATGTATAAGCTCTTCAGCACTTTGAACATATGGAAAAGGGGATAGAGATTGAGAGAACTCGTTGAACATTAATGAGAAAGCATCTCTAGTGGTGGAAGATATTTTACGAGTCATACAGGCAGGTTTACATGATTTAGCAACAGTAGAGCACAGAGGAACAGTAAATAAAATAGGTTTATGATCAGAAAAACTGCAATCTCCAACTTCAATGTCCAGTACTGAAAAACCACGAGACAACACAAGATCAAGTGTATGACCATGTGAATGAGTGGGACTTTTCACCAGTTGAACCAGATCAAATGAGTCTATAAGGCTAATGAAGTCCTTGGCCAACAAATTAGAGGGACAGCACACATGAACATTAAAATCTCCAAGGATTAAAAACCTATCAAAATTAGTATTACCACTTAAAAACTCAGAAAAATCAACAAGGAAATCTTTATGAGGTTTTGGGGGTCGATAAATCAGTGCAATCACCAATGGATTGACAGAACCCAGAACCAGGAGTTGAAGTTCAAAGCTTTTATACGCATCTGTCTTTAGAGAACGACAAGAAAAGTTCTCTTTAAAAATAGTCGCCAATCCTCCTCCCCTTCTCACAGTTCGCGGGGAATTTAAAAATGTGCAGTTGCTTGGTAACAATTCGGAAAACGGCCATTCTTACCCGCACCGGGCCATCCCCCGCCGCCTGTGTAGTCCGACACAGCAAGCGGAGATTCTGCACACGCACACCGCCACGACGAAGACGAGGCGAACGGGGCCGGGGCAGCTGAGCAGAGGCAGCAGGTAAAGCTGGCATAATCCAGGAACAGACAGGATCCGATGGACGCCATACAACAAAGCGTCCATAATCCACATCATGATTTGGGATGACCAAACAAGGTCTAAACTCTCTTTTTGCTGCCAGCAGGAATTTGATCTTGACAGCTACACCTCCTCGTTTCCCCCGTCTTTTCCGTCGTCTTTTCACAGGCAAGGAGCACGGAGTTCGGCGTAAACTTAAAGGTAGGGACGCCAGCCAGGGAGGGGGAGAATGATTTGAGCCTCTCTGACTTTGGTTAAATAAGGCATCCGTAGAGATTTGCAAATTTAAAAGTGTTTGACGGTCATATACTATAAGCGGTGAAACTGCTCGAAGTTTCCTTGGTTGTTAATTAGTTCTACACATCTGTTCTGTTGTATCTTGATTACTCTCCCCATGTATTTAAGCCCTGAGTTTTTTCTTTTCATTTGTCTTGTAATGTTAATGTGGTCAAGTTAAGTTATTCTTCTGCAATTTTCCTGAGTTTTCTGTTTTTATTAAAGACACTACTGTTTTATTTCTCCACTCCTTTGTGCGCATTCATTACACTCTTAGCCCGGATTTTATATTAACTTAAAAATATAACTACAATATACTTAAAATATTTAAGTTTGTTTGCTTTACTTATAAAATATGAGTATATTCTACTAATTTGTGGGTGTATTTGAATGTGTTAATAAATGTAAGTTAAATGCACTTAAATTATGAAGTTTTTCTCCTGGCCACGCCTCCTACACACTGGTTTGTGGCAGGTAATGACGCCATTTTGTCCTGGTGTGTGTGAATTCAAGGAGCTGTTGATGAACAGTTGGAACATTTGTTTTGGCTGTTCTACAGACATTTTTTCCAAACATTTACCTTTTTATACTGTAGTTTTTCACCAAATGAGAAACTCTCAATTTTTAAGTTACCACCATCGAGATGAGGGTTTGTTTTAGTTGAGCTCTTGACCCTTGACTTTTTAATATTACATTTTGTTTGGGCAGTTTTAACTGCATTAAAACTAACCAGACAAGCAAAGTTATAAGATGATCAGGTGGTGTTGGTTATGCTTTCACATAATCATTATTTGATCTGAATCACTGAACTCATTTAGAGCTCAATCTCTGATAAGCAACATGTTCTGATAAACAGATCAACTCTGAACATTAGAAAACAAGCTACTAAAAAGTCACAGAAAAACAGCAAAACTTAAATAGTGAGAATAAAGAAAATTACTAAAACATTTCAGCTCATAATTTATTCATGCAGCAATGCATGATGGGAGGCATGGATGCATTTTGATTGGTGGCAAGTTAACTTGCTTAGTACATTGAACTTAAATATACTATGTATAATAACTACAAAGTAATTAATATTACAAAACATTTTAAGTTAAATGAACTCAAATTATTAAGTTAACATTACTTAAAAAATAAGGCAACGAGTTACCTCGGTTTTTTTAAGTAGATTCTACTTATCCGGGTTTACAGTGTACAGTTACCCAGGTGAAAAAAGTGCACTAAAATACACAATGCCCTGACTACTGAACTAGGGAGCTGATTGAGACATACCCAGAGTAACCAGTGAACCAGTGAACTGTGACAATCAAGTACATAGTATGTCATTAGTAGCACTTTTTCCCCACATTAAAATATATAAAATATAGCACTTTAGATACTTTATGCTAAAAGTATACTTACTGTTAAATTGTGAATTTTAGTACACATTTAACCTGCAATGTTATATTTTTCATGAAAATCCATTAAAATAGAACTTAGTGACAGTATATATAAAAATTCACAATTTTTTTTTTATATAAAGCGTTCATCGCACACTTTTAAGTAATGCACTTATAAAACACTTATGTATATTTGGTTTACTTTATCTGACTACACTTAAAATCAATTTAATGTTAGTGCTAATTAGTGCATTTATATCAAGTTTACTTAAAGGTGCTCTAAATGATCCTGGGTGGATGTAACTTCCTGTTGACGTTCGAAGTGTTGTCAAACAAAACAGAAGCTAGCTAGAGACCGTGTTTTTTTACAGTTTGTTCAGGGGACAGGCAGCTAGCGGATAGTGAGGAGATGTTTGCTGTATGTGACAAAAAATGTTTTGGCCTAAAAACGCGTGACATCACTTAGAGCACCTTTAAATACCACAGTTGGGAAAATGTACTTAACCAGTAGGGGTGTGACGAGATCTCATGGCACAAGATCCCGCGAGACTAATATGTGACAAGATTTCTCGTCGAGGCGAAAAGTAATCTTGTGATGTTGCCATGACAGAGTGGTTAGGATGATTAGGAAAGAATATGCCACCGCTTCGTTTACATTACGCCTCCACTGTCGTTTTGCTTTGTATTTAAATAAAAAACATTTAATTCAGTTGGATAACGGTTGCCTCCACTCCATATTTACAGAGTTACGCGCGATCATGAAAGTAAACGCGAGCCCGCATTCAAACGTGATTTCAATACCTCGCATTTGAAAGCGGCTCCCTGATGAATGCAAATATCTCTCAATATGAAAGCTATTTTAGGCTGGGCAGTGTAGTTGTAACCATCTCTTAGCTCTGTATCAGAGAAAAATTTGGTCTTATTTGCACTTTGAATATTGAGAGAGTGCAATTATGGTTGCATTTATTGTAAAGTGTTGCCATAAATGAATAACAGTTTTCTCTTAATCGTATTAAGCACAAACAGTAAGGTTTCATTTGTTAACATTAGTTAATGCACTGAACTATCATGAACTAACAATGAATGACAATTTTTATTAACTAACATAAACAAAGATTAATAAATACTGTAGCAAATATATTGCTCATTGTTAGTTGATGTTGGTTAATACATTAATGTTAATAGTGTTACCATTTTTATTTATGCTGTTTTTATTTCTATGATTTTTTTCCAGTTTGTGGAAAGGAGTTCAGTTAGGAGGTCAAAAGTTGTAGAAGCTCATAAATCATGTACAGTAAGGCCTGAAGGGACTGAAATCATACGGGAGAGAAGTCAGTCAGTTGAGTTAGTGGCAAAACGTTTTACAGTGCTTGAGTATTGTTGTCTTTTACTGCATATGACAATTCATACTAAGAAAGTAGAACTGAAATGACATTCATTACAAGATGATTAGTTAAAACATTTCAAATGCACCTGCAGAATATTTTTTCTAGTCATGTATTTCACCATTGAGGATTTCTTAAAAATAGTGTGTAAAAATCTTGTCTCGTCTCGTGAACTCAATCTCTCGTCTCGTCTCGTCTCGTCAGATACCTGTCTCGTCACACCCCTAATAACCAGTGTTGTGTAACGCGTTACTAACTACTGTACGTTAATTACCCTACGTTACTGTAATTAAATTACTAAGTAAAGTATTATTAAGTATAGGGATTACTGTTAATTTTTAGATAATTTAATTACAGTTACTTATAATGTACTTGCTAATATAAGCTATGTCCTAGGGAGAAAAAACTACTTGCATGCTCTTTGAGAGACGCTCTTCAGTCAGTGCGCTCTCAACCAAAGCGCACACACATAGCCGCCTCTCACGAGTGTCAAATTTTTTGCGGTTTATTACACAAACATTCAAATACACACACAGTTATGTCAAAATGCCAGTCTTGCCGTTTTCGCGTTGGTTATGTGAATGTGTAACAGCATATTGTCTCTGTCCATAATGTATTAGTGACAGCAGCCTTTAAAACATGCTACGGTTGTTACGCATACTGGTGTAGAGAGACGAGGCAGATGGAGGGTCAGGGGCCGAAGGCGGCCATGGAGGGTCAGGGGCCGAAGCCTTCGAGGCGTTGAGCCCAGGCGACGCTGAAGGACCGGCGGGAGATGGCGGAATCCAAGGCTCCGCTGACCGAAGCGCAGCCGGTGCTCCAGAAGGCAGCAGTAGGAGACAGGCGACAGACAACAAAACGAACACTGGGGAGAGTGAGGAGGCCAACTGAATCCGAGGGACGGAGTGACGGAGCGGAGACGGAGGAGTGCAGTCCAGAGGGGAGGGCAGGCTGATGAATGACCAAGGTGAGAGTGGAGGTAGGATGGAGACTGGTGATACTGGAGGACTGATGGACAACGGTGGAGCAGAGGGAGGTTGGAGCCGGGGTGAAGGTAATCGCCCAGAGGTCCGAGGTGGAGATCTGGGCGAGGGGGCTTGAGGTGAAGGTTCAGTGATGTAGACACACATAGGAGGCGGGAGAGGGAGGCAGGGAGGGTAAACAGTTTTTGGGCTGGATATTACAATAACATAGTTCATAATAGGAGTGGGCTCGGCGGCGGCGGCTGGAGCGGCGGGCTCGGTGGCGGCGGCTGGAGCTGAGGGCTCGTAGGCGGCGGCTGGAGCTGAGGGCTCGTTCATTCCCTCAAATACAATTAAGATCCCCACAGGCACTGGAGCCGGCTCTGGAGACACTGGAGCCGGCTCTGGAGACACTGGAGCCGGCTCTGGAGACACTGGAGCCGGCTCTGGAGACACTGGAGCCGGCTCTGGAGACACTGGAGCCGGCTCTGGAGACACTGGAGCCGGCTCTGGAGACACTGGAGCCGGCTCTGGAGACACTGGAGCCGGCTCTGGAGACACTGGAGCCGGCTCTGGAGACACTGGAGCCGGCTCTGGAGACACTGGAGCCGGCTCTGGAGACACTGGAGCCGGCTCTGGAGACACTGGAGCCGGCTCTGGAGACACTGGAGCCGGCTCTGGAGACACTGGAGCCGGCTCTGGAGACACTGGAGCCGGCTCTGGAGACACTGGAGCCGGCTCTGGAGACACTGGAGCCGGCTCTGGAGACACTGGAGCCGGCTCTGGAGACACTGGAGCCGGCTCTGGAGACACTGGAGCCGGCTCTGGAGACACTGGAGCCGGCTCTGGAGACACTGGAGCCGGCTCTGGAGACACTGGAGCCGGCTCTGGAGACACTGGAGCCGCTTTCTTCCTCCTCCTCCGCTTACTGGGCCCAGTAGAGGAATGTGGGTCCAGCATGGGGCAGGCAGGGAGTTCGCTGGACAGGTATGCGGAGGAAGCCGGAGATTGACTGACTGGCCCGGCCAACCGTGTTTCTGGATGGACTGGACGACAACACTTATCCCAAACCTTATCCACGCAGAATTTGGAGCCATTTAACCACAAAATTAAATTGATAGTTTAGCTTAAGGAGAAACAAAAAACAGGTTCATCAAAACGGATAGTGTCGTCATCCAATCCATCCAAAAACAGGGAGATCAAAACTGCTTCAGGCCAGTCAGACAAATAAGCGAGCTCAAACTCCTCCACATACCTCTCCAGTGAACGACCCACCTGAAGGAGCCCGATAAGCCGCTCGCCAGCTGACAGGGTTGTAGTGTGAGGCATGGGAGAAGTTGGAGCCTGGGAGACCGAGAATCCCTCCATGTTGTGGAAATCCAGTCGGTTTAAGGTCGGTTCTTCTGTTACGCGTACTGGTGTAGAGAGACGAGGCAGATACGGATTTCCACAATACATATACTTCTTTACTTAAACAAGGCAGGAGGCACCAAACAAACATTTAACATAAACAGAGAACCGACAAGGAGTGAATGGAGTGAGTGCAATATAAAGGGTGTGTTAATGAGAGAGTCCAGGTGCAGGTGATCCGTGATGATAGGGAGATGACGAGGGAAGTGAGTGCAGGTGTGGAGAACAGGAGGATGATGGGAAATGGAGTCCAGGGGAACAAGGGATCTGTAACAACGGTCTACTATTGGTCTGTATTATAAATGATAATCGAATAACAAAAGAAAAGCTTTAATAAGGATTAATCTATGTTTAATTTATACAGTTATGACTTTATAGAGTTATTTTATATTTGATTATTCAATGTGGTATTTTTACTTACTACTATTAGACCTACCTGGAAAAAGATAAAATAAAAATGTCTCTTTAAATATTTTTACCTGCACTTTTGGTGGTACCAGTAGCCTACAATACCGAATACTAGATTTTTGGTATTGTGTCGTCCCTATATGTTACTAAAAAATGTTAAGTATTATAGTATGTTTTAATAAAGCTAAAATGTTTTAAAAAGCTATAAAATGCTACACTATTCCATGTTTGACTCATATTTAAATCATTAAAAGAGTTTCCTTTCAATTGTCTATCCGTCAAGGTTTATAGGGATTTTAAGAAGTAATTAGTTGAATACTTATTGAGTAATTAGAAAAGTATTTTAAATACAACATTGATGATTTTTGAAGAAACTTACCCGACACTGCTTATAACTAGTACATTAGTAATATATTTTTAATAAAATTAATTTAATTTAAATTTAGGATTACAAGTCTATAAAAGTCTACTAAAATTGAACTAATTTTTGAAGTATTCAAAGCACACTTTTAAGAAATACACTAATAAAACTACTAGACATAGTATATTTTTGCGGTAGTATTCTTTATTTAAATGCACTAAAATCAATTTAAGCATTAGTTGTACTTAGTATACTTTTTCAAGTGCACTGAAGTAGAAATAGACTTTTAATTAGTGTATTTATAGTGTATAACTTTTACAATTTTATTTAGCACAAAAAATAAGACTGTGACAGATTTAAAGTATATTATTTCCATAATAAGTACTCTCTTTAAAAGTATACTAAAGTGTATTTCATTTTCACAAGGGACTTTGGACATTAGGGACATTATTTTCTAAAATACACATAGCACTCTTGTAGCATTTTACCACAGTCATCTAGGCTATATCAATAATTTCATATAAATGAATGCTGGTAGTGATTTTTGAGCTTATGATATATGTTATGTATATGAGAAATACAGTGTAAGATATTATGAAATTATGCATTTCACATTAATTTACTTAATAATATGTATAGTAAACATTAAGTCTATCTATTTTATCTGCCTGTCTATTTTATATTTGCATATAATTTCCTAGTAGCTATAAGGGGCATGTACAAACGTTAAAGTGAGTGACTATTTTGTGATTTTTGTATTCGGTTAGCAGGAGATATTTATAGCAAGTCTACCTATAAAGAATACAATTATGTTAAAATTAAATGTGTTTATTTACATTCTGAATATAACCTACTAGTTTGCTTCTCACAGTTGTCATGTCCTCTGGTTTAACGCACATGTTGGTTAAACTTGGTTTAACGTACAAGTTTTCTTTAGCATAATGGGAGATGGATGTGGGTGAATGAATTTAATTTATTTTTTAATAGATTTGATGGTTGATCTGATGCTTTTGAACAGTCCTCACTGGGTAAAATACCACAGAGCTCTTCATCACATTCACCTCCAGCTCTAAGCTTATCCTTTGTGCCCATTTGTGAGTATGTTCCTGGTTTTTCTATGTCAGTTGAACAAGTAAGAAGTGGGTTAAGGAGAATTAAGATGAAGAAATCTCCAGGTCCTGATGGTATTAATCCTAGAGTCCTTAAGGCCTGTGCTGATCAGATCTGTGGGGTGGTTCATTATATTTTTAATTTGAGTTTGCATCTGGAAAGGATACCCATTTTATGGAAGACATCAGGTGTGGTACCTGTACCAAAGTTAACAAACCCTACAGAGTTTAGCAGCACCATAGACCAATTGCTTTAACAGCACAGTTAATGAATGTTTTTGAGAGACGTATTAAATTATTGAAAGCCAGTACTGTGTGGTGCCAAGGATAAACTACAGTTTGCTCATAAAACTGGTGTTGGGGTAGATGATGCACTTAACTCTTTGGGCCCTATTTTAACGATCTGAAACGCAAGTGTCAAAGCGCGAAGCGCAAGTAACTTTGTGGGCGGGTCTCGGCGCTGTTGCTATTTTCCCGGCGGGATAAATGGCTCTTGCGCCCGGCGCAAATCTAAAATGGGTTGGTCTGAAGTAGCTTCATTATTCATAGGTGTGGTTTGGGCGTAACGTGAAATAAACCAATCAGAGCGTCATCCAACATTCCCTTTAAAAGCAGGTGCGCAAGTTCCATTATGGATTGCTATTATTATAGGGTATTTACCAGGTGCACGCCAGGAGCGGTTCACAGCCGAGGAGACTGATGTGAAGTGAAAGACAGAGAAGTTGTGTTGTATGGGGATGGGAGAAACCCACCCAAAATAGCGTCGGTTAAACAGGTTTTTTCACATCTTCGTGGCACACCACAATGATTTCCGTCATCTCATGTGTTCATATTTTTTTAGTGTAACAATTTATGATTTGCAAAAATAACTGTTGCATCTGTGTAGATTACATGAGCAAAGTGTATGCGCGTTGTGCACGCTATACATTATGGTCAAGCATACGCCCTTAAAATAGCATAATGAACAACACGCAACGCGCCACTGACTTTAGACTAGGTTTTTTCTGGTCAGTGGCACAAGTGTTTAATGGAACAGCAAAATAGCACCAGGGATTGTTTGCGCCAGAACACGCTTCCTTTTTTGCGCTGAACTGCCCAGGGAGCGCAAGTTCATTCACTAGTTTAACGACGTGCTTCTGTGGAGGGAAAAGCGCGCTTTGCGCGGGTGGAAAATAGGAATGACACATGCGTCGGTGTACAAAGTCAATTGCGCTGGGTGCAAGATAGGGCCCTTTGAGTCATTTGGAGACCCCAGACAGAATTACATTCTTTGATGTCTCTAGTGCATTTAACACTATTCAGCCTACATTACTACAAAGTAAGATGGAGAATGCTGAAGTACATCAGAGTATGGTCAACTGGATAACTGATTATCTCTCTAGACCACAGTATGTGAGGATGCAGGACTAGGTGTCTCAAGTAGTGAAGTATAGTACTGGAGTTCCTCAAGGAACAGTTTTAGCTCCATTTTTGTTCACTTTTTATACATCAGATTTTCAATATAACTCTGAATCTTGTCATCTCCAGAAATTTCTGATGATTCAGCAATTGTTGGTTGCATAACTGACCATGATGAGAGTGAATATAGGGAGCTATTAAAGAATTTCGCAGACTGGTGTGAGGAAAACTGTCTCAGGCTAAATGCTAGTAAGACAGAGGGAAATTGTGGTTGATTTTAGCAGATCTCCTCAAGTGGTAACAGTAAAAATCAGAAATTGAGATTGTAACAGCTTACGTTAGACAGGAGGTGGAGACACAGGTAAAGTTTACGATGTTTGAGACAACCAGAACAGTGAACAGATGAGTATTTCAGACAGTTTCCAGACAGAGTATATATCAAGACAGTGATACTTGCCTTGATCTTCACACCAGGTTCGATGAAGGCAGAGAGACATGGAACAGAGGTTACCAGACAGAGGATATATCAAGACAGGATTAATGATCTTGATCTTCACACCAGATTCAACGATGACCAGGGACCTAGGAGATACACTGGAGAGAGGTAAGGAGTCTGTAAGGTAAGCATTCAGGTTAGTATGCATTAACGAGACCAGACAATGACTGAGTGACTGTGAGTGTCTTTTATGGTGCTGTTGATTGGACTGGTGATGAGTGTCAGGTGCGTGTGATCAGTACTCTGGTGAGGGAGTGCGACGTGATTGGCTGGGTGCAGAGCCTGTGTGTCTGACATTTCCCTCAGGAGGGATTTGTAGCTGGTAAGTGATGGGATTAATTTGTGAAAATAGTGATGGAACCAGACCTTATCTCCAGGCTGATATACAGGCGCTTGAGACCGGCGAAGATCTGCTGTAAGCCTGCGTCTCCTGAGGGCTCGCTGGAGTTGAAGGTGCGCTGAGTCCCAGACCCGCTCGCTCTCCCGGAACCATTAATCCACTGCCTGGAGTTCTGGCCATACTCAGCCCAGCCCAGGAACTGGTTCCAGGAGTTCTGGTGGCCATGACAGAAGGTACGCAGGAAACGGCCAATCTCCTGTATCTTCCTCTACGTCTGCCCGTTCGTCTGAGGGTGGTATCCAGACGAGAGGCTAATGGTCACATCTAGGAGCTTAAAGAAGGCCTTCCAGACATGAGAGGTGAACTGTGGGCCACGATCAGATACTATGTCTAGAGGTTATCCGAAGTATCTGAATACATGGTTGAACAGGAGTTCAGCAGTGGTCAGAGCTGTGGGAAGTCCTGGGAGTGGAATCAGACGACAAGACTTGGAGAATCTGTCTACTATAACCATTATGCTGGTATGTCCATCAGAAGCTGGGAGATCAGTAACAAAGTCAACTCCTAGATTGGACCACGGGAGAGTTGGAATGGGCAGAGGTTGTAGTTTCCAGGAGGGAAGATGACGAGGGCTCTTGGACATGGCACATTCCCTGCACCCCTTAACGTACCTCCTGACATCCGTTGCCATGTTGGGCCACCAGAAGCGCTGTTTGAGTGGCGAGAGGGTTTCATTGACCCCTGGGTGGCCAGTGCCCAACGACGCGTGAGAGGAGTGGATGAGTGGAATGCGTTGTGTCCGTGGAATATACTGTAAATCTGGTGGACAACCCGGCAGAGTGTTGGTGGAGGCATTGAACTCTGGTAATGTTTCTTCTGACCAGGTTATGGGACTAACATTGAGCTTTTCTGGGATAATGGTTCTTCAGAGCTTTCCTCGGGACTGTAGATACGTGATAGAGTGTCGGCTTTGACATTCTTGGGACCTGGATGATAGGAAATGGTGAAGTTGAAGCATGTAAAGAACAGTGCCCATCTTGCTTGGTACTCCAGATACTTATGGTCAGTTAAAACCAGAAAGGGATGTAGGGCTCCTTCAAGCAAATGCCTCCACTCTTCCAGAGTGAGCTTGATGGCAAGTAGCTCTCGGTTACCGATGTCATAATTTCTCTCCGCCGGGTTGAGTTTACGGGAGAAGAAAGCACATGGATGGAGGCTTTCCCCTGCTGCTGGGACAAGACTGCTCCCACTCCTGTGGTGGATGCATCGACTTCAACCACGAAAGGAAGTTCTGGATCGGGATGCACAAAGAGGGGAGCAGTCGTAAAGGCGATTTTGAGTTCCGCAAAGGCTTTTTCCGCTGCTGGAGACCAGGACAGAGACTTGGGCTTACCACAAAGCAGGTTGGTGAGTGGAGACATGATGGTACTTTTACGCTCGCTGGTGGTGCTGGCGTGGGTGTGCTGGTGAGAGTGCAACGGAGCGCGTTAACCAAATCCTGGAATGGATCTGAATTGCTCATCATGGTTGCTCAGCGGTGTTGGTCCGGTCTTCTGTTACGTTACACAGGAGGTCGGAGACACAGGTAAAGTTTACGTTAACTTGATCTTCACACCAGATTCAATGGTGACCAGGAGACTTGGAACAGAGACTGCACAGAGACACTCACGGAGGACTGGAGAACACAGAGGATCTAGGAGATACACTGGAGACAGGTAAGGAGTCCGTAAGGTAAGCATTCAGGTTAGTATGCATTAACAAGACCGGACAATGATTGAGTGACTGTGAGTGTCTTTTATGGTGCTGTTGATTGGACTGGTGATGAGTGTCAGGTGCGTGTGATCAGTACTCTGGTGAGGGAGTGTGACGTGATTGGCTGGGTGCAGAGCCTGGTATGTCTGTGACAATCTGTATTTGTAGTATCTGGGTGTTTATTTGAATAACAAGCTTGACTGGTCTGAGAATACGATGCAAGTTTATAAGAAGGGTCAAAGTCGAATTCATTTGTTAATGAGACTGAGATCCTTTGGTGTATGTCATGCACCCCTTAAGAACTTCTATGACTCCATAGTCTCTTCTGTGAGTTTTTTCTCTGTCACGTGTTAGGGAGGGGGAAAGTTGGAAAAGGAGAAGAATAAGTTAACAAACTTATAAAGAAGGCAGGTTCTGTTGTGGGGAGTGTGTTACTCACACTCATTGATGCCGGGATAAAATATTGCCAAGGTCCCTGGTTCATCGTTTTACAGCCTGTTGTCTTACCCTGTGATGTTGTCTGTCAAAGGTTTCTTCTCGCATTCACCTCCAGCAATGGTAACAGTGACAACAGTGATGAGGACAGTGTATGGCTGTTGCTGAGCAACAACTTCCAGCTTCCTGTTGTGGCCTCAGTCGAAGCACAAACTCTTGCATTCACCCCAAAAAACTGGTTAAGAAGTGCATGCCCTCCATTTATGACCAGCTAATACATGTGGAATTTTGGGAGTGCAGCACACTGGAAGAGTTCCTGGAAAAACTGATGGAGTATGTTTAAACACTCTCGTGCTATTGGAGTATAATGAGGAATATGAGGAAATTGATCTTAGATGGTATGAAGTGACCGATCAGAGGCTGAGGACCGAGATACTATGGAAGATTCAAGAAGGGTCCATCCTGCCTGTTCAAAGCCTATGAATGAAAACACAAAGTATCTTCTCTCAGTTTAGACTTTGTGTTTTAGCATTTAGCCATTAGGTGTTTTGTGTTGTATTATTTAGGCTAACTTTATTAATGTTTTAGCAATTATTAAAGGAAAAATGTCTTTATTGTAACAACTAATTAAATCACTGTAATATTTGCAAATTGAATTTCAATGGGTCTTTCCTGCAGTTGTGATTAGTTATGTTGTGATTGCAGTATAATGGAACACAGAGTATAAGTGTTAGAGCTGCAGTATAATGTATAACACAGAAGCTGTGTTATTCTTATACACAGATAAATTAAAACATTTGATATTGAAACCACCATTTTTTTTTTTCCTGCAGAGCTGGTTTATGGCTGATTCAACTTAATTTCATAATTGACGAATTTTGCAACATTGACAGTTATCGAACTGAACTGAATCAACAATGAACTGACTCAAAGTGAATAATGACACTATTGCCTTATGTAGAGCTGCTTATTGATAAAATTGAACTCATTTTACAATTGATTAACTTTACACAGTTATTGAACCAAACTGAACAATCACTCCATGTTATTCCAAAGCAAAACATATATTTTTGACTGACTCACAATTCCTCTTTTCAACCCCTCACATCCAACCAGCTGTCATATAAAGACTACACCTCACAGTTCAATCAATTACAGATTAATAGAATCAAGTCTCCTACTATATTGTCTCATTGAATAGCCTGTTTAAAGGTGCAGTAGCCGATTTCTGAGAAACTCTGTAAAAAATTAATAACACCTAAACAATTTTGCAGATATTTGCTAGATGTCTGTTCTCTGTGTGTGGTGAAACACATTGTGTTTGTACATAGTCCTGGCAGTGTAAATAAGAAAAGAAAAAAAAAACAAAAAAAACAATGTGGATCGGACTGATCCATGGAGCACCAAAACACTTGTAGCCAATCAGCAATAGGGGGCGTAACCACTCATGATGGAGGAGGATAGAGTGAGCAAGTGGGACATTTGTAGAAAGATTGTAGTAAGAGGGATAGCTAAGATATTACCAAAGAGCAAGGTTCCTACACATTTAAAAAATAAAAAAAAAACTCTCTATAGATTTTTCAGACACTATTTAGCATGAATGCTTCATACAGTATTATATTTGGTATATAGTATGGTGTCTGTTAATATTTTCTCAAATAAATATTTAAATATTTTTTCATTGGTTTTCTTGACGTGATAACATGTGCTTACATGAAACATAAAATGCTTTATAACCTGCAAATATTCACCTCTGACACATTGGTTTGATTCTGTAATCCTGGTTTGATGTTGCATGATGACCCAACAGCAAAGAACAGTCTGTTGCAGGTTTGAGTGGCACATGCACATTAGTTCACATGAAGTTCAAAAGAGACTCATTTATGTAAAGACAAACAGTTTTTCGTAATGAAAATGTGTGCCTTGAATTAATTAATTTATGTTCGACAATTACTAAACAATCACTAAACTTTTTCCATAAAATCACTTAATTTATTTTTTAGAAATTCCTAATTCTATATTTTACAAATAGTCTGGAAACACTGGAGATTACTCAAATCAAATCCAGACTGCATAGGAACCCTGAAAGAAGAAAATGTCATAGGAGTTAGAGAGCAAGAAGGCCCGAAATTGGACACAGAGGTTGCTTTGTTTCTGCTCGATACAAAAGTAACATTGGTTCTCTTTCAAATGGGAACTCGCACTGCATCCGAAGACACATTGGGAAATGCCTCCAGCGTGACTGGCGTCTGAAGCACTTCTCAGGGAACCACGGTTATATGCGTTAACCCGAGATGTTTTTTGTCATTTCACAGAACCAAGATATGCTGTTGTTGTTGAATCACAGCTAATTCATCCATACTTGCATAATGCTGTTAGTGGTTGCCTGTGTTGCATAGCGTGTTTGTTATTTTAAGGGTGGAGCAATAAAGGGAGGGGTGTGTTTGGGTGTCAATTTCAAAAATCAACAGTGTTTCTCAGAAATCGATAAATATACCTTTAACTTTGTTTAAAGCAAAATATGTCACATTATGAACTAAAAAGGTTATATACAGTATATTGATGGTTTTGTGTTAGTAAACATTGAGAGTATATGAGAACATGCATTGACAAACTATTATTTTATATTATTTAATATATAATATTATTTTACCATTTACAAACTGCCTTTTGCAGCAAAACATTATTTCAAGCTACATTTACATTTAAGACCAAGAGACATTTGAAACAATGAACTCTGCATTAATATTTTATGAGTTTATTGCTGTGACAACAGAAATAAGCAAGTATTGCATACAGTCATCATCACATAAGACCTCTGTAGAAAATAAAGATCTATTGAGAGTACCAGCCAATGGCAAATTACAAATTCACAAATCTGCATACCTCTCCAGCCCTTAGATTCAGCCATAAAATATTCCGAAATATAACAACATTGATTATTCATGTTTTAGAGACATAGAGCAAAGATAAATAAAGTTACTTTACACACCATAATGATACACTTAAACAAATGTAGTTAATATTTCAGGGGGAAAAAATTAAAGAGGGGATGTGCAAGAGCTTAAAATCCATATTGTAAGAATGGTAAGAAAGGTTTTGATTTGCATATTTGAATGAAAAAAAAAAAAAAAAAAAAAAACTGACCGAGGGAATTAAACAATAGGCTTGCTGTGGAAGTCAGTTTTACCAGTGTTACACACTACACTGCAGCAGACATCAAACCAGAAATACTCAAATTCAAAGAGGAGTGAATGACTGGGCCTAAAACTATATAACACAGTGTATATAGTAAAAACTTAAGTATTATGCAAGAGATGTTTTTTTTCTATTGCTTCCCCTTAAAGTGAATTGTCATCATTGTTCAGCAAGACGTCCAGCTGTGGAGAATAAGCAACTTTGTACGTCAGACAGAGTTTGTGAAATCCAACAGCACCAGTCTTATTTTTTTTAAGTAATTTTTTTCTTGGGCAAAATTTAAATTGCCATCAGACAGGTTGACAGCTCCCTGAAAACAATCATCAAAAAAGACTTACAAATCTACAAATATCGCCACTTAAGTCTGTTCTGTGCAAATCTATTTTCTCCCACTGATGGAGCCATCCAACAGCTGTTGTTGGGTCCTGATCCTTTGTATTGTCATTGGTTTAGGTATCATGGATTCATTGCTCTTCTATGGGTAGTTTGACAAATGCTATGGCAGCCAGTTCCTTGCAGAACTCCTCCAGAACTATCACACCTCTCAACAGGGTCATGTGATCCACCCTGACAGAGAGAACAGACAATTAAAAAAAACAAAAAAACATTTACACATTATGAATGATTCTTAAAGGGACAGATCAGCCATAAATTGTCATCACTGAGCCATTTTCTTTCCATTTAAGGCTAGAATACACTACACAACTTTTGCCAAGATGTCTACCCCAATAGTCTGTTAAGCATTGACACTAGCTGCCGAAAGTCAGTCTGCAGATTTGAGCTGACAGATAGCACAGAAAATCCTGTAGTGTATGACGAGCACAAACTCCATTTTAAGATTTAAACTCTGATTCCAACCATTCATAGGATATCAAACATGTTTGATATTTTGAGTCGATTTTTTAATGTAGAATTGCAGAGAATTCCAGCCTTTAAAACATATCAGCATACAGGTTTGGAGGGGCATGAGGGTGAGTAAATGATGACAGAAATTTCATTTGAGGTTGAACTGGCATCTTAATACATGTAGTGACTAACTTACATAGTCTCCTCCTCCAGTCCCATCAGCTGTCTCCTGATCATCATCAGTCTGTCTGTCACATTGTGGATGTGTTGGATCCTCTGCATTAACTCCCCTATCACCTACAGGAAAACACAATGCTCATATTTTCCTGAGAAATAAATGCAGACAGGGCTGCTGTTCTGAAAGTCTGTAGCTGATACATCAGGCAGCAAGCTTTCATTCACAACAACATAAGCAACTTTCTTACAAACTATCAGCTTTTTACATGGTTCTCACCCTGACTAGAGTGGAGAAAAGAGATCGTGCTCCAGGGCTCAGGCTGATGTACGGGTCCAGCAGGTACTCATGCAGGTGAGGGTGAGGAAACACAGCTAATCTGGACAGAACTGATGTCACCTGCAGATTTAGCTCATATGGCTGGGGAAAAAAAAAATGGAAAATTGATTCTTATCATTCATTCTTATTTATGATATGAAAGTTATTCAGTTAAGATCAGTGAGTGATTTTATTTTTGCATTTTATTGTTTGGTACTATTATGCTGCTGTCACTTATATACAGAATACACTGACAAACATGGTTTTCTGCCAACTGTTTATGTTCAGTGAAGACATAAGTGACTATGCTCATGTGAATACTCCACACGATGGGCATTTTGATATAATCATGTGTGTATTTATTATGACCCTATGGTTGTGTTTTGTTCTATTTCTGTTTTTCTGTGAGTGTCTCTCTCTGTGTGTGGGTGCTTCTCAATTCTTATTTGTGCATCCTCGTTTCCTTTCCTTGCGTCTTAGCTCCACCCCTCCAGGATGCCAGGGAAGGACGCAAGGAAAAGACGAGAGGACGGAGGAATTGAATCAAGTGAAATGATAAATCCTCGCTCCCTTTAGCGTCACTTCAAAGCGTCATCAGCTGCGCTCGAGGGATCTACCCACATGTTGTTAAAGTTTGGTTATTTAAAAAAATATAATAAATATTAATAAAGAAAGATGCCTAGTTGAAATATATGAGATATAAAGTTTATTTAATCTGTAAAAGTAAAGCATACATTTAAATTATTGTAACAGATAAGAAGGGGGAGGAGAATTTATGCGTGCATCAGGTTACTCGAGGAGAAAGACTTCCGCAAAGGATGCACCTGTGTAACCTCGCTCATGACTCCTCAGAAAGCCTCCTCACTCCTCGATCCTCGCCTCCTCGTGGTGCAATTAGAGAATTGAGATGTCCTTCAAGATGGCTGAGCTCGATTGTTTTCCGGGTCATAGGATGGAGGACGGAGGAGCGAGGAGACGAGGAGGGATATTGAGAAGCACCCTGTGTTTGTCTAGGAACTTCTTCCTGATTGGTTCCTGCAGGCTGATTGATGCTATGTCCCGATTGGTGCACAATATTTTAAAAAGCATGTCATCACTTCCTCTTGACAGAGATCTTTTGTTTTGAGCAGAAGTTGTGTGTTAAGAGAGTTTGAATGTGTTAAGAGTATTAGAGACTGTGAGTATTGTTTCTTTGAATTGAAATTGTTTGTACTTTGTATGTTCTCAGGAACTTTGTTATATTTGACCCACATGCCTGTTTTGACGCTGAGTTTGGATTGCCTTTTCAGTTTTGTTTGCCTGGCTATATATATTGTTAATACTTATTATTTGGGAAAGTAGGGAATCTGATGACATATTTGTTTATTGTAAACTGTTTGATCTTTTTGTTTTTGGTTAGGGAGTTAGATTTGTACTTTTTCTTTTCTTTTCTGGTTTAGGAAAGAGGTTTAAAACAAGGAAGTTTTGTTTGTTATTTTGGCCCAGTTGGCTCCTGAATCATAAGTCCCAAATTTCAATAAATTTAAATCAATAAATCATTGTTCAATTTCATTACATTTCTCAGAGTCTTTCATGTTGCACCCTTTCCCCTAGACTGGGCGTAACAATATTTGATCATTTCAGTGCAATAAGCCTCAAAAGATAACTGAATTCAGGATCATCTGCTGTCTGAGAGAGGCATCTTTCTGCACTTTTAACTATTTGCTATATTGCAGCCATTTGCTAAAATCGTTTAAGTTCATTTTTTTTTCCTCATTAATGAACACACAGCACCCCATATTGACAGAAAAACACAGAATTGTTGACATTATTGCAGATTTATTAAAAAAAATAAAAATGAAATATCACATGGTCTTAAGTATTCAGACCCTTTGCTCAGTATTTAGTAGAAGCACCCTTTTGATCTAATACAGCCATGAGTCTTTTTGAGAAAGATGCAACAAGTTTTTCACACCTGGATTTGGGGATCCTCTGCCATTCCTCCTTGCAGATCCTCTCCAGTTCTGTCAGGCATTCATCTTTCCCTTGATTGCAAACAGTCGTCCTGTCCCTGCAGCTGAAAAACACCCCCACAGCATGATGCTGCCACCACCATGCCTCACTGTTGGGACTGTATTGGACAGGTGATGAGCAGTGCTTAGAATTAAGGCCAAAAAGTTCTATCTTGGTCTCATCAGACCAGAGAATCTTATTTCTCACCATCTTAGCAAACTCCAGGCAGGCTTTCATGTGTCTTGCACTGAGGAGAGGCTTCCGTCGGGCCACTCTGCCATAAAGCCCCGACTGGTGGAGGGCTGCAGTGATGGTTGACTTTCTACAACTTTCTCCCATCTACTGACTGCATCTCTGGAGCTCAGCCACAGTGATCTTTGGGTTCTTCTTTACCTCTCTCACCAAGGCTCTTCTCCCCCGATAGCTCAGTTTGGCCGGACGGCCAGCTCTAAGAATAGTTCTGGTCGTCCCAAACATCTTCCATTTAAGGATTATGGAGGCCACTGTGTTCTTAGGAACCTGAAGTGCAGCAGAATTTTTTTTGTGTAACCTTGACCAGATCTGTGCCTTGCCACAATTCTGTCTCTGAGCTCTTCAGGCAGTTCCTTTGACCTCATGATTCTCATTTTCTCTGACATGCACTGTGAGCTGTAAGGTCTTATATAGACAGGTGTGTGGCTTTCCTAATCAAGTCCAATCAGTATAATCAAACACAGCTGGACTCAAATGAAGGTGTAGAACCATCTCAAGGATGATCAGAAGAAATGGACAGCACCTGAGTTAAATATATGAGTGTCACAGCAAAGGGTCTGAATACTTAGGACCATGTGATATTTCAGTTCTCTTTCAGTCGGTCACGTTCGACGTACGTCAGTAGTGACCGACGAATTGGGATATCGCTAGAGAGCCCCTATCAGCTTCGAGAGAACTAAAACAAGCCAATGGAATTGGCGTGCGATATTTGCATAATGCGCACCTCCCCTAACAGGTGGATATAAAAAGGGGGGCAGATGCAATCGCACTCTGTCTTTCGCTTCGGAGCCTACCTGGTGTCCTGCGGCTGTTTGAACTTCAAGCCTCTGAAGAAGTTTCGGCGCTTGTGTTGGTGTGACGACGCCTGCAGCGAGGTCGCGAGTTGGAGTGAGCCGGGTGGAAACATCTACTGTTTTCCCAGCGTTCCGCTGTAATTCCACTGGTTGGTCTGCGATTTGGTCTGGTTCCTCCTGTGTTTTTCTAAACACGTCGTGACGCTCCCTGTGTGTCTCGACACAAAAGAGCTGAAGTTTCCCCTTCTAAAGAGCTTCACAGACAGACACTGCGTCTTTTTCAAGATGTCATTCTGTCTGTGCGTTTCTGGAGGCGGTCGTTTCCTATCCTCTCTGACGGCCACGATAATTTTCTCTCATGTCTGCTTAGCGTGCTGAGACTGTGTTTGTGGGTGGTCATATTTTCTTATGGAAATATGTCCACGTCGGCGCGTTGTTTGCTCGCCTTTCTCGTAAGGGCTTGAGCGCTCAGCGCGCCGTGTGCCGTCGAATTGCCGGCTGACAGCGCGCGTTGCCACGGCAACCCTGCGCGCTGTCTGGCGCTCTAGATGCACGGTCGAGACTCGGCTGCCTTTAATGAGGTGGAGTCCCCTCACTTATTCCCCGATCTAGTTATTTTTCTGAATCAGAAAAGTGCTACTTTGGTTAATAAGCCTGGGTGACCAGAGGATCACAGTGGGGCAATACCCGCCGAGTCATTCTCCGTGGGCCCCCCACTCCTCTAGTGCATCGCAAACATGTTGTGACTATGTTCGTGGGTGGATCATGTTTAGATACATGGCCACGTCGGTGCCCAGGGTGCCGTGTGTCGTCCAGTTGGGCGGCCACGTTCACTGTCCAACATGGCTGGTAGCTTCTGCTTGTGTTGCTGGTCCTCCTTAAAATAAATATGGAGGACCTAACATCTTAGTCAGGGCTCCAGCAGAGGATCAGATGTCGACTGCTACATTGGAGAGAGTATTGTTGGGCTCTGAACATGAAGATGAGGCTGAGCGTCCCACGGTTGTGGCGTGCTCATGCCGAATCGGATTCAGACTTGGCAACCATGCTTTCCCGTGCCCCTGGGGGTGTCGTGCGACGCGTACTCGCCTTGCCCCGCCCCCTGGCTTAGCCCGGATGTGTATGAAAAAACTTGGCAGTTTGTGGCCTTTTTTGGCGTTAATATGGAACGCCAAGAGGGTCATAATCTGCACTACAAGCTTTTTCTCTCTCACTACCCCCTAGGGTGGGGTGGCAGTGCTACGGGCACACCACCTCTGCCCTGCATGAGTCTTGGCCCCTGGCAAGTCTGCAGTAGGTCAAAGCACTCATTGCATGTGGGTAGTTCTGAGTCGGGGTTGAGCTACGCAGGATGCAAATCAAAGCGCAGGCCCCTGGCCAGACAATGTCCACCATGGTGGTCCAGAAACACCCCTGGCAAGTCTTGCTGGGATGTGCCGTCGTCAAAGTGTGCTTTCTCGATGCGCTCATCTCACAAACTGGCCTTGAACCCAGCCCGCTCAACCCGCAGTCACCTGACTAGCGGGAGACGGTCCTGGAGATATGGCGACCTGGAGCTGACGTAAACGGTTCTTTCTCCCCCGGAGGAGGGCCGGGTGGAGAATTGGTCTGTTCCGCCCACTAAGAACTGTTTTCCGATCCTCTACGTCCCAAGAGTGTGGCTGGCAATGTGCAGCGCCCCGCGTTGCTACTCCCAGCCCCCTCTCACCTCGCCAGCAGGTGTCAGTGTGTTGGTGCAGGCCGCGCCCCGTGTGCCGTCTCCCATACGCACTGCTACCTCGCAGAGTCTGATCACACTCTGGGCCGCTACCACGCCGCCCGAGTCGGGTCCCCGTACTCTGGTTCGCTGCCCCACCCCCGGTACGTCTGTGGTGCGTTTGGTTCTGCTGGCTCGGTGTCTGGAGGCCTGGTTAGTGCCCCCAGCCCGTTCCGCTGGCTCATGCGTACTATCAGACTCGGCTATGCGATTCATTTCGCCCGGTGTCCTCCGGCGTCCAGGGGTGTCCACTTCACTTAGGTGTCGTTGGACATTGCACCTGTTCTCCGAGTGGAGATTGCTGTCCTCCTGGCGAGGGATACAATCGAGCCGGTCCCTCCAGCTGATTTGAAGTCAGGTTCAGCCCTACTTCATTGTACCCTAAAGGGCGGTGGGCTATGGCCAATCCTGGATCTGCGCGTCTTGAACCGGTACCTTCAGGCTGCCGTTTAAGGTGCTCATGCAGAAGCGCATTTTCGAGTGCGTCCGTCCCGGGGTTTGGTTTGCAGCATTCGACCTGAAGGATGCATACTTTCATGTCTCGATTCTGCGCTCGGGCCGAGCATGTCAGTACAAACTCCTACCCTTCGGGCTGGCCCTGTCGCTCCATGCCTTACACGGTTGCGGAGGTGGCCATTGTTCCCCTCAAGGAACAGGGCGTTCGCATTCTCGACTGCCTCGACGACTGGTTGTTCCTGGCCAGCTCCCGAAGCAGTTGTGCGTACACAGGGAGATGGTTTAGCTCACCTCAGCCTGTTGGGTCTTTGGGTCAGCTGGGACAAGAGCAAACTCGCCCCCGGGCAGAGGATCTCTTTTCTCAGTCTCGAGCTAGACTCGGTCGCCTGGATTGTGCGCCTCTCTGAGGAGCGCGTCCAGTCGGTGTTGAACTGCCTGAGTTCGCTCAAGCGCAGGACGGCGGCCCCACTGAAAGACTTCAGAGGCTCCTGGGGCATGTGGCATCTGCAGCCGCGTTTCGCCGCTCAGGTTGCTCCATATGAGGCCGCTTCAACACTGGCTCCGCGACTGGGTCCCGAGATGGCCATGGCAGCGCAGCATGCTCAGTGTCCTCGTGACACGGAGCTGCCGCCCTACCCTCATCTGGTGGTCGGACCCTTTGTTCCTGCGGGCGGGAGTACCCCTTGGACGCTGTGGTCCACACAGATGCCTCTACCACCGGATGGGGGGCCATGTACAACGGGCATGCGGTTCAGGTCTTGGACGGGGCCTCGACTGCATTGGCATATCAATTGCCTCGAGTTGCTAGCAGTATGTCTTGCACTGGGCCGCTTCAAGGAGCTGCTGTCAGACAAGCACGTACTGGTCCGCTCGGACAAGCACGGCGGCCGTTGCGTACATCAACCATCAGGCTGGTCTACGCTCCCGTCACATATCGCAACTCGCCTGCCATCTCTTGCTTGGAGTCAGAAGCATCTGAGGTCGCTTCAGGCCACTCATGTCCCAGGTGTGCTTAACCGTGCAGCCTACGAGCTCTTACGGCAGCCTCCACTTGCGGGCAAGTGGCGGCTCCATCCCCAGGCGGTCCAGCTGATCTGGCACTACTTCGGCGAGGCCCAGGTAGTCTTGTTGCCTCCCCAGGAACTGCCCTCGGCCAGTGGTTTTCCCTGACCGGCGAGTCGCTCGGCACGGATACCCTGGCACTCAGCTGGCCCCGGGGCCTACGCAATATGCGTTTTCCCCCAGTGAGCCTTCTCGCACAGCTCCTGTGCTAGGTCAGGGAGGATGAGGAGCAGGTCTTGTTAGTGGCTCCATATTGGTCACTCGGACCCGGGTTTCGGACCTAATGCTCCTCATGACAGCCCCTTCTTGGCCGATTCCTCTGAGGAAGGACCTCCTGACTCAGAGATGGGGCTTCCTATGGCACCCGCGTCCCGACCCGTGGAACCTCCACGTGTGGTCCCTGGACGGGATGCGGAGGTTCTGGGTGATCTCCCGCAGGCGGTCGTAGACACCATCACTTCCGCTAGAGCTCCTTCACGAGGAGCCTCTATGCGTTGAAGTCGAACCTATTCGTTGAATGGTGCTCCTCTCGCAAGACGAGAGGACCCCCGATCATGCTCGGTCAGATCTGTGCTTTCCTTCCTGTAAGAGGGCTTGGAGCGAAGGCTGTCTCCCTACACCCTCAAGGTGTATGTTGCCGCTTCGCTGCACATCTCCATGCAGTTGATGGCAAGCCCTGGGGAAACACGGTCTGATCATCAGGTTCCTGAGGGGGGCGAGGGGACTGATTCCTCCTTGCCCACCCTCCTTACCCTCTAGGGATCTCACCTTAGTTCTTAGCTAACTTCGGCGTCATCCCTTGAGCCTTTGCAATTAGTCGAGTTAAAAGTACTGTCTCTTAGACCGTCCTCCTGGTTGCATTGGCCTCATGTTAAGAGGGTAGGGGACCTGCACGCATTTTCGGTCGACGAATCGTGCCTGGAATTTGGGCCTGGGGATTCTCACGTCTTCCTGAGACCCCGGCCTGGATATGTGCCCAAGGTTCCTACCACTCCCTTCAGAGATCATGTAGTGAACCTGCAAGCGCTGCCTTCGGAGGAGGCAGACCCAGCCCTAGCTTCGCTCTGTCCAGTTCACGCCCTGCGTGTTTACGTGGATAGAACTTGAAGCTTAGGACCTCAGATCAGCTCTTTGTCTGTTACGGAGACCAGCAGAAGGGAAAGGCTGTCTCCAAGCAGAGGATGGCCCACTGGTTAGTGGATGCCATCGCCCTGGCTTATGTTCCCAGGACGTGCCTTGCCCGTTCGGGTTGAGAGCCCACTCCACCTGAGGAGTGGCCTCTTCCTGGGCGCTGGCTCATGGCGCCTCGCTGACAGATTGTGGAGCTGTGGGCTGGGCGACACCCAACACGTTTGCTAGGGTTTTTAGCTTACGTGTAAGCTGGTTCTTCCCGTGTACTCGCTTCCACCAGCCGGTAGACGCGTTGAACCTGTGCTCGTGTCGGCTTGCAATGCCACTCCCGCACCCTGGGCAGGATATGTGCATCTGTTGACTCCAGTCGTGTTCCCCGTTTGGTGAACCCTGTCGAGTTCCTCCACCTCCACCTTCGGCTCGGGCATTGCGGAGTGTCTGATGCCAGACCAACATCCATCTTCGATGTTGTCTGTTGGTTGGGTTCCATATGTTGCAATCCCTCTACGTGAGTGATTCCATATGTGTATTGTCCACGGTTACTCCCTACGGTGAGCCCGTGTCTTTCCCTTAGCAGAGCTTTCTCCTGTCAGATGAGTCTCCCCCTACTCAGGTGGAGCCATCCCAGGGACTCATATGCGTTCTGCCCTGCGGGCCAGTCCATATGTTTTCCATGTAAATTCCTTCCCCTCTGGGTAGGTAGTGGTTTCCGCAGCGTTCCTTACGGGTTCGCTTCCCCAGTGTAGTCTAGTTTACTTAGTGGGTATATCGGAACAGCAGTAGACTTCCCGGCGTAAGCTCGCCCCCTTCTCCGTCCCCTTGGTGCGATGGGCGGCTAGAGCCTGCGCTGGGCACTGGAAGGGGTTTCGTAACTGTGGCGTTTTAGTTGGGATCCCAATTCGTCGGTCACTACTGACGTACGTCGAACGTGACCGACTGAAAGGGAACGTCTCGGTTACGTATGTAACCCTCGTTCCCTGAAGGAGGGAACGGAGACGTACGTCCCGTCGCCACAGTTTCTGTACCCTCGCTGCAGTGCGGACACCGGTTGTCTCCTCAGCGAAAAACAGAGTGCGATTGCATCTGCCCCCCTTTTTATATCCACCTGTTAGGGCAGGTGCGCATTATGCAAATATCGCACGCCAATTCCATTGGCTTGTTTTAGTTCTCTCGAAGCTGATAGGGGCTCTCTAGCGATATCCCAATTCGTCGGTCACTACTGACGTACGTCTCCGTTCCCTCCTTCAGGGAACGAGGGTTACATACGTAACCGAGACGTTTTAATAAATCTGCAAATTGTCAACAATTCTGTGTTTTTCTGTCAATATGGGGTGCTGTGTGTACATTAATGAGGAAAAAAAATGAACTTAAATGATTTTAGCAAATGGCTGCAATATAACAAAGAGTGAACAATTTAAAGGGGTCTGAATACTTTCCGTACCCACTTTATATACCATGATGTAAACAATACAGCAAAATCTCTAACAATAGAAACTAGGTTATGGGGTAGGGTGGCAAAGATGCAAACCTTTTCTGGCTAAAAAAACATCCAAGCCCCACTAAATATTGCCTAAAACATAAGCAAAGAAAGATTCATGTTTTGGAATGGCCCAGCCTGAACACAGACCTGAATACAATTGAAAATCTGTGGGGGGACATGAAGAGGGTCGTGCACAGTAGGTTTTTAGGAAATTTAGGTTTTTCCAAAAATGTGTGTCAAGATGTACCAGGCTGACTCCTATCCAAACTGACTGAGTGCTGTAATAAAATCAAAGGGTGCTTCAGCTAAGTTTTAGGTTCAGGGGTGTGCACATTTATTAGTTATTCCAAGTTTTTTTTTTTTTTTTTTTTCATTCTCTGAAATGTGTTACTTTGGTTTTCAGTGGCATTGCACAAGGTTGTAATTTTTACATAAAACATGCCAAAGTATTGATACGATTTATCTTCATTTAATTTTTTACATCACAAAAACCAGTTGTTTTAACAGGGGTAAGTAGACCTTTTATATCCACTTTATATTCAAGCTGAGAGTAAAGCATGTTTGAGAATACTACTCTACCTGCTCTAATATGCGTGCAATCCTGTCAAACAGGATTTGTAGGAAGTGCCCTTCATAGAATTCTGTAGCTGGGTTGTTTTCAGTGGTTTTGGCAGAATCTGACCAGTTCCAGTCACGTGAAAGAGCAGTACATTCTTTTAACTATAGAGAAAGAGAGAGGGGGACAGTTTCAGTATCAGAATACTTGAAAACCAAATTGAAAAAAGCAAAAACAGTGATAGTTTTTGCTCACAGTTGATAGTTATTGTAATTTCAACTTGACTGAGTAAGACAGTATTAAAGAGTAGAGTATAAAGAGTATTTAGTATGTAACAAAAAATTTGGTTCAATTTTTATTTTGTTTTCAGTGTGCCAACTCACCTGTTTGTGCGCATCATGAACATATGTGTCGTATCCTGCTCCCTGAACAAGATGGGATGTTTTTGCCTCTTGGGGCACTAAACACAAGAAGCTAATAAAATTAAAAACAAATTAGAAACAATCAAACAATCAATCACATGTATAGACATCCAATATATCAACCAGGCCAATTAATATTAATATTTTAATAATCTCAGAGTGGTGAAATATTAATATTTTCATTTTTGGGTGAACTATCCATTTAAAACAATATTTGAACTCCATAAACTTATTGCTTATTGACCTATTGCTTATTTCACATATTCTCAAAACAGCATATTAAAAAGGGCATTCTGGGTTGAGCGAGTGGCCCTGAGTTGACTGAGCGAGCAGAATCTTCAGAAAGGCGCTATCCGCTCTGGAGAAAATATTACCTCTCCACTACACTCACATGCTCTGGTTTTATATTACAAAACAAAAAGTTCATTGTCTTCTAATGATACCTGTTGACGATGTCAGCGACTTGTGTGTGCGCACTGGGATTAGGTCTTTCTCTGCCACTGGGCAGAGACAGAAGAGGCTCCTGGCCACTGAACCCACTGTCTTCATACATGTCTGTGAAAAATGGATCCTCTTCCAGCTCCCTGATGGAGAAAGAGAGTGAGTGATAAATGATGAGCCACTATGAGAAGTAAGAGTATCTGTGTTCCGTCTCTCTGCTCACTCAGACTCTTCCAGAAGATCACTCTCAACTGCATGTCTCTCGTCTGCGGCCCCTGATCCGGACAGCCTGTAGCTGCGCTTCTCAAGATTACGTAGCACCAGATTGGTCAAGATGCTCCTGCTGGGCTTCTGTAAAAGCTCCTCGAAGAGATGCAACGTTGTAATACTGATCTAACAAAGGGCAAAAGACATGTAACACTTAAAGTGATGCTCTCAAGAGTGAAAATATATGAATCTTTAAACCTAGTTACCTCGTCTGAGATGTGGTTGCAGTGTTCAATAAGGCGGTAACGTAGAATGTGTGTATGTGTGTCCTGCCGCTGTTCACAATGTGTGTCGTTGCCCAACAGAAACTGAACCAGTTCCTCCAGGAGCACAGGAGAACGCATGTGACGTACAGAACAGGACAGTAGAGCGGTGTGTACCAGGATCCCAACCTCTGACCTAGACACTCAGAGTTTAAAAAAATCAGCATCACTCTTCCTGTCATCCTGCAAACTCACAATTCTAATTTATGATGCCAGACAGCAACCTTTGAGGTTTTCTACTCACATCTGAAGCAGGTGAGGCTGGATGACTCCTTTAAGCCACTGAAGGTGAATTGCTCTGGCCATTTCAACACCAAGTACCTAAAGGGGAAAAAAAACCCATATAATTTTGTGCAATATGTTTATAATCAGTGTGAGACCATTTCTATACCATAAAAAATACAACCCCAACCCGTGCTTAAACACATACACACAAAAATGTCAAAATGCTCTTTTTGGAGAGTATTCACATAAACACAGTGGGTTATGTCTTTAAGCAGCAATCTGCCATATACAGAACATTATAATGAGAAAACTATTGTAATAGAATGTTGTAAATTCTTGGTGCTTTTGTTGCCAGGTTCATGGGAAGATTGCATCCACAACAGGAGTTACACTTTCAGAAAAGCATGATCAAGTTCATATGAGCAGTCACATTCTTTTGTGCAGGTGTAAGTTGTAATATAACTATTATGTTGTATACAGTGTCCTCCACAAATATTGGCACCCTTAGTAAATATGAGCAAAGGCGGCTGTGGAAATAAATCTGCATTGTTTATCTTTTTGATCTTTCATTCAAAAAATTCACAAAATTCTAACCTTTCATTGAAGGAAAAGAATTGAAAATGGGTGGAAAAGCTCATTATAAAATAAATAATTTTCTCTAGTTCATGTTGGCCACAATTATTGGCACCCAATTATTGCAATGTCCTTTTCCCAAGATAACAGCTCTGAGTCTTCTTCTATAATGCCAGATGAGTTTGGAGAACACCTCAGGAGAGATCAGAGACCATTCCTCCATGCAGAATCTCTCCAGATCCTTCAGATTCCAGCTCCATGTTGGTACTTCTTCTCTTCAGTTCACTCCACTCATTTTCTTTAGGGTTCAGGTCAGGGAACTGGGATGGCCATGGCAGAAGCTTCATTTTGTGCTCAGTGACACATTTTTGTGCTGGTTTTGATGTTTGTTTTGGATCACTGTCCTGATGGACAATCCAACCACTGCCCATTATTGGATTTCTAGCAGAAGTGGTCAGGTTTTGATTTTTTATCTGTTAGTATTTGATAGAATCCATGATGCCATGTATCTGAACAAGATGTCCAGGACCTCCAGCAGAAAAATAGGCTCACAGCATTAAAGATGAAGAAGCATATTTAACTGTGGGCATGGGGTACTTTTTATCTCTCCAACTAAAAAAAAAGCTATTTTTTAGTTTCATCTTACCACAGAAGCCGGTCCCATTTGAAGTTCCAGTCTTGTCTGACAACTGAATATGCTGGATGTGCAATGAAGAATTTTTCTTGAAACCCTCCTGAACAACTTGTGGGGATGTAGGTGCTGTTTGGTAATTTTTTTTAGGCTTTCTGAGACTCAAGACTCAACTAATTTCTGCAATTCTCCAGCTGTGATCCTTGAAGAGTCTTTGGCCACTCAAACTTTCCTCCTCAACGCACATTAGGACGATGTAGACACACGTCCTCTTCCAGGCAGATTTGTAACATCTTTAGTTGATTGAAACTTCTTAATTATTTCCCTGATGGTGGAAATGGGGATTTTCAATGCGTTAGCTTTTTTCTTATACCCATTTTCTATTTTGCTCAATCTTTTGCTGCACATCAGAACTATATTATTTGTTTTTTCTCATTGTGATGAATGATTAAGGGGATTTGGCCTTTGTGTTTACACATATTTGTACTCCTGTGGAACAGAAAGTCATGGCTGCACAATTTCATGCTCCTAGTCACCCTGGTGTAAATGTGAATGGGAATATACAGAGATAGTTTACTCAGAAGAATTTTTTAGGGGGGCCAATAATTGTGGCAAACATGTATTGGAGAAAAACATTTATTTCATAATGAGCTTTTCCCCCCATTTTCAATTTTTTTCCTTCAATGAAAGGTTAGAATTTTGTGAATTTTTTGAATGAAAGATCAAAAAGATAAACAATGCAGATTTTTTTTTCACAGCCGCCTTTGCTCATATTTATTTGTGGAGGGCACTGTACATCTAAATAATCTCATATTTGGTTGAGTTTATTAAATAGTGTGTTGTGGTGTTCATTCACTCTTCAGCATCAGCTCAAACAGCAATGGCTGACATTATTGACTACGATTGGGTTATTTGAGACATATTCCTTGTAGATGTGTCTTTTTCAAAGACTGATGATATTATTAATAATCCAGCAGTTATTTTTTCTCTTTGAAAATACAGTTAAGTGCAAGAATGTGCAGTGCCAATCTGTCATATACATATTATTATAATGAGAACACTATACACTGTTGTGAATTCTTTGATCTTTATTGTTTGTGAAGCGCGCATCCACAATTGGATTAATGCTTTCACTTGTATTTGCATCCTTTTGTGCAGATACAAGTTGTAATGTTATATTTATGTTGTGTATCTAGGATATCTGATTATTCTCATAGGATATTTCATTCAGTTTACTGGTATTCATTCATTCTTCAGCTTCACCTCATGCAGCTATTCCTTTTAGATGTTTCTTTTATGAAAACACTGATGCGTTAAGTAGCAGTGTTATTTTTCTAGTCACATTTTCATATTTTGGTAGACATATTTTCATGTAATATTTTTATCAACATAAATGTTCATAACAGTGTTTTAATTAAAATATTTTAATTATCGCCATGACAGACATGCTCCACCCCCAAGTACCCATCAGTACTCAAAATGAAAAATTTACAAAAATGCCCATTCCAAGTCTTTTTTCATATGTAATAAATGACTTGTGCCTCAGAGTGCACAGACAAAATACAATAAAAGCGGTCCTGTTATCTTTCTTTCAGAGTCACTTTGATGACAGACTTTGGCTAAGGCATTTCAGAAGGACCAAAACAACATTTCAGATGCTGTGAAACAAGACTGCTGGTTAGTCTGGTTATGCCGTCCCATCGCAAAAAGTCACATGACTTTTTTAATGTGTTTGAATCATAATTTATGCATGTTTTCTTATTGGATAAAAAAAATGTTTGTGCCTTAATTGAGCACATATGTTTTTTATATGTGCATTTTTTACATTTATGGGCATCTTGGCATTTCCATCCATCAAATGTTTTATGTGATATCCCAAAATGTGCATAAAAATAGGTGGATGGAAACGTAGCTAATGATTTTATTCAGGACATATTCAGGACTACAAACTAATGTAGATGTACAGATAAAATACATACATGCTCAACACAAAATTAATGATTTTGTCAAACCCTTGGTGCTTCTTTGATGAGCTCATTGCAGTAGTCCAAAAAGTAGAAGAATCTGTGGACGTTCTCACTGCCAGGAAATGACTGGCTCTCCACTGTACTGTCCTGTGTGAACGGAGTCCTGCAAAACCAACAACAGATTATCAAGATAAGGAGATGAGGAGGATACAAGGTAAGGTAATAAGGAGATAAGACATGTCCACTAAATAAAGTGTAAACAATTCAGCACTTCATAACAGACACAAACCTCCACTGTACACTGGTGTAGCTGTGGATGTCTGCAGGGTCGAGTGATGAGGGTATGAGGCAGTAAAGTTCAGTCAGTCTCTGAGCGAGTAGGTGACACAGTGGAGTTCTCTCAGCCAGCAGATATCCAGTGTCTTCCTGTGGTAAACTGACCAGCAGCAGCAAACTCTCCATGGATCTGAGCACAACACGACTTTTCTAAGAGAGAGGGAAATGGAGTCTAATTAAAAACAATGATTCTGAATGTAAAGTTGACTGACCAACTTTTTACAGTTTTACAGACTAACCATTTTCTGAAAAGAGTGTTGTACTTGAATGAAAGTGAAATTCAATGGCTTTAATGCACAACACATCACTGAACTATTAACTGTATTTTTACAAATATGTTGGAAACAATTGTACTGGTTATTGTTTATTATTTTGGGGTTTTTTTTAAACCAAGGGGCGGCAAGGATGAATTAAAAAAAAAAATGTTGAATGCTTCATTTCATCTCAAAATTTGGTGACTCTACTGTATATGGTGTCCAAATGTTAAAAAAAGGTGCTTAGAACTGTACAAAATGAAATTTAGCATGTAATTTGTGTTGTTTAGCATCATGTTGTTTTTTTTGTTTTTCTTTAAAGTCCGCCTGAACTGGAAGTTGCAAACGACTTTTCTCCAGTATTTCCAAGTGAAACGGAATATTGAATAGAGGGCAGAGTTTTACTTTAGCGCTCCTCCTCTCCATATCTCGCTCACAGCAGACTAACGGTTGGAGGGGAGAGGTTTAAGCGATTTCAACCAAAGCCGTCAAACTGATGTCATTAGAGAAGGGGCACCGTTGCAATTTTTTTGTGTGAATTGACTTGCACGGATGAATTGTTCACCACAAAACTAACAATTTGAGCTAACAAAATAAATAAGGTCAATTTTGATTTCATGTGTACTTTAATAAAGGGACCACAAGGCAATGCTGGGGGGTCCACAGAAGAATTTTTTTATGTAATATCCCAAACTGCACATAAAATAAGGTGAATGAAAAATTAAAAAAGAAGTTTTTTTTTTTTTTTTCAGGAAAAAGTATTTAGATATACTCTAAGGGTAAGTAAAAACTTGGTGTAAATAAGCCTTGGGATACCTCTCTCCAGTCATGCATTTCGTCTTATTTTTTTTTCATGATGAATCACCTCACTTTTCCCCAGGTGAATGAGTACAGGGATAATGCCTGTGGCTTCCTGAGGTGAGCTGGAGGTGGCAGAACTGGTAGAGGGAGACGATGGAGAGGGAGCCCTCTCAGGACGGGAGGCTTCACTGCAGCCCTTCTCCACAGCCTCGTCAGAGGTAGAACTGGACCTCTTCTGAGAGTCTTTGGTAATCTTTGTGATGGAAATGTTGGTGTGTTTGTTATCATTTTTAAGATTCACAATCTAAATCAGATTCAATTTAAATGACAGTCAACACAGTAGTTTCAGAGGACATAATAAAGAAAGTACCTCCAGGATATAGTTGAGGACATACGGGTCTTTTTTGACTCGGGTGCAAACAGCAAAGAGAAACTGAGACTCTTCTTTTTCTGTCTGTGAATCAGGGAGGCCACACAGATGGATCAGTTTCTATAACAGAGAGTGACATGTGGGAATAAATTAGACACTATTTTTCATTTTTTCAATTAAATAAAAATATATATTTAAAAAAATTGATTTGTTTTGATTGTTTTTTATTGTTTTAATGTCCACATAATGATATAAAAGCTAAAGGAATCTTGACCTAAAAGATTTTTCATTATTTATTAAAAAAAATAAATTTGGAGTCAGTCATTTATAAGGTTATGACAGATTTTAAATAAATGCTGTTATTTTGAAATTTCAACAGCAGCTCTGGTGAGCATAAGAAACTTCTTCTTATTGTCCCAAATACATTTTACACTATACACTTATACATTATACACTTTTTTTTTTTCAAAGGACAATGTTTTAAAAAAAACTGCACCCAATTCTTTTCCATTCAATAATAGTTTTTACTGATCATGTCTTACCTGTACGGGCCGATAGACATTGATTAAATGTAGCACAGGTTTCTGGATCTGGCTCAGGACTTTAGAGAAAAACAGCATCACTTGTTGACTCATTCCAGGAGGATACTGTACAATGAAGGAATATTTCAGTTTATTTACAGCTTTATATATTTTTTATTTGTGTCTTGAGGCTGTGTCCTCCTACCTGTGCTTTTCCCAGTGTGCAAAGTGTCTCTAGTATTTTGTGCTGGAGCAGGTACTCCATGCAGGGACCTGTTTCCTCTCCTTGCTGTTTCTCCTCATACACCAGGATGTCCAGCATCTGTCTGAGCCTCCATGGGATGTCTGTGTGCTTCACCGGACAAGACTCATCTTTGTACAAGAGACAAACATGCAATTTAAACTCTCCTTTAACTACTTTACCTTTCCTCTTAATATTTTTCTCTTTTTTTCCCAATGATATAAGATTGAAGCATGGCATAATTTACTGTTTAACACACTGTACGTTATAAACACTCAAATACATTAGTAAATGACTGCTTAATTTCAATTTAAACTTATAGTTTTACCTGAAGTTTCAATGTAATAGTTGGTTATTGCTTTCCAGTGATCCACAAAAGAGTCCAGCAGGTTTATCGAAGGCTCTCTCTATAAGAATCAGAACAGGATCAACAGTATTTTACTGCAATTACACTTTTGTTACTGTCATTACTTGTATATGATCATTAACACTGAGATCCTGTAAATGCACAACCCTTAAAACATAATAAAGGCTTAAAAAATGTATGAAATAATAATCAAATCTTGCTGCTCAAGAAACATTTTGTATTATTATTACCAATGTTGAAAACGGTTGTGCAGTTTCTTTGACTATTAGAAAGTTCAAAAGTACAGCCTTTATTTGAAATAGAAATATCTGGCAAAATTGTAAAAGTCTTTACTGTCTCTTTTCAACAATTTCAAAATTTTACCCCAAACTTTGTTAAAAGAAAATGCCACTTGGTTTGATATTTTGTTATAATGCCAATGCATTTTAAGTGTGACTTAAGTCTTCAAATGTTATGTACTTTTGTATATGCATATATGCTGTCAACCTTTTTAAGGACATTTTTGTCCTGTCAGAAACTTGTCCAGACCCGCGCGTACAGATCTGCACCTTCCACGTGAATAAATTCTCGAATGACAAACCCAAACGTGTATGGGGAACAAAAAAACCCTTAATATATCCCCTAATATCGTAAATACCGCATCCATGGACATGATAAACAATAAATAACAGCAAATCAACACAATCTACTGTATTCTGAAATGTACTCAACTTCTGTAGCACACAAGCTAAACTGAAGACAATGTATATATCTTCATATAAAACACTGAAAGGCGTGACAACACGTTGACAGTCTACCAAATTGCGTATTTCGTATATTTAAAGCAGTTAAAACCTCTATAAAGTTTTACAGTATCGCGCAACAAGTGTCTCGAGATTTGTTTTCTATATTAGCTCAGCTAAGCTAACAGGCTAGTTTGAAGATATTCAAAAGTCACTGTTTACTCACTGTTTCCAAAGCCTGCTGCAGAAAGGCCGTCACTTTATTAAACATGTCCATGGCTGGTTCCCAGCAAAGCTTATCAAATTCTATATTACGTTTTGGACATTTTTATATCGTTAATATATAGTGCTAATGTAGTTTGTAAACATTGTTTATGTGGCTGCTTAGCTTGAGCTTCACTATCTGCCTGCAGTAGCAAACACTGACCCCCACTGTTATGACTGTCAAAGTGTACAGACAGTGTACACAATACACAGCAGTGTGACTGAAACTTTCTAAATCTGAAACTTTAAAAAAAAAAAAAAGTCAATCAATTTTAATTTTCAAATTATGTAGAATTTATCTCCATATCAGGCTAATCATGTCCAGTGCAAAAAATGTTAATTTGATAAACCCACAGGATATTTGAAAAGGTAGCCTACCTTAATTCAAATTCCACAAGGGTTTATATGAAATTTCACGAATAATACTTGTGCACTTGTAGTACTTCAAATTTTAACTGTACTTGCAGATAAAATATTACTGAAAGTCACTTTAAAGCAGTAGCTACACACTGCTAATAGGGATTAAAAGTGAAAAGGAGAGACAACCACATTTTAATGAAGGAGTGTCCAAACTCGGTCCTGGAGGGCCACTGTCCTGCAGAGTTTAGCTCCAACATGCCTCAAAACACCTGCCTAGAAGTTACGAGTATGCCTAACAAGACCTTGATTAACTGGTTCAGGTTTAATTGGGGTTGGAGGCTGGCTAAACTCTGCAGGACAATGGCCCTCCAGCACCAAGTTTAGAGACCCCTCTATTAAAGAGTAAACTTTCATGACTATGTTACTTAATACACTTAAGTACACTTTTAAAAAGTGCACTTTGTAATAATGCAAAATTATATATATATATATATATATATATATATATATATATATATATATATATATATATATATATATATATATATATTGTTTTTTTTTTTTTAAATAAATTAAATACATTTTAAGTTATGTTTGAATAATCTTTTATGCATTAAATAAGTACACTTATTTCAATACGTTGACTAACATACTAAAGCAGATGTCAAGTAGCCTTCTTGATTATGAATTTAACTGTAATATGTTATTCAATATTACATTTAAAGTTGTACATACACTGTATATTAATCAAAGAAATTCAAGTATTAAAGTATAAGAAATTAAAGTATATTTTAGTGTACATAAATGCTTGCCAGTACATACAGCAGTACACTTTAACCATATTTCAAGGACAATAGAAGAAATTTCATATAACGATATAAAAAAAGTCTCCTCACTGGTCCTACATTAACCTTGAATGAAATCATCACATTATGGCAACCATACCATTTTACATAAAACAAGCAGGAAAAAATAACAAGATTCATAGACAAGGAAAAACGAATAAATTATGCTTTATCCAGCATTGCTTTAATTATTGTACAAATACTATGCTCATTAGTGGTGTTTTTGTTCTCCACAGTTATCATTTGTACAGAAATATTAGGCTATTCTATCATAAACAAGTTACCAAACTTTACAGAAAAAAAAAAACTTCCCTAAAGTGGGATCAATACCAGCAAAATCTCTTCAGCTGTAATGACAAATCAATGCTTCATAAAAAACATGGTTATGGTACATAATTAAAAAAGTTCAACACATAATATACTGCATGTGCACTGAAATAAACTGTACAATTGTTGATAAATTACCACAGATTTGTGAGTCTTGTGAAAATAAAAAAGAAAGAGGTAATTACTCTTCAATAATCATAATCAATAATCATTAGGCTATAAGCATATCCTGTTTGATCTTCACAGATGATTCCTGATTTTGACCATAACAATGCCATCCTGAAAACCGCAAACACAGTTTAGGTTGAGTTCAAGTGCAAAGTGATTTACATAAGGATAAATATTGTGCTATGATGATACACGTAAAACTCCATTCTATACACATAGTTATTCTACCTGAAATGATGGTGTCGAAGTTATCTTACAATTCTAAAGAAATGCACATCAGCATCATCACAACAAACATTTACTAGAAATGTAAAAATGTTTTGCAGTTGCTCCCTATTTTGTAACCCTCTGTGTGTGAAGATGAAATTTTGTATATGAACAGAATATGGCGCTAAAGTGTTTGTTTGATCAGTTATTTTCCTAGCAGTACCAAGGACCCCAAAAAAAAACAAAGAACTTTAAAAATCCAAACCACTGCATGATCCACATGCTTGGAAAGAATATTATTTTCAGTGCAATAATATACTGACAATATGAGGGGAATATGGGAGAGTCTTTTCTTGATGTCAACCTGAAGCTTTGGTTTCCCACTCCTACAAACACAAACAGAAAGAGGTTAAGGGTCATAGCAATGTTATTATTAGTATTATTATCACACACACACACACACACACACACACACACACACACACACACACACACACACACACACACAACAAACTTATGTTAGATGCGATTAACCGATTTGACAGCATAAAAAAATATTACTGTTTAGGTTTACAGTTTAAGGTAAGAGTTTAGTTTCAATTCATTTAATATTTTTTATTCAGCTTTACTTCAATTCACAAAAAATTGTTTTAGTTTTAGTTAACAATAATAACCCTGGGTGACATTTACTGAGAAAAATTATGTGTTGGTCTTAATCATGCAATTTATGACTCTTATTAGTTAATTATTAGTTTAGTTTCTTCAGTGGAACATTTTTGTCCATATAATGAAGGTCAAAAGTCATTCAAGTCAGAGGCTGGTTTTAGTTGTCAGTTCATCTACTGAGTCATCGGGAAATCCAATACAATCACAAATCCATGTGGGAGGCTGTGCAGTGTGCTCATGCTGAAGGAATCTTACCTTCCTCCTTTGGAAGACCTTGCCATGCTCGATAAACAGGGCAGATGGAGCTTTCTTTAGTGTGTTTTTTGCTGAGGCAGTTCTTCTCAAGAGTGGGGTCAGAAAGCCCCCCTTTGAGAGACAAAAAAACAGAGGTGAGTGTTCAAGACATTTCCTTTTATAGGGTGAAATGGTCAAATATCCTAAATGACGCAAACAAGAGTCACAGCTGCTTCTAAAAACATGTCAAAAGTCAACAGACTCCTCCACTGAGCCTACTCATCATTGTTTGATAAAGTAGGGTCTAATGGTCAGTTAAAACAGCTCTTATCTGAGCGTTATTTTCTGCTCCTTGGGGAGGAAGTGGCTCCCAATCCAACCCACTGTAATTACTGAACTCACAAGAGCAGCAGCAACTGACAAACAAAGCGCCAAACAAGACTAGCCACAAAAAAAATACATTAAAAAATGGCCCAAAATCAAGCATTCTCATCTTTGTCTCATGTAATTTATCTTACAAATCAATATTTAATACTAACTTGTTGCAAAGTGTTGCAGTTACACAATCCAAACAACAGGTGGCAGTGTAATAATAAAACTTCAACTTCAGCAGTCATCTACCGAGACCCAAGTACCACTTTAAACGGCTCCCATCAGCCCTTACAAATAATACTATGGTATTATCATGTTTTTTGGGCATGTACTAAGTTTATTGTGGTTCTTCTAACATTACTGTGGTGCAAAAGGGCACTGTGGCAGCACCATGATACAGCGATATCATCAGATGGCAATGCCAGCATACAAGGATTTAGTTAACTAAAACAAAAGAAACATTTTAAAACAAACAAAAAAATTTTACTTGAAAAAAACAACAACAACAACAACAACAACAAAAAAAAAAAACGTTAATGGAAATAAAACAAATATATATAAAAAATGTGCATTTTCTCATTTTTCATTTTCATTTAGTTTACTTGATGTACAAAAATAACTCAAACTAAAACCAAAATAAAAATTAATAAAAACTACATAGACATATTCAAAAAATAATAAAAATGACAAAAACACACAACAAAATTACTTAAACTTTAAAATCAAAATGGAACATAAAAATAAAAACTACTTCAAAATATTAACAAAAAACTATAATAGTATCTCAGTGATACTAAAATATCATGAATTTACATGGTATTCCAAGAATAACAAGGTACTACCATGATATATGATCAAAAAAACTAAACAAAAATAAACAGACAAACAAACAAACAAACACATATGGTATTACTGTGGTACTGTCTGGTAATTTTGTAAGTATGGTAACAACATGGATTTCCTTGAAGTGTCTTCCCTTGGAGTACCAAATGCCATGATGCACGAATATGGTAATCATTCAGTACCGTGATACAATATAAAAGTTCTATGGTATTATAATCTGATATCATCACTGTACCAATGGCTACTGTGCTTTTATTGTAAGGGAAGTATCAGTTGGATAGTTCTTACCTGTGCTCGTTCAGTGCAGAAAGCAAGGGACCGTCTGAAGGAATTCCGTTTAGCTGGCTTTGTCCCCACGCTCACGAGGTTGATCTCTGACCCTGCTCGTAACTGCACACGACTCTTTCCTGTCAGGTCCAGCTTCTGTACACCCCTTTCAATCTCAAACACTTTTGTACCTAAAACAAACGCACAGGGGATTGGTAAGATTTTGTATTTTTTTTTAAAAAGAAGTCTTTTATGCTCACCAAGACTGCATTTATTTGATTACAAAATACAGTAATACTGTGAAATATTATTAAAATTTAAAATATATATTTTTTTATTTTAATATATTTCAAAATGATTTTTTTCCCCTGTGATGATAAATCTAAATTTCCAACATCCATTACTCGTGTCTTCAGCTGATTTGCTGCTCGAGAAACATTTCTTACTGTTATCAATGTTGAAAACAGTTGTGCTGCTTAATATTTTTGTGGAAAACTTAGTACATTTTTTAAAATGATGAATAGAAAGTTCAAAAGAACAGTATTTATTTGAAATATAAATCTTCTGTAACATTTTAAATGTCTTTACCGTCAATTTTTAACAATTTAATGCATTCTTGCTGAATAAAAGTGTTAATTTTTTTTTTTTTTTATGTACTCAAACCAAATTGGTAGTGTATGTTACAATGATGTCATTTTTGTATAAAAACGTAGGAGTCAAGCACTGTAACATGTATGTTCTGTTTTAGTTTCAGTTACAGGCCTGACTGAGCCATCAGATTTTATTGAAAAATATCTTAATTTGAAGATGAATGAAGGTCTTAGGGGTATGGAACAACATAAGCGTGAGTAATTAATGACAGAATTTTCATTTTTGGGCGAACTAACTCTTTAAAGACACCCCTGTGTTGTATGCATTCTTTACAGTCACACCTGACATGACATACAGCTAGGCATGTGACGGTATCAAATTTTCATGTTGCGATTAATTGATGAAGCTTTTATCACGGTATACGGTATTATCGCGGTATTAAAATAAGTTGCAAAACCATTTTTGTCATAATTTAACAGGTTTAAGAACTCTTTTTTTAATAAAACAAAAACAACTCTGACTGAAATTTTTAAACAGATTAAAATGCAAAAGAATTAGGCTATAACGAACAACAGATAACACTTTACTCTATTTAATGCATTAACTAAGATTGAGCAATAGCTACATTTGTTACAGAAAGTTTTTTTTGTTGTTAATGTTAGTTTAGAAACACAACTGATTATTGTTAGTTTTATCTCAGGTCCATTAAATAAGTTATTTTGATTTTAGTAATGTTATTAAATAGTAACTAAGAAATTAACATTAATTAATAATAATTAATACTTTATAAGTATTTTTATTGTCAGTTTAGTGATAATGAATTAACATGTTAACTAATGAAGCTGTAAGTTTTACTGAACAATAACAAATAATCAGAGCATTTCTAATCATTAGGGCATGTTGTAGTCCAGATTAAAATATAAAAATGTTTAGGTTTGAAAATAAATTACTTTTAAGTCGTTTTTAAGTATTCAGTATTTGGTGCTGTGATGAACAACACTGAGATTACAAAAAAATGAATGAAATTACTTTGTTTGCACGGTTTCCGTGGTAACCGCTGCACGCTGCTGTTCCATCAGCGCCCTCTGCTGTCAGAGAGTGAACGCGCACTTTCATTCAGCTCGTCTCCTTGTTCAGCCATGTGCTTCTCGTGCACTTTGGGATTGTTTACATCTCTAAGCGCGTGTCCTTTTGACGCAGAATACAGCGGTGTTGTGCATTTTATACGATTGATGGGTAAAGTATTCTTAATTGCCTTATAAAAAATTAATAATTGGTAATAAATTATTATTTACGGTATTCTGAAGTGCCGACGATTACAATATCGTGAATATTCATTATCGCGATTTATCGCATTACCGAATATCGGCATAAGTCTACATACAGCCAAAAAAAAAATATATATAGTTTTATATATATCGAATTTGTTCCCACAAATTAGGAATTAATTCTCTCATTTTAGTAAAACTGTGGGCACTGTGAACTAATTCGTTCACTCGTTTTGATTTAACTAAAACAAGAGAACACATTATTATATTGTGCCCACTATTTAATTAAAACGAGGGAAAAAATTAGTAAAACATGCTGATGTACATGGGTGGGGCTTCGTAAAAACTGACCGATAACGTGAATAACATGAATAGTGTCAATGAAGGGCTTGAGATAAAATATGAGAGATGTGACGTGTAAAGGAAAAAAAAAAAATCAAGATCAATTTAATTTAAATATTTATATTGTGCATAATTTCTGTAATTTTGTGTGATTGTGCACCACAGAATGCTTTTAAAACACTAAACATCATTTAAGATGTGGTGAAAGTGACATTTTGTGGAAATATTCATAACTTTCAGAAGTCCACTGCTGAACAGTGTTAGTAAGCAAAACTAGTTTGAGTATGAAAAGCATTTTAAGATCATTTATTTTCTAAAAGGTACTGTATGGTTATTCATCGTCTTGCAGATGTTTTAGATGTAGATGTTCACTTTTCTACATTTTACCCTGTCTTAATCTCCTCCCCGAGTATAGCACGTCCTGGAAAGTTGGGTTCAAAAAGAAAACATGATATTCTCATGGTTTTGACTGAAGAATCTTAAAGGATGTGTGTGTGTGTGTGTGTGTGTGTGCATGCATGCCACAATGCTACATCCCTGCACTGCGACCAAAACCACAAGGGAGAAGGGAAAAAAAAGGCTAGCCACCACTGATCCCTACCAAAATGGGAGCACAAGAGTCTTGCCTTCCTCCGCTGAGACAGTCCAGAAACACAGTCACCTCACATGCCCTATAGTACACACTATAAAACACATGCTTACACACTGACGTATTCTAAACACAGCTCCAACACTACCATTCAAAACTTTAAGTGTCAGTAAAGGTGTTTTTTAAGAAATTAATACTTTTATTTGGCAAGGATGCATTAAATTGATCAAAAGTGACAGTAAAGAAGACATTTATAATATTATAATATTTCAATTTCAAATAAATGCTGTTCTTTGGAACTTTCTACTCATTAAAGAATTCTGAAAAAAAAGAAGTAAGGTTTCCACAAAAATATTGAGCAGCACAACTGTTTCTTGAGCACCTAATCAGCATATTAGTTTGATTTCTGAAGGATCAACTGACACTGAAGACTGGAGTAATGATGCTGAAAGCTCAGTTTTGTCATCACAGGAATAGATTACATTTAAAAAATACTGTATATTAAAATAGAAAAGATTAATTTTAAATTGTAATAATATTTCACAAAGTAAAAGTTTTACAGTACAAACTGTATTTGACAAACCTGACGAGGAAAAAAAAAACAGCACTGTAAATAGGTCCATAATCACAATTTAATAAATCAAAGTCACTAGAAACACTTTTGTCAGTAGAAAAACGTAATGTCCATTTGCACAATAAAAGATCAGAGCATTAATATAAACATTAAGAGCATTAGCTAAACATTCATTAACATTAATTATGTAATGTTAAAGCTGCTGTCCGTGACATTTGGCCCTCTAGCGGTTAATATACAGAACTGCACGCGTCTTGCGGAGGAACATTGTAGCCGGAGCTACTTTTCTCCGTGTATGTCTATGGCGAGTCGCGCAGTTACGGTGATACTCTGCGGTGAGTCCTACCAGTCCGGTCTGAAATAGTCAGAATATAAACACTTATTATAAGTGTACCATAATGATTCAGAATAAGTAATAACACGGTTTGGAAAATTGATTCATGTTGTATATTCTCATTATATAATTTTTGTACATTTTTAACACAAAAAAAGTTGCGGACTGCAGCTTTAAGTAAAATATTGTTTTATACAGATCACACTGGCCTAATTAAGCTAATAAAACATCTGAAAATCACAAAATTATGCTCTGGGATGTTATGGATATCCATAAACCATGAGCATGGAAAGCTGAGCTTTGAGCTCAGGCACCATCCACCATATAATTATTTAACACTGTTCAAATTAAAAGCAGATGCCTCTAAATTGTCAAGTATTTGCCCTAGACGAGGGAGTGATGGGTAAGGAAAGCTGTGTATGTCTTAATCATATGTTTGTGCTCAAGTGGGAAATGAGCTTATGCTCACGGTCACCTAGAGCCCGTGAGAGGGTCTATAAATGTAGATCATAACTTCCAATATCCATTTGCATCTCTCATTTTATTGACCAAATGCATTAAAGTATTCTTAAAGATTTGTATGAGAGAAAAATGACCTGGAAAGACTGATTATATGTGATGATGCTGATCTGCTTAAAGCAATGAGGTTAGAGTGAAAAAAATTCCTATGAATGTAAAAGCAGTTTTAAAATGACTTTTACAACCAAGTTGGTGACAGAATGAGTGGGATCGGGCAATGAGAGTAGAAAATGGGACAAAATGAGAGAGAACTATAAATGTACAGTATATTTTAATCTTAATGCATTTCCTTTCTTAAAAAGTGCAACTCAGGATTAGGGACTGGAGTAATATGACTGACTCACTGTGGTTGCTGAAGATTTCATTATTGCTGTAGTTGGCAGAATCCTTGGATGACACCAATTCTCCATTTCCACCAGTGTAGGGTTTCTGAAACTGACAAATGGATGGAACAGATGTATAAGTAAGTAATGTTAGTTTGTCAGACTTGCAATGAACAAGCAAGGACTGTCCATGAATTCAAAAAAGGCAACATGAAATCAAAATTTACTATCATAGTGCACATTGAGAACAATTATGCGTTATTATGAAATATTAACACGTTATTAAAAATGCTTGTCTTTGTAATCTTTCATCAAAATATGGTAACTTCCTCTGAAACCATTTTCCTTTTTATGGCTGATGTCACCAAGGATGGATATTCATTCTGAGATTTGCTACACATTACATTTAACAGCGTTATTAAATGATTAGTGTTATTAGTTTTCAAATAACTTTAAGGGATTGTTAGATGACAGTAAATGTAATCTTAATGTAAAAATATAGAGAAAATGAGCATCACATGGAGTATCAGCCGATATATATCCAATATTGACTGATATTTACTGAAAAAAAATCTGTCTGAAAAAAAAAAAAAAATCGGCTAATAAGGAACACAGTACCAATTGTGCGTTAACACGTACACAATCATTCAAAAGTTTGGGATCAGTAATATTTTTTTATGTCTCTTATGCTCACCAAGATTATTTAATCTAAAATACAGTAAAAACAGTAATATTGTGAAATATAATTACAAATTAAAATAACTCTTTTCTATTTTAATATATTTCAAAAAGTAATTTATTCCTATGATGGAAAAGCTATATTTTCCACAGCCATTACTCCTGTCTTTCAGACATAATTTAGAAATCATTCTAATATGCTGATTTGGTGAACATTTTGAACAAGAAACATTTATTATTATTATTATTATTATTATTATCAGTGTTCATAACATAAGTTTTGTAATATTTTTGTGAAAACCATGATACATTTTTAAAACACTTTGATGAAAAGAAAGTTCAAAAGAACAGCATTTATTTGAAATAGTACTCTTTTGTAACACTATATATGTAGTTACTGTTACTTTTGATCAATTACTTTTTTATTTAAAAAACAAACAAACAAACATGTTTTGAACTCAAAATTTCTGAATGGGAGTGTACAAACATATTTATTTTGTTGATTTAAAAAAATGCCTAAACACTAAGCATAACAAGTGATATATAACTAATCTGCAGACAAAACTGACCAGTATGCTCAAACCAGAGAACTACTATTAGATTTTTAAAAAAATCTAGTTATATAGGTCACATGCACTTCATTCTTCATTGGTCTTTTAAAACCCCCCTGCTGGACCGTACCATGTGCTCAAGTATGGATGAGTTTGAATAGATGGGCTGAGAGTGAATTCCACCACACAGCTGCTGAAAGGGGTCGTCCATGTACATGTTTGAGGTGGGGAACTTGCGGCTTTTCAGACCACTAAGGAACAGAGGAAACAGAAGAATGGAAAGAGGATGCAGAAAGAATGTGAGTATTTTTGTGAGTGTGTGTGTAGTTCAGTGATTCATCCTTGGTTCATATGGAATTCTGGCAGCAGACAGACAGCATGTGATTGTGCGTACCTCAGTGACTCGTGGCTGGTGTGTTGATATGGAGAACCAGCTACAGTGGAACTCCCATCCTGCAGGAGCTGAACCCACTGCTCTTTATCATCTTCACAATTTGCCTGTACATTCATACATGAAGAAAAAAAATCTACAGTAATTAATAAAACAGTGATAACAGTTCAAAACAACAAGAAATCAAAATACACCACATTCACGTTGCTCATAAATATCCCTGTCCTTTATATGTAGGCCTTACTGTTAAAGTACCATGGTACAGCACTGGTATCAGATGGTTAGATACCAGTGCTGATTAGATAGATTAGATACTGTGCTAATTTTATATATATTAGATAGATTAGATACTGTGCTAATTTTATATATACCAAAGTACATGAACAAAAAAAAAAAAAAAAAAAATCAATGAAAGCACTATTGTAATGTACTTTTTTGGTATTGTTCGGAACCATGGCATGTGTTTAAAAAAAAAAAAAAGGCATTACCATAGTATCATGCCCTAAATATCCAGGGACTTTCTGTTAGTGTGTAAATGTTTGCCTCTAAAACGATGTGAGCAGCGAAAAAAATATTAGCAAATAATATCCTAACATGACTTCATGCCATGTTGTTACTATTAAAATATTTTTAATTGAAATAAATCTGAAATAATATAAAATTAAAAATTTAATGAAAACTTAAACTTCCAATTTTAGTTTAAATTCCAAAATAAAAGTAAATTAAAGGTAAATAGTAATATTTAAAAAAAAATAATAATAATAAAAATTATTTTTATTATTAAAACTAAAAAACTAAAATTAAACTGAAAACTAAAGCTCATTCAAAATATTAATAAATACTATAATAGTATATAAATAATATTAAAACAACACTGTTGTTACTGTAGCTTCTCTAAATCAGTTCACAGCATAGAGATCAACATCTGAGGTAAGCAAATAAAAAAAATCATGAGCAAAAATCTTTATCGTACCTCTAGTACAGCCACCTGGTCTCCGTGCTGTGTGATGGTAATGCGGTAAGCATGTGCTGTATCTGGGCCGGGACGGACCTCACTCCCTCTGAGCTGAACTGTGTACTGAGGGGTCTCTTCTGACTCCTCATCTCGATACATCTTCAGAACCCCGTCCTCCACCCGACACCAGAGACTCTGCCACTGACAGTTCATCAGCACATTCAGGAAGGCCGCTGAGGACAGTGGACAGAGAGAGACAGAAGTGTCTGTCCACACATGTTATCAGTGCCTGATAATAATTTGTGTGTACCTTATAACATTTCAAATCGTGACATTTGTTGGCTGGTGTTCTTAAAGTTGCCATGTTTAATTTGAGTTTAGTTTAAATACTTTATACTATTTCAGCTGAAAAGCAGATGCAACTATTAGTATGCCATTCCCTTACAAAAAAGAGGTTTATAATTGTGCTTTTAGTAAACTTCTTGTAAACTAAAGAAATATAATACATACATTCAATACATTCAATCTACTTTTTATGTAACAAGTACACAGAAAAGTCTTAATATATTTGGTCTATACGTGTTCTTATGATATACCTGATCTTTTGATTGAGATATACTTACAGTATGAAAGGTATACATATTTTAAGTATGTTTGGCTTGTTTAAAGTAGTCTATACTTTTTCACACATAATGGCTTCTTTGAGGTAGTACTCCAGCTCATGCTTAACACACTATGAATAAACTTATATGTTTAAGTTTAGAGTAACATGTGGGGTGGAACAGTTTAGAGTAAATAGTACAGTACATGGGTGGAACTGAATCTGATCTTCACAGTGCTCTCAACACACATTTTATTGACAATTCTTTCAAGATGTGAGTGTATTGTAAAAAACTTTATACTGGCTTCTATTATAAGCAGTTACCAGAATAAATCATTTTAAATCTCTAAATAAAACATCAAGTCATATAGTAAAATGAGCCAGTCCCTTTATGTAATACATAAATCATTGGTATAAATCCACTGGTAGTGTACATAGGAGTTAAAAAAATCAGCTTTAAGGGTCTACAAGTCTACTTTTTGCTCACCCTCATGACGTTCGAAACCCGTAAGACTTTCGTTCATCTTTGGAACACAAATGAAGATCTTTTTGATGAAATCCGAGAGCTTTCTGTCCCTCCATTGACAGCTACGCAACCAACACTTTGACACTTCAAAAAGTTCATAAAGGGATCGAAAAACTAATCCATAGGAATTGACTGGTTTAGTCCACATTTTCTATAGAGACTACATCACTTCATATCATGAAAAGATTTAATTTAGGCTTTTACTCACATAAATATTGATCAGCAAACATAAACAGAAGCTCAACTGAACCTGCTTGATGCGTGAGAAAAAACCACATGCGGAAGCTCAAACGTGCAGAGTAACAAACGAGAACGAACTTCACTGGCTCTCGCACGTCAAGCAAACATGCTTCCGTTGGTTTACCACAACCAATGTGTGAGGTGATGAATGTTTATATGCAGGGCTTGACATTAACACCTGCCAACCCACCAAATTGTGGGTAGATTTCAGCTGTGGTGTGTAAGACAGCCACTCCCACTAGCCACTTTGGCGAGTTGAATATAATTTCAGCCTACAGCCAAATGAAAGGTAGCCAAGCTTGTCGTATCACAAAATTACATTTCATTTACAATTCGTTATCGATTAACTTGCAGTTAGTGAAGGTGGATAGGCGGAATTGCGCTGAATGACACAACAGAAACGCTCTCTCGCGTGCGCGCTCTCTCTCTCTCTCTCTCTCTCTGTCGCGTGTGGTCGGTTCTCCTTGCGCCTGAATAGTCAAATACACGCACACACAGATGTAAAAATGCCCATCGTGTGGAGTATCTCGCGTTAATAGTCAGTTATGGCTTAAGTATACGTAAATAGGTGGAACTGGATGTGTGTCAGTATATTACGTCCCTGAATTCAGCAGCCCAATTAAACATCTTTCTGTCATTAATGTTAATCAAACAACAACTTTTGTTAAATAAATGTATACATGTTACATAAACCTATTGTATCTGAAAAGAAGATTTTTTTTTTTAAATTTACTATTGTATTTGTAATTTGCTATTTTGCTTCTTTGTTCTTTTTATATAGTTTCATAAAAATAAATTTCTAATATGCTCATATTGCCCACCCCTTGCTCACCTGTACATACCAGCTGATATACAATGTAGTCTTGATTTGGGTGGCCAATCTGCATTTGAAAGTTTTAAAGGGTTTTAAATCTTCTAAATCAAGTAAAACAACTCAAAATCAAGTAATTTAAGCATGCCAAAGTCAACTTTAATCATAAAAAATGTAATTTCCCAACAGCAAAATTGGGGCCAGTGTAAACTCTGAGTGGCTAGTAACTTTGGAAAAACCACTAGCCACTGAACGAAAAAGTTAATGTCAAGCCCTTTTTATATGTGAATAAAAGTCTAAATTTGAAATGTTCATTATATAAAGTGATTGTGTCTCTTCAGAAAATTTGGACTAAACTGCTCAATTCATATGGATTTGATTTACAACCTCTTTATGAACCTTTTGAAGCATCCAAGTGGTAGTTTAATGGAGGGACTGTCTACGGAGGGACAGAAAGCTCTCAGATTTTATCAAAAAGATCTTCATTTGTGTTCCGAAGATAAACGAAAAGTCTTATGGGTTTGGAACGACATGAAGGTGAGTAAATTAATGACAGTATTTTCATGTTGGGTGAACTATCCCTTTAAAGTACAATTAAAGGTAAATTTGTTGATGTATAAAAAATAAATAGAAACTTAGGATACGAAAAATGAAAAAATAATACATTTGTAAACTATAAGTATGATGTTAAGTTCATGTAAAGAAAACTATGCTGAAAAAAGTATGCTGAAGTATATAGCTAGTAAACTATCAGTATACCGACAAGTTCTCTTGTATTTCACTGTATATTTGCCATAAACAAGAAAAACGAAAACGTTAGGGTTGGGCCACGAAAATAAATTGATTTCAATTCTGGAATCAGATACTTCTTACAAAATTAAAATTTTGATTCCTGTGTGCGCATTTTAATGTGATTTTAAACCATGCAAGCGCAAGTAGATGCGAAAGAGAACTCGATTCGGTAATTGCACGGTTTTCGTTGCACACACATATCCAGTGTTGCCAAGTTGGGCTACTTTTAAATTGTTGCTGCAGGTTTTTTCTGCGGGTCCATATTAAATAAAAGACACATAATGAATATGTTGGATAGCTAAATGTAAACCTTATTGGAATCAAAACTGGAAATCGCTAAGAATTGTTTAAACGTCCTGACTTGGCTCAACCAGTGACGTATGTTTGGGTGTCTGTTAACCAACCAATTGTAGATAGGGGGAGAGTTTAGAAGATCATACTTGAAAACATTTCAAACAATTTTTGCCATTCTGTTTGGCTGAAGCTAGTAGCACAGAAATTACACACTTTAGCATAAAACAAACATCCGAGTCTATAATCAAAGTATGCTTATGCAAACACATATAAACAAATAAACTTGTTTGAAGGTTTCCCTTTTAAGTTGTTTGTGGAGACACGTGAAGTAGACATCTACACGTCTGTAATCAGTGAGCGCACGTTTTCAATAACAAAACATTAAAACATTACTCAGCAAGTGGTAAGCCGTAACCACTTCTAAGTTTCAACTAAACTTTTGATCTTCCCCAAAATCTAATTAGCTTATTTCTTTCATAAAATAAATAGCTTACTAGTTCCTACTACATAAACAAATACATGCTCTTCTTCCATAAATGCTGAGCCACTATCAAAAAGTTCACCCAAATATTTAAAACCCAACTTCTGAGTTCATTGCTGTGGTTGTCACCTCAATGTCAAAGGTGACAATAAAATCTCACAGGAATCCATCCAAAGACAATGACACAGTGTGGAAAACACCCAGCCAGTGTCCTGTACGGCATGCAGTGAATTTAGCCCCTAATGAATAACACCAAAACACTAGCGAGTGAACAATGACACATTTGTGCTAATAGCAGGGCTAGCACAGATGCAATGTATGCAGACCTTCTCCACATAAGGGGTATTAAGCATTATGTTGTTGGCAGACTCCTTTAATTAGAAACAGCATTGAGTTTCGGAATGACAACAAAGAACTATGGGAAATGCAGACATTAAACAATGGAATCAAAACATACCCTTTTTACATTCTTAAAATTTGTTCCTGATGTTATGGTGAATGATTCATCAGGGCACTTTATTGTGCAAAAATTGCATAATTTTTCATTAAAATGAAATAACAAATTGCAAACTTGGTAGGCTGGAGTGCATAAAGTCATGATTTAACAGAAACAGCGACAGATCTTTTGAACGAAATGGTTGTTGAATGAATGGGCAATCAAAATGTAATAACTTGATCCCCCTCTGAAACAACTTTCCTTTATGGCTGACATCACCAAGCCAAAGACTGTTTATTTACCAAGACAGTCCACTCATACTACTATGAATGGGAGAAACTGCAACAAGCAATGTGGCGGCATAAGTCCCACCTTCTAAAGATAAGAGCCAATAGGCAATTGGTAAAGTAAAATCACTGCAGTGGCTCCAGTTACCATAGAATCAATCCGTGTCCTGAGACACGCTTAGGACTGCATATGCGCATTAGCTAAAACAATCTGAAATGTGCACTTTTTTAATGCCATTTAAGCACAAGAAATAACATTTGAGGGACTGTTAATGTGAGATTTAAATTCTGATTTGAAATATATTTAAATGTGAGATCTCAGTATTTCTCCATTTAAGTTGACAGGAGTTGGTTTTGCCCAAAACGCTGCCCGGAAGTGTTGCAAATATGGTCGCTGAGTGGCTCTCCTTGATAGGGACTTTCAAGGGCTGCATCTGAAATCACATACTCTCGGGGTAGGTACTTCTTTTGAATAAGTAATTACTTCTCGACCATTATGTTCTAATTTCAAATAATAAGGTTCCACTACAAATAATGGTAACCCTTTATTTTAGGGTTCAATACTCACTTTTAACTTGTTGCTTATTATTAGCTTGCATATTACTAGAATATTGGTTGTTAATTCATACTTACTGAGCACATATTAATGCCTTATTCTGCATGACCTTATTCTACATCACTTAATCCTACTCATACCTAATTTTAAACGCTACAAAAACTATCTTACTAACTACTAATAAGCAGTATATTATGAGTTAATTGAGGCAAAATTTGTAGTTATTAGCGAATACCTGTTCCCTATATTGAAGTGTTACCCAAATTAATAATTATCAGCCAGTTTGACTGAATGAGCTGTCAATTTACCTTCATGTTTTATTTTCAGTTGTCAGAAGAACATAACGCTTGATATTTTAATGTGATATGGTATCACAAGAATATCTGTTGCAAGAGCTCTTTTCAGTCTGCTGCATTCTTTTCCTCATGATTATTAATTTTTTCTTTGTATTCCAATGAAAAAAGACAATATACAGTGGGGTGAAAAAGCGTTTGCTGCTAAGGGTGGCCCAACCAGTTATTAGGTTTAGGGGGCAAGCACTTTTTCACACAGGGCCATGTGGGTTTGGATTTTGTTTTCCATTCATAATAAAAACCTTCATTTAAAAACTTCATGTTGTGTTACTTGTGTTATCTTTGATTAATATTTAAATTAGTTTAATGATCTGAAACATTAAAGTGTGACAAACATGCAAAAAAATAATAAATTCAGTAAGGGGGCAAACACTTTTTCACACCACAGTATACTGTGCATTTGTGGTCTGCTCTCCCAATTTACTATACAATATATCATATGAATGATTCACTGGAATGCACTAACAATCTCTTGTTTTCTCCCCAAATCCTCACATCACTTTCCAGGTTTGTTATCAAAAAACCTGCCTGGAAGTTTCAATATGCCTAGTTAGATCCTGATTAGCTGGTTTGGGTGTGTTTAATTGGGGTTGGAGCTAAACTCTGCAGGACAGTGGTCCTCCAGGATTGAGTTTGAACACCCCTGCTTTAAAATGTGATTGTCTCTCCTTTTCACTTCTAATCCCTATTAGCAGTGTGTACTGGAATGTTTCTAAAGCGGGTAAATAGAATATATGTTATCTGTCAAAATGACAGAAAGCACTTTGAAATATTATCACTCAATGCTAAAGTTAATGAACATTTTTGATTAAAGGCACATATTACATAATACAGACAAATATTACTAGTGATATTTAACCCATTCATCATATTGCTGCAGAAAGAAACAAGCTTTTGGAGTTATCCATTGTCTGTTGTAGTAATTTGTTAATCATTTTACAATTTTAAATTTCCTTTCAATATTCGGTGGTTGAAGGGTGAGTACAAAAATGTCACTTTATTCAACCCAATTTTTTTTTTTTTTTTTTTTTTAAGATTATCATTGCATTCATAGAGAGAGCCTTTCACTGAATGTTTACAGTTTACAGAATTCGGACTTACTATATCCATCATGTTCTCATTGTCATGTGACCTACCAGCGTCAGATGCGTTGCTACACTACCATTCACAAATCTATTTCTCGTGGCTTCATGGGATATTAAAGTGTCCACTGGATGCACACATCAGAATCTTGCCGACTCTTTTTATGAAAACCTGTGGATTCAAACAAATTTCTCTTTTCACATACAGTTTTTCACCTGCTATATAATAAGGAAGTATGTGATTTCAGATGCAGACAAGCTCTCTTATTTTTCAACCCTTCCCCTCCAAAAATTTGGTTCCATTTTGGTACAAAACACCCACTTTTCATCATCCAACTAACTCCTTTGTGTGTCCAAGTGCAAATTTATCTGCTCACCTCTGTCTTTGTCTTTAATCTCCACACTGCTAATTGCAGATGGAAGACTTGAGATTTTCTCTTCATCCGAGTCTGTATGGAGGACAGTACTTGACTACAGCGAGAAAGAGAGATCGTAAGAACTCGCTAATTGACATAAGCAAGCACAGAATGTTCTCCAACACAGGTAAGTCAGTCCTTTATTTACAAATTGGCTTAAGATGGAACACAAGACTTTGCTAATCAGTTTAGTACATGGCTCAAGCCAGCAGAACATTCATGAAAGAGACTCTATGGAATGGACGTAAGGGAAAAGTCTCCAGATGAATAACCTCCAAGCTAATTCAGTAACATCTCTTTCAGAGAAATGAAGTTATGCTGTTACTCTCTTGCTGTGTCCATCACATTGATAATGTTGTTAACATAGAGAGCAGAAACTGGCATGGTGTCAGTGAGTATGTGTGATTTACCCTGCAAGAGTCCAGCCTCTCGCTTCTCAAGATGGATGAGGAGCTTTGGGATTCAGGCTCATAATAAGAGGAGCCACTCACTTCTTCTATAATCTACAAAGGAGACAAACAATAAAAAAGTTAAAGTTACAGTTTAAAGTTGACATGAAATGAAAACTCACCCTATGTATTTTGAGTGCAACGGCCACATCAAATCCAATCAACAACCGATGGATAGAAGTCCTCGCCCTACATTTGATAAACTTTTTTTGATAATCCGTTACACTCGGATGTACACTCACCAGCCACTTTATTCGGAACACCTTGCTAGTACTGGGTTGCAGTAAGGGGGTCCTTTTACCTTCAGAATTGCCTAAATTCTTTGTGGCATAGATTCAACAAGGTTCTGGAAACATTGCTCAAATATGTTGGTCCATATATTGGTGTCATGATAGCATCACGTAGTTGCTACATATTTGTCAGCTGCACATCCAAGATGTGAATCTCCTGTTCCACCACATCCCAAAGTTGCTCTATTGGATTGAGATCTGGTGACTGTGGAGGCCATTTGAGTACAGTGAACTCTCTGGCATGTTATCCTGCTGGAAGTAGTCATCAGAAGATGGGTACACTGTGGTCATAAAGGGATGGATATGGTCAGCAACAATAATCAGGAAGGCTGTGCCATTTAAAATTGGTACTAAGGGGCCCAAAGTGAGCAAAGAAAATATCCCCACACCAATACACCACCACCACCAGCCTGAACCGTTACCATTACATACAAGGCAGGATGGATCCATGCTTTCATGTTGTTTACGCCGAATTCTGACCCTACCATCTAAATGTTGCAGCAGAACTCGAGACTCATCAGACAAGGCAGCGTTTTTCCAATCTTCTGTTGTCCAATTTTTGTGAACCTGTGCGAACTGCAGCCTCAGTTTCCTGTTCTTAGCTGACAGAAGTGGCAGCCAGTGTAGTCTTCTGCTGCTGTAGCTCATGTATTTCAAGGTTCAACGTGCTATGCGTTTAAAGATGCTCTTCTGCAGACCTTGGTTGTAACGAATGGTTGTTTGAGTTGCTATTGCTTCTCTATCAGCTCAAAACAGTCTGGCCATTCTCCTCTGACCTCTGGCATCAACAAGGCATTTTCGCCCATAGAACTGCCGTTCACTTAGAGATGGTTGTGTATGAAAATCCCAGATCAGCAGTTTCTGAAATACTCAAGACCAGCCCGTCTGGCACCAACAACCATATCACATTCAAAGTCACTTAAATCACCATTCTTCTTAATTCTGATGCTAAGTTTGGACTTCATCTTGACCATGTCTACATACCTAAATGCAATGAGTTGCTGCCATGTGATTGGCTGATTAGATATTTGCATTAACAAGCAGTTGATGTACGGATGTAAAGTGGCCAGTGAGTGTACGTCACAATATAGAAGAAAAGATCTGTCGCTACTGTCGACTTTAAGTTTAATGTATACGTAAGTCTAAGTTTAGACTTGATCAGACCTTCCTCCACTCTTCAGCCTGCATGCTGCTCTGGAAGCCCAAGATGATTGTGTCGGCACCGGCCACCACCTTCAGCTCGTGCTGCATTTTCTTGCTGTTTTTAGATTTGTAGACCACGTAGCAACCCGTGAGGTGTAGCTCCAGTAGAGGGTGTAAGTCTTTAGCACACTTAAAACACTGCCAGGGAAAAATGCTTGTATTACAAACTGAACAGTAACTTACAACATGCAGTGCTTTGTAAGGATGTAAAAAATGTAAATACAAGACAGATGTAGACTGAATGCAATGTTTTTAGACACTTAACCGCATGTAATTTCATGTTATTACAGTAAATGAAAATGTATTGTAGTTGCAATTAGTTGCAATTTTAAATGCAATTAGTTGAACTCTAGAGTTGTCCGTGTTTCATGCTCATATACTGGAGTCCCTTATCATGCAGATTTTGACTACATGCTCTGAGTAGTACTGTACAGTAAGAATGTTATTTCCCATAGAATCCAAAATTAATTTTACTACATTAAGTTAATTCTATTAACTGATCTAAATATTTATAATTAATTATATCTAGTTATAATTTATACAGTATAATTTTAGAGCTAATTTGCTACAAATGTTTGCGCTTGTCAATTTACTTGTATTTGCGGCATTATTTAATGCCCCAAAAAAGCATGTCTTAACACATTTTGCGACATGGTTGCAATTGTTGCTAGGAGGAGACACCGCAGAGAACAGAAAGTGCCTGGTAGAAGCGAGAAAATATTTTCCACTCTTATTAATTTCTTTGGAATGCCAGAGAACATATCATTTGCCAAGCCATGCTATTTTTACTCTACTTATTATTTAGTTTCCTGAGAAAAGCATATGCGTAAAATCTGCATATATACAGTATGTGCCTATATATATATATATATATATATATATATATATATATATATATATATATATATACTGTATACATGTGTGTGTGTGTGTGTGTGTGTATGTAACAATCACCTGTGCCGACCCGCACCTAATGAGCATCAGCTCTGCTTATTTGTGACCCAAAGCTAATTTGCACTGCTCTTGGTTGGTCATTATGTAAATGATTTGACTGTGTCCATGTGCTTTAATTAAAAAAGTAAATCATGCGCAAAACTTGCCACTCCCATCGCCGCATTTGCACTCTTGTGCTAATTTGCCCTGTTTAGTAAATCTGGCCCTTAATATTAAAGTGGTGTACCAACTGGGGTTCCCTGTATAGGTTACAGAATTGAGATACAGTACTGTTTTCCTTGAAAAAAATTAATAGATACTGAATCAAATCAAATTGAATCGAAATTGAATCGTGAAATTTGTGTCAATGCCCAGCCCTAAGAGAAATGCACTACCTAATAGCACATAAATGGGAGATGCCCATGTTAACAAAATAACAAAGCAGTTGGGAATAATAGAAGCATATTTTTAAATAGATGAAACTGAACTGAGGCTCTCACCAGTAGTGAGTCGTGCTTAATAATGAAGAGCTGGCGGGTCCACTGACCCAACCACTTCTTCCTCCAAAGGTATCCGCAAATGCGTGACTCTGGCACGGGTCTTAAGCAGGGTTGCGAGGAGCTCCACTGGATGTAGTGAGCTCTGTCCTTCACAAACTCTTCCTCCTCTTCACCGTATGACTCATAGTGACTGCTGTCTGAGTCCACTTTATCTGAGGCAAAGACAGAGATTTTAGCATTACAACGTTTTTAATCTCACACATGGCTGTCAGTTGATTTATTAAAGGATTAGTTCACCAAAAATGAAAATTCAAAAGTCATTAATTACTCACCGTCATGTCACCAACACCCGTAAGACCTTCGTTCATCTTTGGAACACAAATTTAGATATTTTTGATAAAATCCGATGGCTCAGTGAGGCCTGCATTGCCAGCAAGATAATTAACACTTTCAGATACCCAGAAAGCTACGAAAGACATATTTAAAACAGTTCATGTGACTACAGTGGTTCAACCTTAATGTCATGAAGTGGCGAAAATACTTTTTGATGTGTGCAAAAAAAACGAAAGTTGTTTTTGCAACTTTAAGTAAACACTTATGATGTAACAAAGCCTTGTTTACTGAAATCACGTGACTTTGGCAGTTTGATACACTGATTCGAAACAAAAGATTCGTAAAGCTTCAAAGCTTCATGAAGCAGTGTTTTGAACATCACCAGATATTCCCCATCACATCGTCCATCACTAGATATTTTCAGCGCTTCATAACGGTTAGGTCCCAGTCAGTGCTGGGCCTGTGTTTTTTCTTTTGTGTTTGGTTTGTAGGTATGATGTTTGTGGGGGTGTGGTTTTGCCAACTGAGGCTCATCATTGGGGCTATAAGGATTAAAGCACTGTGGATTGGCGGGGGTGCGTTACAATGTGACTGCACTTGACCTAGCGACTTCTATTCTATTCTATTATCTTCTATTGTTTTTCTGTTGATTATATTTATTTGTGTTAACATCCATGCTGACCTGGAGCTTACAGTCCTCTACCATGCACTCTTCACTACTGACGCCCATATACTGACTACTGATTGTTTGAATACTTTTTTTTTAAATGTTATTTTGTTGAATAAATCATCTCTTTTCTCTACTTGCCTGTCCGTGCTGCCTCTCGTTCATGTTACAATTGTGAGCCGGTTGTAACAATAACATTAAGGTTGAACCACTGTAGTCACATGAACTGTTTTAAATATGTCTTTAGTACCTTTCTGGGCATTTGAAAGTGTTAATTATCTTGCTGACAATGGAGGCCTCACTGAGCCATCAGATTTTATTAAAAATATCTTAATTTGTGTTCCAAAGATGAACGGAGGTCTTACGGTTGTGGAATGACATGAGGGTGAGTAATTAATGACAGAATTTTAATTTTTGGGTGAATTAACTCTTTAAACTTCTGAATCGTCTCTTGTACCATGTAAAAAAATCATGCAGGTTTGGAATGACACAAAGGTAAGTAAATGAGAGAACTATCACTTTAAAAATGAACTAATATAGCAACTGCTTTAAATTTGTGATATTCATTGTAATATTCAGCTACTTGTCTTATATTAGTCAGCTGTCACACTGACCTGTAGTCTGACTGGCCAGGACAAATGGTTCTGCCTCCTCGTAACAGTCCTCATCCTCTAAACAAGGGGGTTGTGGGGGGACAGCAGAACTCATAGACTGAAAACACACAAAGAAAAGCACATTAAATGTATTTTTAACGTAAGGACACCTTTTATGCATACCAATTCTGAATTTATTTGGACAAAAATACAGTAAAATAAGTAATAGTAATATTGAAATATTACTACAATTTTAAATAACTTTTTTCTATTTTAATACGTTTTGAAATGTACTTTATTCCTGTGATGCCAAAGATGAATTTTCAGCACAATTTTCAGCATTACTCCAGTCTCCAGTGTCACATGATCCATCAAAAATCATTCTTGTATGCTGATTTGGTGCTCAAGAAATTTGGTTATTCTATTATTATCATCAGTGTATCAGTAGCAGTGCTGCTTCATAAATTTGTGGACATTTTAAAAGAATAACATTGATTCGAAAAAACATTATACCATTATACAAGTCTCTTTTCCTTAATATAATGCATCCTTGATGGATAAAAGTATTAATTTCTTTCCTTTTTAACTGACCCTATATAATTAAATATTTAAATCAACACTGTAGAGGAAAAGCCACAGTGAGGACCACACAACAAAATCTGAACCCTGATCAATCAGAACTCACATGAGCTGTTCATGGCAAACCACACAGCTATAAATGACAGCAACACAGCTAGCCAGAGTGATCACCTGAATGTGAACATGAGAGGCACTGTATCTGAGGTTTACATGGAGGAAAACAAAACTGAGCTGATAGGGAGCTTAAACCCCAGAGTTTAAGTGCAGCGTGACATTTATAGGAAGAGAGAGAGAGACTATGTTTTTAGTTGTACTAAGGGTCAGTCGGTCCACAGTGTTTATGAGAGTATGGTGCAGACTGTTCTAGAGGAGCACAGCTGAAGGACAATGGCTGTGGTCTGCAGTGGGGTCAGTAATTTGTAGTCGGACATTGAGGGAAAATCAGTGGCACTGAAACAAAGCCTTCTGGGAGTTGAAAACAAAAAAGCAAATGCAGAAAGCAGAATTTTTAAGGTCTTAAGTTCTGTACTCTTCAAGTTCATGTAATTCCCATTTGCCTTAACTTGATGTTTTTCAAGATTCAATGCGAGTTTTCTTTGGGAATTGCATTGACATAACGTCCAAAAGAGAAATCCTCCTAAAGAAAATAACAAAACAAAAAACAGAAAGAAAGAAAAGAAAAAAGTGAAGTGTACTTACAATAAAAGCACTTTTAAAGCACAACTGAAGACAAATGCCATAAGGAGATTATTGAAGCATTTATGTTGGCTATTATTATTGCTGTTGTTGTTGTTTTGCTTGATTGGTCTTTATAGCTTGATTAAAGTCAAGTCCTGTTTAAATATTTGTTAAGAAAATGCTTTTAACCTGCAGAAAATTACCAAATAATAGACTAAAAGGGACTGACTTGAAGCAAGGGTCTTAACCCTTTTATCTCCAATTTTTGCCTCCATGTTGGAACTAGGGGTGCAACGGTTCTCGGTAAAAAAAAAGAACATTGAACCGCACTGTTCTCCACTTACGTTCCGGCACGCACTTGCACCACGGTTCATCTCGAATGATGACTCATAGGCTAATATGGTTTGTTGAAAATAGCAATGTGGAAAACAGACAGACAGAGTTCAGATAATGTATGTTTCAGTCGATGGATATGCATTATGGCTTCCCAAAACATTACAACAGTGATAATCAAAAAGTGTGGACAAAACAGTCACTCTTTGTAAACTTTGTTTGCTCTATGAGCAGTCACTTACATATGCACTTATATGTACTGGATTGTGCATTGTCTTAAAGGGAAAGAAACTATTTCTGCTCTCTGTGTTTTTAATGTTAATCAAACAACAAATGACAAAGAAATCACTCACTGCTCTTCACAGAGTAGCTTTTGTAACTTCAATAATGATTCATCTTTATTTAATTTATACAGTGAAGGTATGCTGTGTTATTTTATATTTGAAGATTTTCTCTATTATATTGATTTGTGCTGTTGCTTGTAGTTTGACTATTTGTTCTTATTTTCTTTATTTTTATTTGACAGTTGTCCTATTTTCCCTGAACACAGCACATACCGAACCGTACTGAAACCGTGACAACTAAAACCATGATAAAAAACGAACCGCGAGTAATCTGAACCGTTGCACCCCTAGTTGGAACGTGGACGTGTGACTCAAGAATTTCTGAATGTTAATTACATTTTTTTCCTGAGTGTTTCTTCTGTTTTATCTCTTGCATATTTTCATTCTTTCTGTTTACCCCTTTCGCTCTTGGGGGGAGGTGTGGTTGAGTTTGAGAGCACAGCGTGTATAGCTCTGGGGATCAGATACATATCTGTGAATGAAAGATGAAAGGAGTTTTTGTGTGTTCATGTGTATGTGAGAGAACAAGGGATAGAGACCCAGAGAGAAATATAGATGTAAGACTGGAAAACATTTGTAAGGGATGCCAAAAGCAAGGATAAAAAATGATAAGAATCATAAGAACTATGTATGTATGAAGCTAGAAGAGAAAATAAATAAGAAAATAGTACATGTGAATTGCTCTTTGTAGCTCATTTTGACTTTAAAGAGTGAGTAAACCACTATTCCCTGAAAATGCATCATTGTAGATAGCGTGCCATGGAGTAGTAAAAAACCCCCAAAAAACCTTCGCAACACTTTTATGATGGGTAGCGGAGGTAGAAGGGGTCCTGAATGCTCACTAAGGTTGTAAACATTTACTGCACATTCCATGTTTACCTCCTTTAATTTGAACAATTTAAAAGATCTTAATTAAATGAAGAGAGCTTCTGCTGTCATTGCACAGGCAAACATGCATTAAAACATGCAGGTCATTTTAACCCTGTCAAACTGAGCTTGTTATGTTACCTCATGAAGCACAAGAGGAACCAATTTTAGCCTTTAAAACATCTCACCTCTTACTAACCCACACAGACACAAACTCAAATTACATGAGGACTATTGAAAGAATGTTTTACACAGGACCTGTACCTCTGAGGCCATCTAAAGAGTGCTAAGAAAGAACTATTAACTTAATATGTTGAAGTCAATGTATGCTTTGTATGCGAGGTTTTTTTTTTCTATACTTTTTTTTTTTTTTGCCTAGTAAAATAAAACCTGTAGCTGTAGTTTGTAGTTTTTTGCCAAATCATTTTATAAGATAAATACCTTAACCAAGTTTAGTGTTTTGTTTTTGTGTAATATTTATTATAAATGTTAAATATTTTCTCATATTTTGATGGTTTAATTGAAAGGGAAATTAAATATGATCAACAGTAGATTTTATGCTAACGTCAAGAGCTACTCTGTTAATTCAATTCAATTCAATTCACATTTATTTGTATAGTGCTTTTTACGATATATATCGTTTCAAAGCAGCTTTACAGAGAATGCATGTCAACATCACAATTTAAAGAATGCAGTTAGCAAATAATGTAATAATTTAGGCAATTAATTTACAATCACTGTTAGCAGTTTAACTGAATGTAGAAGCAATGAGCTCCTGGAAAAATGAATTACATATTAACAATAATTAGGATATATAGAAATTGTTAAAGATGCACAAATAAGGATACATCACAATTTTTTTCCTGGTCATTATCAGTATATACTCTAAGCCCCCTCACACCGTAATATTGAAAACATGCATATGTGCCAAATCTGTGGGCTCAATGTGCTCATGCTCACAGGACTGAGACCATCTGGTTGGCATGGAAACCCCAAGATTTTGGCACACACTTGGCTGGTGACCTCATCCCTCCCACACCTCCCAGGAGATCCTCTTTGCACCATCCGACTTCCTTTCCCTCTGAGCAGTTGTCCTATCAGTCCATCTCTCTATCACTCCATCATTGTCCTATATCACGTAGACAGCCATAATTATCCTTCCAAAGTCCACTTCCTCCCTTCTTCTTCCCTTCTAGCCAATCATACTGCAGAGTTGGGTCACCAAGAAGGGCCTCTTGTTTAAACATGGCATTTCCTGTTAAAGATATGGCCCGTCCCCCTCACTTCCTCCCCCTCAATCTTTTTCAAACAAGCTTTTGATTTTGCTCAGGGTTCTGGAATTAGGTGAACTTCCTATTGCACTTAATTGCCATGATCTAGAAATGTCCACACTGGGTTGTGAGAAGAAAAGTATATAGTAGTTATGTCATTAGAGGAACAATTCGCCTAAAAATGAAAATTGTCATTTTTTGCTTGCCCTCAAGTCATTTCAGTCCAGCCTGCTGTTATTTTGTCAGTGAAATAAAAAATGTTGCATATAATTACATTTCATAGTCATAATGGTTGTCAAGAAATAAAAAAGGGGGAAAAAACATTTCTTCACTCAAACTTCCATTCCGTGTTAGATTTTTCATTGCTTTGGTGCAATTTTCACATGCAATTGGTAAATTTTCAAAACTCTAAGTGCTAATTTCATAACAGATCATCAAAAGTGCACTTTTTTCAAACATTTCATCATATTTTCAATTGTGTTAGTACAATACACAAAATCAAAGTCATAATGCTATTCATAATGCTATTACTATCAACTTTTCATTTAAATCTCTTTTCATTCAGTTTATTACATTTGTCTATTAATTATAGTTTTTTTCAAATTTCTTACAAACAGTTTTTGAGACTGTGGCTCCATTTCTCAAATCTCTACACACAAAACCATAAAACAACATGCAAAACATCACACATTTCTTTCAAAAGCAAACACTTCATTCAAAACTATTTTAACTATTCTAAAAAATGTATTTCTGTGTAGTAACTACACACAAACATCAAATGATTAGCCACACACAGCAAACTACACAGATGTGAAAAATGTAAAACACTACTCTCGTGTCTTTTGCTTGTTCAGTGTGCAGTGGAGTGTACAGGAGTTTGTCAAAGCACTAGCACGTAAAGTACATGTGCACAAATGCACTAATACAGCATGTATGCACAACTGATGATTTTTACACAGGTATGGAACTGCATTGAATCAATACTTAACTGAATTGAGCTGTATAATGACACTATTAAATTTGTTACTATTGTGAAGCTGCTACAAAACAATCTATACTGTAAAGCACTAAAAATAAAGTTGACTTTCTGACTTGGCTTTTATATATACACACACATAATAGCAAACAATGCAAGATAATTTGAGTGTATTTTCTAATGTGGCATCTGTAGCCTGTGTAACTGTAATTATTTCAGCAACAAGGCTGATTTGAAACACATATCTTGCATGGTTTGCTACTGAATTAACTGATTGTTAAAAGTACAAAACTGAAAGAACATCATACTGTTGTGTTTCAGTGATTAAACCAAATGTTCCCATTACATATATCACAATGATCTTTTGTTTTGAAAAAGTGATTATGTAGAACGAAAATATGTACAACTAGAATGAAAGCATGAGATCAGGATTTGAAAAAATGGCTAGCTGTGTTACAAGTGTGATCAGTTTAGATTTTTGTACTAAGAGTTTTAGTTAAAATAGTATGAATAAAAGTGAATAAAAAAAAAACTGTATACAGTGAATACCATTTACTGTCCAGCAACAGGAAAGATTTTCAGTCAAAAATGGCATAAACATCAGTCTGTCATATGGTTTTAGAAGACTCAAAATACTGTGCATGCAAGTCACATGAAGCACTTTTATGGTGTTCTTTGTCATTTTTTTTTAGATTGACAGCCTATCACTCTTAGAAAAAAAGATTCAATGGGTTTCTATGTAGAACCCTAGGGTTCCTTACTCAGTTTTAAAGGGTCATGAAACCCCAATACACTTTTTTGAGATGTAAACAGATATGTATAGGCTGCACATCATTGAAAACACTAAAGGTACTCATTAATGTTATTCATAAGTGCAAAATAGTTATTTTTGCATTTTTCAGAGCGGTCTTCCTGTTTGAAAAGCTGAGTCGGAGCAACGTCACAAAATCTGACGTCATCGTGTAGGCTACTTTCGAACATGCTGACGTAGATTCTCGACATATATATTCATGACATAAAGCTCATTCAGTCTAATCACTGCACTGTAGTATGTATACGATTATAATTGCGGTATTATTCATGAGGAAGTATCACTTCTCTCACCTCGGTCTCTTGTCATTCAGAGACATATCGTTGGTTTTCGTTTCCTCAGTGCTACAACACAATGTGTTTTCCTGCGACGCGACCAGAGCAGAGGTTTGTGCGCATGTGGATTGTTTTGCTGTAATCTACCAGCACAAATGGAAAACATGTTCGCGTGAGATCGCATTACAGCGGAGAATTCAAATGTCCCAAAAGCGCGGTTCATTCACCTCTGCCTGCTCTAGCTGCCTTCAAACACACGAGCCGTAGGCTGTTTCCTTCAGCACAGCACATGTGTTGTTTGTATTTTGCTTGCGATGTGGTCAGAACTGGAGTTTGAATACAAACACATGAAAAATACGATTGTTATTATGATATACACATGGAGCGCGCATATGATTGGTTTCAGCGCGGTGCTCAGCGATGAGTTTAATAACACTAGCCACATGGCACATAGCTCATACAGAATAAAGTATCTTTGTTTAAAGTTTTTATTTCACACATTCTCCTGCACCAAACATGAACCAGCACGGTGTAGTTATGCACAAATATTTCATCAAGTCTTCTTCAAATGAATTATATGTGCAAACTGGACACTGATACAGTGGTGTATCCTATCTGAACGCGACGACACGATTATTCTAAAAGACTGATTTTTAGACTGCAGTGCTCGTAAATGTAATCAAAGTAGCCTATTATTAGCCCTATTAAATATTCTTTCGCATTTCTCCCTTGTGTTTCGGAGTTTGTTGTCATTCTCTCCGTGCTCATATAGTAATATTCATTATTCTGTATAATGAGTGTGTTGTATGTCTGTGCTTCATTGGTTGTTCTCTCCCCTCTTCCCCCCCTCTACACTCCCACTTTTCCAGAGCTTTACACGCCCATTTCCACAGACTTTTTGAAACTCAGAGGTGTGAATGACCAGGGTAAAACAGGAGGGTTTCATGAGCACCTTAAAGCCTAAGCCTTTCGCCAAATTCAAGAATTGTCAATAAATGTATTACTCTCAAAAGTGGTCCTTACTGAAATCAGGGTTATCATCGTTAACTAAAACCATTTTAAAAATATGCAAAATATGTTAAATGGAATTTTTTTTTATTTCAGCTAGTTGCCAAGGCAATATTTCAAATTCATACTATTAACAACAACTATAATATTATATTAATGATACACTGGTATAAATAACATTTAACAGTTTCTATAAGAATCAATTCAATGTGGAATTCCACGTGAGGGCAGAAGATTTCCGCTTATGTTCAAGTTGGTCACACAAATTTGCTGCTTTGACCAAAAGAAAGCTGCTTGGGTTGAAAGTGATTCTCTGTGTGAGCTGTGCTTCATGCATCACTATACTATCGACAATGGACAATTGGACATTTATTGCTCTCGGAATTTCACAGAAACGTTGCTAATGTGACATGCCTTAACTGCTCTGTCTTCTCTGTCTCCATGAGTGAGTTTTCATAGCGATTCCTCCTCCAGCGATGCTCTTCTCTTTTAGTACTTTCTGTCCCTGTTGTTTATATGTGATTGCCCACTTGAAAGACCTTGGTTACGAGGCAAGATTTGACCTCTGACCTCGTGCCCTGCACAACCCTTGGGTGAGATGAGGGGGAAGACCACAGTGAGGCTACACTGATGCTGGGAGATACTCATCAGGTGGCCACAACACAAGATTTGGTCCAACTCCGGCGCTCTGGGCCTCGTAACCACTAGTGTGCAGCCTGCCCATCTGCCCTGTTATTATGGCCATAGAGCTAGTGTCTCTTAAAATACACATCACAGTGCAAGTACACACTGTAATGAGCCCCAGAGTATACATTACAACACCATCAAACACTAGTGTACTCTAAAATACACATCAGGGCACATACACACACCATGATGTTTTTAGGGTATTCATTACATTATACATCTATATCCCTTACATATGTCTATGTCAAACATATTGAGGCACACCACCACACTCAACAGTTGGGAACACTGCCCCGGGTCCTGTCACAGGAAGGGACCACTAAGGACCTCAAAAGAACAGTGTACTTATTGGGCCAGGTGGAAAGCATAACAATTTAGTCCCAGGCCCATTACTTTTACCATCCTCTAAAAATACTTCAAAAGTGACATTTAAAATGTTACAGAAAATTTCTATTTCAAATAAATGCTGTTCTTTTAAAAGTTATATTCATCAACGAATCCTGTAAAAAATAACCATTACCACAAATATCAATCAGCATATTTATTTTTAACATTGATAATAAGAAATGTTTATTGAGCAGCAAAACAGCATGTAAGAATGATTTCTGAAGGATCAGGTAAAAAACCAGAGAAAAGAACTTGAGTAAAACTTGAGTAATGGGTGCTGAAAAAACCTTGGTGAGCATGAAAGACTTCTTTTAAAAACATAAAAAAATGTCAAACTTTTAAACAGTATGCACTTTTCTATGAATCTGATATTGTCCTCTGTTTAAGACTTGCTCAAGAATACCTTTAGTATGTTTTACAGTAACAGATTATGCATTTATAGGAACTAATCCTGTTCCCGATACTTATAGAGGGAGCCTTCAATAAACCTGCTTTGTGGATCACTGGAAAGCAATAATTAAGTATTAAATTAAAACTACAGGTAAAACTATAACTGTAAATTCAAGTTAAAGGATTAGTTCACTTCAGAATTAAAATTTCCTGATAATTTACTCACCCCCAAGTTATTCAAGATGTTTATGTCTTTCTTTCTTCAGGCAAAAAGAAATTAAGTTTTGAGGAAATCATTCCAGGATTTCTTCTTCATATGGACTTCACTGGGGTACAACAGGTTGAAGGTCCAAATTGCAGATTCAGTGCAGCTTCAAAGGGCTCTACATGATCCCAGCCGAGGAATAAGAGTCTTGTCTAGTGAAACAATTGTTCATTTTCTAAAAAATAATTAAAATATATAAAATAATATATAAAAATGTATATACTTTTTAACCACAAATGCTTGTCTTGCACTGCTCTGAGATGTGCCACGCGTTACGTAATCACGTTGGAAATGTCACATGTGATGTAGGCAGAAGTACAAATGCAGTGTTTACAAAGCGAACATGCAAAGAACTAAGTCAAACGGCCTTTACAAAAAAGGTAAAACAACGATGGCGGATAATTTCGAAGTTAGAGGAGAAAATGATGTGGAGTTTTTCGCCCTACTGCGGTACTTCTGCCTACGTCATGTGTGACCATGTGATTACGTAATATGTCGTGCATCGCAGAGCTAGTGCAAGATGAGCATTAAAAAGTATTTACATTTTTATTCCTTTAGAAAATGACCGATCATTTTGCTAGACAAGACCCTTATTCCTTGGCTGGGATTGTTTAGAGCCCTTTGAAGCTGCACTGAAACTGCAATTTGAACCTTCAACCCATTGTACTCCAGTGAAGTCCTGGAATGTTTTCCTCAAAAACCTTAATTTCTTTTCTCAACTGAGGAAATAAAGACATTTTTGTCATGTGCTTTTTTCGTGTACAAAGATGAGCAATATTTTACAGTATTACTGTTTTTACTGCATTTTTGACTAAATGCAGCCTTGGTGAGTATAAGAGACTTCTTTAAAAAAAATGTACTCCTATATATATATATATATATATTATATATTGTCCCTTTGACAATATGATTATTTAGTTGCTTTTTTATGAAGAAATTATTATTATTATTATTATTATTATTTTATTATAATTTTAAAACAAATAAATTTTTTCCTTATAATTTTTTTTTTTTTTACTAAAGAAATGACTGATACTTTTAAAATCAGTTTAATTACACATAATATCAGTAACCTTACAAAAGCTGATTTATTTTACATGAAGCAAGTCACCTCAGGTGTGGCCGATATGTTAAGATCACATGACCAGTTAAAGTCCAAGATGGCTGTCATACTGGCTAAAGCAACAAACAAAAAATTCAGAGCGACCATTAATTTCAAGTGGAAAAATTGTCCATTGAGGTAAAAGCTATTAGAAGATGTTGGTTGTGACAGTACTAATTAACTAAAGTCTGTTTTCTTTCTTTTTTTTAAACCATGTATGATGCTGTAATTTGTAATAAAGTTAAAATAAAATAAAGTTTGCACACAACACAATCCCCCACTCTTTCAACAAGTTAAAATTAATTTCACTCATAATTTGGAGGTGGATTCTATCCTTGAAGCAAGTGCTGCTTTTGTTGTTTTTTTCATCATGAATCAATCATTGGAATGTTATATTTGATATCTTGTTGTCATCACACAACCTATTCATACACCACGACCTTGACACACTGTTGTTTGCACTGTTACTGGGCTGAATTACATCTGTAATAGTCTCGTTCTCTTTTGTTTTTGTTTTCATTCTGTTCCCCGTTACAGTTTGCCTGAGTTCTGTTAACCTGTTAGTTTCCCTAGTTACCTATTAAAGGTGATTTATACTTCTGCATCTGACCTACCTACGCTGGAGCCTCTGCACCGTAGGCTATGTGTTTGTTTTCATCGACATGCATGCAGACCGCTAGTAGTCAGTGTCTGCGTCAGTGTCATGTTGATTATCAAGTCAAAAGCTGAAGAAGCAGCAGCTTATCATGTACGTTGTCAGAGAAGCTTTAGCAGTGATGGCAGCAAATGACTTTTGTTGCAGATTCATGCTGTGTGTCCCCTAAAAGAGTGTTTTTTAATTTCTATGGAAGTTGAAAAAATTCACTCTTTCTAGTTTTTTGACCTGAGGGAGGGGTTCTAGCAGACCAATCAAAGCGCGTGTGGTCCACGTAGAATTGACACGTTGTTACCTTTCTGAATAGCTGCACATAAGGCTTTGCCGTAGGCTATGCATGCTACACACAGCCTACACCATAGCTAAGGCGTACACTTGAAGCAGAAGTATAAATCAGCCTTAAGTTCTACATCTGTTTCTAATTCTGTTAATTACCTTTCCCTGTGTATTTAAACCCTGAGCTCTGTCAGTTCTTTGTCAGGTATTGTTTGAGTTTATGTGGTTATGTTTTTTCTGTGTTAGTATTGTTAAATAAAGTGTTTCTTTGGATCTCCCACTACCCGGCAGCATCCGGATCACTCATTTTGGATATTCTACTACACCAGCCTCAGCATACGATGCAAGGCATGCTTGCCGGTGATGGGTCTCAGGGGAATTTCGCTGCGTTTGCGAAGTGGGTGCTGGTGAATAACAATTCGTGTTCACTGTCTCCCCCGCTGAGGAGGACATCATCAGCCCCATTCCGGATCCAGAGCCCATCCAGCTGCCCCCACACCCTGCATGGACCCTATGTCAGAGCCCACGGCAGACGTGGAGCCTGAGTCTACCGCAATGTCAGAGCCAGAAGGAACGACTGAGCGAATCATAGCCCTGGAGCCAGAGTTCAACAGAATATCTGACCAGGTGAGTGAGACAGCTACATTGTTCGTGCCAGTGGGTGTGCTCGTGGAGATCGAGGGGATGGAATGGAGCCCCACCCACAGTCCTTCTGCAAACTATTATGAGGATTTGGAAGAGGATTTTCCCCAAGAGTATCTCTGCTGATCCCACCTAGCCCCAAGTCTCCTGTGTCTCCACTGGTTATATCCAGCTCCAAGTCTCCTGCACCTTCAGTGGCCCACCCAGCCTCCCTCTCCCACCTCCTCTACCAAAGACAGCCAGGCCTTTGGCCCCAACTCCATAGTTTCCCTTCAGTCCCTAGGCTCCTCCTCTAACTCCACTCTGCTGCGTGGATCTACCCCGGGTCTTCCGGTCTCCCGCTCCGCCTTGGCAAGAGGATCCCCTGGCTCCAACCTAGCCATCACTCCACCTTGGCTTGTCGATCAGTCGGCTCCACCTGGGACCATCCTCCATATGGCTCCACCGAGCTCCCATGTCCCTCCGACTCTGCCTTGGTCAGTTGTCACTCTGCCTGCGGCATGGATTTCCGGGCCTTCAGCTCCATTGGGCTCCACCTTTCCTCAAGCTCCGCATTTGTCCTCGGTCCCACTGGCTCCGCCTCAGTCCTCTGGCACCCTGAGTCCACCTCAGATGCTTGTGGTGTCGCTTGGGCTCATTAGCACTGCCTGGGTCTTTACTTCAATCAGCTCCATCCCTCTTCACCTTGGCTCCTTCATCCTTTGACTCCACCGTGGGCCTTCATCCTGGCTGTGGTTTGGGTCCCCACCAGGCTCCTCCTGCTCTCGTATTCTCCCTGGCTCTTCCCGCCATCATTGCTGCCCTGGTTTCTCCCACCAACATCTCCTCCTGTGGTCTACCCTTCGCCAACCCCTCATCCTCCTCCAAAGCCTCCTCCCTCCATCCTCAGTTAGACTTTGTTAGTTGGACTTTTGGAAGGGGAATTTCTGTAAAGGTCTTATTCTGTTTTGTTCTGTTAATTCATTTTCATTTTCATTCTGTTCCCTGTTACGATTTGCCTGATTTCTGTTTGCCTGTTAATTTCCCTAGTTACTCACTAGTTCCACATCTGTTTCTAATTCTGTTAATTGTTGTTCCCTGTGTATTTAAACCCTTAGTTCTGTCTGTTCCTTGTCCGGTATCATTTGAGTTTACATGGTTGTGAAATATCCTGAGTGTTAGTGTTGTTAAATAAAGTGTTTCTTTGGATCTCCTTCATTGTGCGCTTACTACAGCCAGTATAGTATGTGACATCATTATAATGCATTTCTGGAATTCTCCACTGTGATTCAAATACCCCCACATACACATAAAACAGCTTTTAATGCCTGGCAGTGGGTGTCCATTCAGACAGTGTTGGCAAATGTCACAATGTTGTTTGCATGGTAAAGCAACATATGAGAAAAATATTTGTAAATTATAATATTTTAACTCACCTCTTACCTCAGACTGGTAAAAGACACAAGCATATTACTTAGAAGCTAATAACATTTTTGCTGTTGGATAATAACTATTTTATTCATCAAGGCATGTAGTTGGCTGCTTGTGAGCGAGACTTCAGAGTTACGTTGAAACTACATTATCATAGATTTTCTATGATAATGAATAGTTCCAACCCTGGATGCTGTTTGATCCATACAGTGTTTCAGCAGTGTTATATTTAATGATGAAGTAACAGGTTTACCTTCTTACCATTAAATGCTAGAATAAGACAGGCTAGTACAATAAGTCTGTATGGCTACAATGTTTGTACCCTTGTACTGACGGTGTGAAAATACTGTTAAAATTAATTTTGAAAAAATACTTTATATTAAAAATCTTTATACTAACTGACTTTTGCATTAATGCAATACAGTTAATTACAACTGTCTGTGGTCTCCCAGCGGCTTACATGAACAATTTTGCGTTATAAGATTAATTTACAACAAAACAAAATAAAACAAAATAAAACAAAAACAGTTCAGCACAGATTCATTTTCTGCAAACATTTTTTTTTTTGTGAATTTGAATGTGTGCAAAGGATTGTGGGTGACTGGAGGGCGCATAGGATATGCTTGATGCATTCTTCAAAATGAAGGACGTGAAACAAAGGCTGCCATCCATGAATACTTCAAATTGAGATGGCCTTTGACGTCGCTTGATAACGTGGCAGCCTTGATATGCAGCCTGACTAGGACACAGCCTTCCGATTGAGAAGCACCCATAGAGAACAACTAAACTGTTGAATAAAATTATGCTTTAATAATAATAAAAAAATTTCCTCAATATTTTTAATATGTAGTAACTGTGTTAAAAAATAATTGTCTTTGTTAATTGAAATATAGCTGAAATAAAATAAAATGCAAACACTGGATGAAAAGCTTAAACAAAAAAAAAAAACAAAAAAAATGAAATGTTGCCTCAGCAACTAAATGAAATAAAATGAGTTTTAAGTTGAAGTACTAAAATTACTAAAACTGAAACTGAAATAAAAAAAAATTAAATCTAATTAGAAATATAAAAACTAATAAAAAGACAAAAGCACCTAAAAATGTACTAAAACTCAAACTAAAATTGAAATGTAGCGGTATGTGACTGAGTTGGAGGGGCTGGCTGAATAAAAGGTTGGTGACGTGATCTGACTGGAGCAGTAATTACATTGTGATGAAAGATTAGAAAGATTTTTTTATTTGGAAAACTGACTATGAACAGATAAATGGTGCATGATAAGACTATGAGGAATGAGCAAGCAAACAGGGTCCATACCAACTCAAATAATATTTGCTTATATGTAAAATTGGCTTTCATACAAAATAAAAATCTTTTCAAGTACTTAAAAGCTGTAACATTCTATTTAGAGTTCATACCATGTCAATAAATCTTTCAGTGTTATATCAGATCATGGAGTCATGTTGGCTAGAGGGCTGGACTCACCCCTTGCTGCAGTCGTTCAATAGAGGTGACTGAAAGATGTTCCTCTGTCAAATGAGCCTCAGCGGTGGTGCTTTCCCTGAGATCACTGGGGCCTCCAGAGGGACAGTTCATAATCATGTACTCTGCATCCTCTGCTAAACATAAAAAATATAAACACGTACAATTTTAATTTATACAGAAAAGAACCCAAAGTGGAGCTATAAACTGAAGTATGAAGAGGCACGACATCCATAACAGAAGTCATTTACATAATATAAAAGTCTTAAAGATATAGTGGTAAATATCTAAGGTTATATGAGAGTAGCGGTCTATGAATTGAACATCTGTCCCCCCCAATCTTACCATGACCTTGCACTGACTCTCTATATCCCGCAAATGGATAAAGTTCAGTTCAGCTCAATCACTACAGCTGCAGGTGAATCTGCAGTGTTTCCAGACATATATGAAAAAAAAAAAAAAAGTATAAAACATGACAGCTTTGTTGGAACTGTGCAGAAGTGATAGCACACATATGGGATGTTTAAGAAAAGTGCATTCTTTGTAAGGGGGAAATGAATTACCATTAAAGATTAACAAGTATGAAAAATTAACAAAAAAACAAAACAAAACAAAACAAACAAACAAACAAAAAAAAAAACAAGAAAAATAGTAATGAATAATTTTGATCAACAAACATTTGTAATACTTGTGTAGTGATGTCAAGGTCACTGCCTACTGATTCACGTCCTAGAGAACTGACTGAGACGCACACCACACTCACAGTCTGCTATTGTCAATGTTTTGCTACACAGACTACAGACCTCATCGCTACCTGTATTTAGCTGTGCTTCTGTGTTGTGACTTTTCCATGTTGTTTTCCTCCTGTTTTTGTTTTGTTTAGTTTATAGATTGGTTTTTATTTTGTAAATAAACCCAGTATTTGGGTCCTGTCTCACTTTGAGTCATTCTGTGACAATTACTGGTTTTACTGTATTTTTGATCAAATTAATACAGCCTTGGTGAGCGTAAGAGTCTTTTTTCAAAGACATTAAAAATGGGTAACACTTTACAATAAGGATCATTAGTTAAACATTACTTAATGTATTAACTAACATGAACTAACCATGAGTAATACATTTGTTACTGTATTTACTAATCTTCATTAAAATTAGTGAATGAATAAAAATAGTTAAAGGTGCCCTAGATTGTTTTTTTACAAGATGTAATATAAGTCCTAGGTGTCCCCTGAATGTGTCTGTGAAGTTTCAGCTCAAAATACCCCATAGATTTTTTTTTATAATTTTTTTTTAACTGCCTATTGTTACAACAGAGACACCGGAAGCAGAGATAAAAGCAGTTGGGTTGTTTATTGAGACAATCAGCAGAGCAAACAGGTAAGTGAATGGTGATAACGAAAGTCTTGGAGGTGAATGAGAGGTAATACTGTCCTTATTCTTTATATTGCAGGTGATGGTGGAAGGAGACGCTGGAGATGGTTGACAGGAACACTCACACACACAAGCAGGTAGGAACACGAGGAGTACTGGAGACAATGGAGACGAAGGAGATGATGCATACAGGTAATGATCGTTTAGAGAGTCCTTGTGGTAAGTGAACAACGGGGTGTATCACGAACGAGACCGGACAATGTGTGTGTGTGAGTGTGGGGTTCTTATAGTGAGGCTGATGACTGTGGTGATGAGCTGCAGGTGGCGGTGATTAGAATTCCGGTGATTGAGTGCGCGGGTAAGGGAGTGAGGTGGAACCTGATGTGTCTGTGACAGTACCCCCCCTCCCACGGCCCGCTCCTGAGGGCCGAGGACCCCGACGTCGTGGTGGTCGTCCTCGAGGTCGTGGGGCAGGTCTGTCCGGGTGGTTGGTGTGGAAAGTCTGTAACAGAGTAGGATCAAGGATATCATTCTTAGGGACCCATGAGCGTTCTTCGGGACCGTAGCCTTCCCAATCCACCAGATATTCTAACAGACCACCACGGCGCCGGGAGTCCAGGATCTCTCGAACCTCGTAGGCAGTTCCATCGTCCAGGATGAGTGGAAGGGGGGGCTCGACGGCTGCCACGTCAGGTTCTGTGGAAGGAAGAACAGAAGGGTGGTGAGGTTTTAGGAGTGACACATGGAAGGTTGGATGAATTCTTTTTATATTGTGCAGGAAGTTGTAACCGGTAGGTGACGGGGTTGATCTGTCGGAGGATGGTGAATGGGCCAATGAAGCGGGGACTCAGCTTCTTGCAGGGCAGGCGCATCCTGATGTCTCTGGTGGACAGCCAGACCTTCTGCCCCGGTTGGTAGTTAGGAGCGTGGGAGCGCCGAAGGTCGGCTGTCATCCTGCGCCTGCGCAGGGCTCTCTGCAGCTGGTGATGAGCTGAGTCCCATACCCTCTCGCTCTCCCGGAACCAGTAGTCGACCGCTGGCACGTTGGAGGGTTCCCCGTCCCAGGGGAACAGTGGGGGCTGGAAGCCGAGCACGCATTGAAAAGGTGTTAATCCTGTTGTAGCTTGACGGAGGGAGTTCTGGGCGTACTCGGCCCAGCCCAGGTACTGGTTCCAGGAGTCCTGGTGGCCATGACAGAAGGTACGCAGGAAGCGCCCAATCTCCTGGATCTTCCGTTCCGTCTGCCCGTTCGACTGAGGATGGTATCCAGACGATAGGCTGACGGTCACACCCAGGAGGGAGAAGAACGCCTTCCAGACTCGAGAGATGAATTGGGGTCCTCTATCAGAGACTATGTCTTCGGGGATTCCATAATGACGGAAGACATGGTTGAACATTAATTCTGCTGTGGCCATGGCAGTGGGTAGACCTTCCAGGGGGATCAGACGGCAGGCTTTGGAGAAACGGTCTACGACTACTAGAATACAGGTGTGACCATCAGATTCTGGGAGGTCGGTAACGAAGTCTACTCCCAGGTGTGACCAGGGTCTCTCAGGAACGGGCAGAGGATTGAGCTTGCCGGTTGGAAGATGGCGTGGGCTCTTGGAGATGGCGCACTCCCTGCAGCCCTGCACGTACCTTCTGACGTCGCTGGCCATGTTTGGCCACCAGAAGCGCTGTTTGAGCAGCGAGAGGGTCTCATTGACCCCCGGGTGACCAGTGCCAAGTGATGAGTGTACGGAGTGCAGGAGTGGAGTGCGTCGTGTCCTGGTGATGTAGCGCAAGCCTGGGGGACAACCCGGCGGAGTGCGTGAGGAGGCATTGGAGGAGGGTAAGGTCTCTTCCGACCATTCGATGGGGCTCATGAAGAGAGACTCGGGCAGGATAGTTTCAGGGTCATCATTCTTCTCCTCGGGAGCGTGGAGACGTGAGAGAGCATCGGCCTTGAGGTTCTTTGATCCAGGGCGGTATGAGATGGTGAAATTAAATCTTGAGAAGAACATTGCCCATCTGGCTTGACGTGGGTTGAGTCGTTTGGCAGCTTTCAGATACTCAAGGTTTTTATGGTCAGTAAGAACTTGGAAAGGGTGGTTAGCTCCCTCCAACCAATGCCTCCACTCCTCAAGGGCGAGCTTGACAGCCAGGAGTTCACGGTCCCCAATGTCGTAGTTTACTTCCGCCGGGCTGAGCTTGCGGGAGAAGAAGGCGCATGGATGGAGCCTACTTGGATTCCCCTGCTGCTGTGAGAGGACCGCTCCCACTCCGGTGGTGGAGGCGTCCACCTCCACGACGAATGGTAATTCTGGATTGGGGTGGACGAGGAGGGAGCGGTGGTGAAGGCTTTCTTGAGGGTCTCAAAAGCTTCAGAGGCAGGTTGGGACCAGGACAGAGACTTGGGCTGTTTACGGAGCAGGTTGGTGAGTGGGCTGACGATGGTGCTGTAGTTTTTGATGAAGCGACGGTAGAAATTGGAGAAGCCGAGGAAACGTTGGAGTTCTTTAATGGTAGTGGGAGTTGGCCAGTTCTGGATGGCGGAAACCTTCCCCTCGTCCATCCTGATGCCACTGTGGTCAATCACATATCCCAGGAAGTGGACAGAGGACTGATGGAAGGAACACTTCTCTGCTTTTAGAAAGAGTTGGAACTGCCGTAAGCGCTTGAGGACCTCCGCAACGTGGTGGCGATGTTCGGCCAAGCTCCGGGAGTAGATGAGGATGTCATCAATATACACCAGAACGAACTTGTGGAGGAACTCCCGGAGCACCTCATGGATGAAATCCTGGAATACGGAGGGGGCGTTGACCAGGCCATACGGCATCACAAGATATTCATAGTGGCCGGTGGGCGTGACGAAGGCGGTCTTCCACTCGTCCCCCTCGCGTATCCGGATGAGGTTATACGCGCTGCGGAGGTCCAGCTTGGTGAACACAGTGGCACCGCGGAGATGTTCCAGGGCCGCTGGGACGAGGGGAAGTGGATACCTAAACTTCACGCTAATCTTGTTCAGTGAGCGATAATCGATACAGGGCCGCAAGCCTCCGTCCTTCTTGGCCACGAAGAAGAAGCTTGAAGCAGCAGGGGAAGTAGACGGGCGGATGTATCCTTGGTTAAGGGCCTCTTGAATATATTCCTCCATGGCCTTCTCCTCCGGTACTGATAGGGGGTAAATGCGTCCCCTAGGCACTGGCTCACCCGGTAACAGATCGATGGCGCAGTCCCATGGCCGGTGTGGAGGAAGCTTGGAGGCGCGTTGCGGGCAGAAGACGTCACTGAAGGGCGTAGTCGGGTGGAACATCGACGGAGCGTTTTTCCACAGGACTTTCGATGGAGGTAGTGTTCACGGAGATATTCTTGGAGAGAGGAGATCTTGGAACAGGAAGTTCTGGGAAACAGCTGGAGAAGCAGTGGTCGCCCCACTTCAGGACTTCGCCCGTGCGCCAGGAGATGGTGGGATTGTGGAGTTCCAACCACGGGCGCCCTAGAACCACGTCAGCGGTGGATTCCTCCAGAACCAGCAGATGGATGGTCTCAGAGTGGAAGATACCCACTTGCAGTAGAAGAGGACCAGTGACGCGACGAACCATCTTTCGGCTTAGGGGTTTGCCCGTGATGGAGTGGACCTGGTAGTTAACCGGAGAAGGCGAGGTCTTGAGCCCGAGGTGTCGACAGAGGGCGCCGGAGATGAAGTTTCCTGCTGACCCTGAATCGAGGAGCGCCACCACTGGAACGGAAGCATTAGCAGCAGTAAGGTTTACGATAGTAGTGAGTGGTTTCATCTTTTGGATTGAAGGAGTGATAGCACTCACCACAGGTCGAGGAGGACGGGTTGGGCATGTGGAGATGACATGCCCAGGGGATCCACAGTACAAGCAAAGATTCAGGGTCAGCCTTCTCCGCCTTTCTGCTGGAGATAAACGTGAGTTATCCACTAGCATGGGTTCGGTGGCTGGTTCTGGAGAGCTGACGGGTTCGGACCGACGGAGGAGGGTGGTGGTCAGTGGTTGGCCCTGGTGCTCAAGGAGACACGACTGCATACGAGAACCCACACGGATGGCGAGTTGGATGAATTGTTCGAGTCCCATGGAGTCCTCGTATGCAGCGAGATGCAACCGCACATTAGGCTCCAAACCTTGTCGAAAGGTGGTGATGAGGGCTTGTTCATTCCAGCCGCTGGTTGCGGCGAGCGTTCTGAACTGCAAGGCATAATCGTTAACAGTCTGGTTTCCTTGTTTTAAATTGTACAGTTTCTCACCAGTAGAAGAGTCAGCCAAAGGTCTTCCGAAGACTTCTCTGAAGTGGGAGACGAACGCTGGATAGGATTTAACGACAGAGCCTTTTTGAGTCCAGAGGGAATCCGCCCATTGAAGGGCCTTACCTTGCAGTTGGGAGATTATGAACGCTATCTTCGCCGTTTCGGTGGGATAGAGGTGCGGCTGCATCTCCAGGACCAACTCACACTGAAGAAGGAATCCGCTGCAATCCTCCGCCGATCCTGAGTAGGGCGCTGGTTTGGCCATGGGACTGGCGGTGTAAACAGGTGAAGCAGCGGTGACAGTGGATGCGGAAGTGGCAGCGGTGAGGGGTCCTGGCGATGGTGACTGTGGTTGAGGGGTGAGTGCTCGTCGCAAAGCGTCCATGAGCTCTTGAAATGGGTCATGATGGCTCATGCTGATGTAAGGCTGTTATGGTCCGGTCTTCTGTTACAACAGAGACACCGGAAGCAGAGATAAAAGCAGTTGGGTTGTTTATTGAGACAATCAGCAGAGCAAACAGGTAAGTGAATGGTGATAACGAAAGTCTTGGAGGTGAATGAGAGGTAATACTGTCCTTATTCTTTATATTGCAGGTGATGGTGGAAGGAGACGCTGGAGATGGTTGACAGGAACACTCACACACACAAGCAGGTAGGAACACGAGGAGTACTGGAGACAATGGAGACGAAGGAGATGATGCATACAGGTAATGATCGTTTAGAGAGTCCTTGTGGTAAGTGAACAACGGGGTGTATCACGAACGAGACCGGACAATGTGTGTGTGTGAGTGTGGGGTTCTTATAGTGAGGCTGATGACTGTGGTGATGAGCTGCAGGTGGCGGTGATTAGAATTCCGGTGATTGAGTGCGCGGGTAAGGGAGTGAGGTGGAACCTGACGTGTCTGTGACACCTATTTTGGGGCATCATTAACTATGCACTGATTTTTTTCAGCACGGCCCCTTTAAGAGATGCGCTTCCTCAGCCACACGAGCTCTCAACTATATATACATCGCATTAACAAAGTTCACACAGCTAATATAACCCTCAAATGGATCTTTACAAGATGTTCGTCATGCATGCTGCATGCATGCTTCGAATTATGTGAGTAAAGTATTTATTTAGATGGTTACGTTTGATTCTGTGTTAGTTTGAGGCTATGCTCTGTGGCTAACGGGCTAAAGCTAACATTACACACTGTTGGAGAGATTTATATAGAATGAAGTTGTGTTTATGAATTATACAGACTGCACGTGTTTAATAATGAAAATAATGATGGCTCTTGTCTCTGAGAATACAGTAAGAAACGATGGTAACTTTAACCACATTTAACAGTACATTAGCAACATGCTAATGAAACATTTAGAAAGACAATTTACAAATATCACTAAAAATATCATGATATCATGGATCATGTCAGTTATTATTGCTTCATCTGCCATTTTTCACTGTTGTTCTTGCTTGCTTACCTTGTCTGTGCACAGATCCAGCCGTTAATACTGCCTTTCCTTGTCTAATGCGTCGAATGGGCTGGCATTATGCAAATATTGGGGTCATACATATTAATGATCCCGACTGTTACGTAACAGTCGGTGTTGAGATCCGAGTGTTTTCCGGAAGTCTTTTAAACAAATGAGATTTACATAAGAAGGAGGAAACAATGGGGTTTGAATCTCAGTGTATGTCTTTTCCATTTACTGAACTCTTGTTATTCAACTATGCCGTGGAAAATTCAAATTCTGATTCTAGGGCACCTTTAATGAAAATACAGTTGTTCATTGTTTGTTCATATTATTTCAATGTGCATTAACTAATGTTAACAAGATTTTAATAATGTATTAGTAAATGTTGAAATTAACATTAACAAAGATTAATAAATGCTGTATAAATGCAGTTCATTGTTAGTTCATGTTAACTAATGTATAATGTTAACTAATGAACCTTATTGTATTAGTGCTACGTCAAACTTTGGAACAGCAGTGTATACTTGCATATACAGTCACATATTAATGAAGTGGTTACCTGGTGTGTCCTTATTGTCCTGTAGTTTATATAGCAGCTCTGAGATGGATTTTTTCTGGGCCTGAGCAATATAACTGAGATTCTCACTGTCCAGAACCAGCAAGAATGCCTGCAGGTCCGAAACCAGCCGAGCCAGCACTACAAAATCAAGGAAAATAGACATATGTATCATCAATACACACAATTAAATGATTAGAAATGACTATAAAAATCCTTGATTCTTAACTCAAGCACTTGACTGACACTGTTTATGATCATTTGATGAATATGTGATGGATTTTTCATTGTTTTAGAATTGAAAGCAGGACCAAGGTAAAACAATAAAATCTATACATAAAAAGACTTTTGAAATTCTGTTAACAAAAACAGATGAAGGCTTGATGAAAAGTTAACTATCTGCCTGACTAAGCTGTTATAACTACAGTTCAGTGTTTTCAGGAGAGATCTGTGTTCAATTAATTAACACAGGCTCAAGTCGTGCTGATTGAATTATCTGAGATTTCAGATTTTCAATCATTCCTTCAAGAGCTGGTAAGGAGCGGAGGGCTCCTAAACTGCTGATTTATTTACTCCCTAAGCTAAATAAGCATGATCGATGTTGCTTTGAATTAATTATACTAAAGTGACTTTATAACAATGAGTGCATTCCTGCAGCTGAACCCATTCATTACATTAGACCTGTATCCACATAAACATCAGCACATGTGCCCCTAACACACACTGAAGTTGTACCTTTACTGTCCTAAAGAGTTATTTAATAGTGAATTAAACACATTTCTCCCATCCTGAATGGCTGAAATTGTGGTCAAAGCTTGCAAATTTTCTATCATGCTGTGATATTTGATGACTTTAGAAGGAAAAGAGACCTTTACCTGTTTTATAATGGTTTAAAGTGAGGCCTGCTCTCTGTCTTGCCTTATTATGTTGGCCACAGACAAACAGACCACTGTTCAAGCCCTCACCACAGTAAACATACAGAGACTCCACACACTGTGTATATAACACAGAGACACATCAGTGGGACTTTTATGCTGCAGTCAATCCTCTCACTATTTTGTCGCACATATTTTAAAGCATTAAACTTCGGCACATAACATATTCTGAGCTATGAAATAAGGATCTGAGCCATGAACCACCTAGGGACCTGATAGGTAGAGCAACCACATAGCAACACGTTAAAAACTCTTTTGCAACCTTTTGCACAGGTAAGTTTCTTTCATATTTTCTTCAGAAAATGTAAAAACTTAGTTGCATACCCCTGTTCTACCATCTTTCTCTCTTTTGAAAAGGAAGAATGCTTAATAGTATTGAATGTGTACTTGTAGTGTACTTCAAATCTTTTTAAAAAAAAAAAAAACTATAAATGGCAGATAATATAATATTAAAGAAACAAAATGTCACTTAAGTGTACTTAAAGTTACATTTTGATGACTATGTTAATTAACACGCTTAAGTAAACTTTAAAAAAGTGCACTTTGTAATGTCAAATTAAAAGTTTTATTAATATTGTTTTAATAATCTTTAGTCATGTTTTAGTAGACTTATTTGAAGTATACTTATTGAAGTTGACTTATTTTGATGTTGATTAACATTAAAGAATCTGTAAAGTACTTGATTTATAATTTGAACTGTTATTGCATTTAAAGTTAAAATTGCATTTAAACTGCAACCTCAACATTACAAATGTGTAATTAATACAAATACATTTTAATACATGACATACAAATTTCAATAGATCTTACATTAAAGTATATTTTACTTAACCATAAATGCTTGGCGGTACATACAGCAGTACATTTTAACCATATTTCACAGACAATATAAGTACTAATGAAATTACATATAATGATGTACTTAAGTCCTACTCAAGTGGGTCAAAAAAGCACTCTAAAGTATATTATTTCCATAAGCACTCTTTTTAATGCACGCTAAAGTGTATTTCTTTTTCACAAAGGTTTCTTTAGAATTGTTTTATTTACTTATTTATTTTTTAAAAGTGTGTAAAAGGAGTGTTAAATCATAAGGTCAGATATTCCTAGTCCTCCACAAATCACCAATTTAATCTCTCTTTGGTGAAAAACCTTAACACAGGCCTGCTGTTGTGATAAAGCTGAATGTGAATGGTCTTTTGACAAGCTCGTAGGGAACTCTGAAACACATGGGTACTGTTATTTCACTACTCATTTTAAAATTGAAGTTTTCAGTCAATCAATCTAGTTTACTCCATATATACACATCTCTGTTTTTTCTAGGAAAATGTTTGATGGGATTTTTTTAAAAGCATCACATTATCGTGATTATCATGAGATCATTATCATGAAAATCCTTTTGTACTAAAAGGCTGCAAAGATAGCAGGTTAGCATTTTGATACGATAGCAGGTTAATTGGCTAGTAATTCGCTAAGCTATCAAACTAATCAGCTAATGTTATGCTAAGGTAACAGGTTAATTCGCTGACACTAAAGTAAGTCAGTGGAAATCATACTCCGGAGTGTTTCCACAGGCCCCCCACACTGCGACACAGAACGGAAACCAAATTAGACCAAAGTGCTGAGATCCAAACACCACACGACACACACAAGACAAGTCACATGGACATAAGAGCGTACGGCCCAAGCAAACTCGGAACCGCATGTTCAACATGACAAGATCAGACAAGACGATAGCATTTAGGTGTGCTGACCCAAATATCTTTTACAAACCTGGGCCAAGTTTAAACCAGTAACCAGGCATCACAGCTGGCAAAGGGGCATGTCTGACTTTGACATGTATATATTGCCATTATTATGTAATCAAAATGAAAATTATTCTTGCTAGTCTTCAATGATAATGTCAAGTTACTTCAATGTATTTGCACCAAAAAATGACAAGTATTTATGCTGATATCATCCAAAACCACACTTTGCCAGGGGTGTTTCCAAACTTTTGGAGGGCAGTGTAAACGTTGCTTCTTATCTGAGGAGAGCTTTTATCATTTGCCAGAGAAAGGATCACAGGATCCAATATGTGCAGTTTCAAAGAATTTTCCTGTTTGAGTCTTTCTTCTTTGCAGTCAAATCTCACTGAAACCTGCAGTCAGTGGAAAATTGGCAGCTTTGACAATCCACTACATATAAAAAACAAGTTTATGTGAATAAAACAGTGTTCCCATTTATATTAAGGTTAGCCAGTTTAAACAAAAATAAAACCAAAATGCACTGCAATAGTTTTACAAACTCCTAAGCTAGAAACTCCTAATAGAAACTGAACTTCTGATCTATCAAACCACTGCTCTCAGTTCTCAGTCTGCTTTCCCAAATAGGATACCAGAGTTGAGCATCTTGATTGTGTCTATTCAGAACCATGTCTGCAGGGTGGTGGTTTAGAGCTCCAGCTGTGGCTGCATCTCCTGGGAGTAAACATCTGAATTCCCATGGGTTTATACAGGGTCATGGACGAGTACTAGTTGACATCTAACAATGCTTCAGAAGCCCTATTAAAAACAAACATTTCAAGAACATTAAAAAAGCTATGAGAATGCAGTAAATCACACCACAACTTGTTTAATTTTCTCAGATTGAGAAAAATAAAGGAAGAGAGCTCTATCTTTAACAACTGCCTCCAGAATTGCTGATAGTTTACTAACAGATATGCAAGCCTAGATGGAATCTGTTGACTTGCTTTTATTGCACAGATTTGAGGGAAAACTGTACAGGATGGGCATTTCCATTCTGTGAATGGGTCGATAACAAATAAGTGTGTGCAAAATTAAAAAAAAAATTAAATCAATTAATAAATACATTAATAAAAAACAAGTTTAAATTTAATGACTTGTCATGAAATATCATGAGGTATATATGTAAAAAATAATGCAAATTTTCCTTACACATCCTAATAGATCTCTATGATATAATTTCCTATTTTTCCTCCATGTTTCTCTACGTTGGCTGCACAACATGACAATTGTTGGTGGACAAAAGGCTTTGAAATTAGATAGATGTCACCAGTGGTGATAAACAAGATCACTCAGGCAAGGGCCCCCTATACTAGATGGTTGTATGCCTATAAGTGGTGGTTCTTCACTACATGGTGTTCTTCCTGAGGTGATGACCCACGGAGATGTGGTGTCAGGTCTGTGCTTTCCTTTCTCCAGTAGGGCCTCGAGAGGCACCTATCCACCCTGAAAGTGTACATGGCCGCAAAAGTGGCAAACCCACAAAATTGTGAGTGACAGAACCCAGGGGACCTGTTCAGGACCTGATCATTAGTTTCCTGAGAGGTGTGCAAAGGTTGAATCCTTCAAGACCTTCAAGACTCCATCTTGGGATCTTTCTTTGGTCTTACAGAAAGATCCATTTGAGTCAATACAATCAATCGAGCTTAGCGCCCTCTCTATGAAGACAGCCCTCCTGATTGTGCTTACCTCCATCAAGAGGGTGGGGGACTTGCAAGCCTTCCCTGTTAGTGAATCATGCCTGAAATTCAGGCCAGCTATGTGCCCAAAGTTCCCACTAATCCAGTGGTACCCAATCCTGGTCCTGGAGGCACCCCAACACTGCACATTTTGCAAGTCTCCTTAATCAAACACACCTGCTCCAGGTCATCAGCTCATTAGTAGAGACTCCAAGACCTGAAAAGGGTGTGTCAGAGAAAGGAGACATGCAAAATGTGCAGTGTTGGGGTGCCTCCAGGACCAGGATTGGGAACCACTGCACTAATCCCTTCAGGGAACAAGTGGTGAATTTACAAGCGATTCCTCCTGACAAGGGAGACCCAACCCTGTCTCTTTTGTGTCCATTGCGTGCTTTGCACATATACCTGGACTGCACGCAGAGCTTCAGACGATTTGAACATCTTTTTATGTGCTTTGGAGCTCAGCAGAAGAGGAACACGGTCTCCAAACAGAGATTGGCCGACTGGATTGTGGATGCCATTCTCCGGACTGATCAGGCCTAAAGCGTACCATGCCCATTGGAAGTGAGAGCTCACTTCACCAGGGGTATCGCGGCTACATCGGCTTTGGTAAACAGTGCTTCATTAGCAGACATCTGTAGAGCTGCGGGCTGGGCTACACCCAACGCCTTCACGGGATTTTAATATCTCCACATGAAACTAGTTTCATCTCTAGTCTTGGGTGAGAACATGTAAAACTCTGAGACAACTGAGGTTTTTTTTTAGCTTGCATGGGCACCCTCCCCCTCTCTGAGGTGGTAACGTCCGCCTTTTTGTCTCAGAGAGTTCCCCAGGCGCACTACCAGGCCCATTTCTCATGTTATGCCCCTTTCAGGTGAGCCCTTGTAATCTGGCTAAGTGCTCCATATGTAGTGATCCCATATGATGTTTTTTTCCACAGTTTGATTTCCCTATAGGCAAACCCTGTGTCTTCCCCTGGATGAAGCCTGCTCTGCTGCTAGTTCCTGTGGCTAGTAGTCACTCCCTTGTCAGGTAGAGCCCACCACAGGGACTCTTTTCCTATGCAGTACTCCCCATTAGGTGAGTCCATAGGATGTACTTTCCACATACTAACGTCCCCTTTGGGTATAGGATGTGGTTTCCTTTCTTAACAGAGGACAATGCTCCCCAACATTAACAACCAGGTGTACTCAGCCCTACAGCTGGAGTGACCTCTTCCAAGAGGTGAGGGGGTCCCCTGATATGGGCAGACCTGAGGTCATTTACCCAGGGCGTTGCAAGGACACAACGTCGAAAGTGACCAACAGAAAGGGAACATCACGGTTACTAATATAATCCTCGTTCCCTGATGGTGGAAATGTAGATTTTGTGTCTCTTCTGCCACAACTCTGAACTCCAGCTGAAGTGGTTGAGACATCGTCTCGGCTCCTCAGCACAAACCTGAATGTGTGGAGCATGCTGGCCTCCTTTTATACCCGTATGTCAGGGGGAGTGGCAAGACATTCAAATTCCACACGCCAACTTCATTGGCCTTTCTGAATACGTCAACAAATTGTCTCCATTCCCTCCATAAGGGAATGAGGGTTACACTAGTAACTTAGACAATATTGCAGTCACAAATGAATGTATACAGTAAATGCAAATAAAAGATAGTGTGAATGCACAGCTCACAGTTAAGCATTATATGTAAAAAAATACCAGAAATCTGTTATTTTTCAAAAAAATGGGTCTGTAAATGAGATGGCAAATATCACTTACATAGTAAGCACCTTTTCCAAAATCTTTCCTGTAAAAAAAGTATGAGACTTCTGTTTTCATTTATCGAACACACTGACCTTCAGACGTGACAAAGCTGGCAATGGAGTGCTAACAGTAAAGTCATTAAGCAAACAGAGCTCCAGCCAGATGTCAATAGCTGACTGTGGCAAAGGCCCTCTGTCCTTCAGATTGTCATTCTCAAGGCCTCAGTCTTCACAGTAGCCTCTTTTCTTCTCCAAACTCCCCCATGTCTCACTGCCACACTTTAGAAAGCAATGTGTAGCCTTCATCAGATTATTATGTATGTGAGAATCTGAAAAGAATGCACCCACTTTCATGTGTTATTGAGATATATTCACATTTAAATAACATTTGATTTCTTTGACATTCCACTGTTTCTCGTAGACTTGAGCCAATAACAACTGTTCGCTAAGAAGTTGCCCCACCCATTCTTGCTTTGTGCAGGAACTGTAAAATGTGTGGAGGATAAATATTGAGCATTGTCATAACAACGTTTCAAAGGTCAAAGAAGCCAGCTACTGGCTTCCGTCGAAATCAAACACACACACGCAAACCCGCATCCTTTATTGCTCTGAGGTTCTATTACTGAACCTTTATTTCTAAAGTAATTTTTTCTATCCTAATTTTCCTTGGATTTCCATTACTGTACCTTGCTATCACTGGGCCCAACCTAAAGAGGAAAACCCTTGGATTGATGATGTGTCTCACTGTACCGCTAAATTATTAATTTCTGCCTTGCATCTCAAACACTAACACTGGCTAATAAATTGTACTAATCATGTGGAATATGTTTTTTCATGGATCCATCCTATTAGTTACTAATCATTGTTCAAAACATAACTTGTGTCATCTTTTAACAATGGCATTAAAGGAATGTTCCAGGAAATGTGACTTAATCTGTGCTGTACTTTGCCATAATAATTTATAATAATAATAATAATAATAATAATAATAATAATGCAATAGATGCAAAATGACTTATACTGCAATGTAGACTTCCATTGTAACTGCATTATTGTCAACACATTTTTTTCCCAACAGGTTTTCACCAACCTTGGGACAAGGCCAAATTATTTTCTGTGGTGATCTACTGTCTGTGTACACTAAAAAGTCAAAGTGATTCTTTACATTATAGAAAGTGATAATGAACATTTTATATCCATTTCATGGAAAAAAATACATATACTGTTTGACAAGGTAAATTACTATACACTTTGTACAAGCTGTGTAACTCTGTAATTTCATTATCTCTATATTTAACCTTCCTTCAAGTTAAACTTTGAACATTTGCTTGTAAATTTAATTTGGACCAAGTACATTGCCAAAACGTTTTGCATGCTTCCAATGATTGGCATTGATTAATCAATATGAAATAAAAGCCTTCCATCATATGTCACACAACAGTGGCTGCATTTATATTCATGTAGGATCACTTCAGGATCCTTGTACAGATGTCATGTTCCATGAGGGGGTGAGACCATTTGATTCATTAGCAAAACTAATGCCCTGAGGTGCATGGGCGTCTTCAACATTTCGGAAATGCTTCAAACACCCACTTTGTGTGTTTGTGTTACTGAGGACACAGAGAGACATTTTGCATTCCTGGCCAAAATGCTTCAAAAGGGTGTATAACCTCTGGTCAACTGATTTGACCCCTTGTTGACAGTTGACCCTTTTGTCTGATACAATAGAAAGTCTGTCTGGAAAGAAAAATGAATGAAATCTTGAGCAGATGTCCATGGTAACATGCTAGCTCTCAGTGGGATCAAAAGCAATAGCAATCACAACCAAAGGTCGAGTTAACCAAAAATTTTCCGTAATTGACTAAATTTTTTTAACAGTGAAGGAAAAATCTGAAGACCGTCCGTCATTTTGGCAGATTACACTGAGGGTGATCTACAGTAACTTGTAGCTGTAATTCCCACCCCTGTGCAGTTGGTGGTGAGTGCTCTCCAGTGTGGCTGCAGAGTGGGGTTCAGTCCCCAGAACAAAATTAAAACTGCCACGAGAAGTTGCCTGTCCAAGGCAAAGACTCAAAATCTAATGACAATTGCCTCTGCATCACTCTCTTTTGATGAGATTAATTACGCACTGGTGGGAACCCTGTTTAAGTTGATGTTATAATAATAAAATTATAATACTAACATTATAATTACACAATTGTGATATACATTTTTTATTTCTTTGATGACAATAAAGTTCAAAATAACAGAATTTATTTGAAATAGAAATGTTTTACAATGACTTTACTGTCACTTTTGATAATTTAATGCATCCTTGCTGAATAAAATTATTAAATTTCTTAAAAACAAATTGTAATGACCCCAAAATAATAGTGTATATTGGAATACTAACTACTATTCTGAATATGTACACAGATCTGAAAAAAGGTGGAAAAAAGGTGTTGTTTGTGACTTTCTACCCCAAATCTCTTCTAAATGATACATTTAAGAAACGCTGTCCTCACATCATTACTATATCCTGTGCCTACAACATGATGGCCACCAAAGCTTTCAAGTGGCACTGTGTTTACCAAATGAGTAAATACAGGAAAAACACACAAATACACTCATACACACACATACATTTGGATCTAAATATGTTTACATGGCAGTTGATGCCACTATTGGGTGTAATCACATGATAGCCAAACAAGCAGATTCACAGAATGGTGTCTCAAACATATGCACACCTAAAATCATAATATCAGAGCAGCGTGTGATTGACAATCAACTTTGAACAAATTTGATCTTCACGAATCCAAGCTGTGAGCATTTATGTGAAAAATACAACCCCATAACTAATTTAAACTGTGTTTTGAGCAGGGAACAACTCCTAAGTAGACAAACAAATGAGACAAATGTGTAATGAATGAAATATGACAGATTAATCCATTCTGGAGTGAATGTTATGCAATTTATATTATGAAGAACAGAAAAAGAGAGATTGTGTGTGTGTTTTTGTGACATATCAGGACACAAATTTGTATAATGACATGGGTATTGTCACAGACACGCCAGGCTCCACCTCACCACAGTACCCACGCACCCAATCACCAGCTTATTAATCACCGCCACCTGCACCTCATTCACTCTGCAATCACCAGCACCACAAAGCCACCACTCTCACACACACTCACTGTCCGGTCTCGTTTGCACTACGCCATGTATATGCTTACCTTAAGGACTCCCCTTCAACATACTTACCTGCTCCAGCGATCTCCTTCATCTCCTTCGTCTCCTGGTCCCTTCGTGTGCTTACCCATCTGTGTGTGTGAGTGTCTCCAACGTCTCCCTCCATCTCAGCTCAACTCCTGGATCCACAAACCACACAAGGACAGTATTACTTTATATTCATCTCTCAAGAACCTGATAACAGCCATTACCACTCTGTGTTCCACATATTGTTCCAATAAACTCACCTGGATTGCTTTTATCTCTGCCTCCGTGTCTATATCATAACAGAAGACCGGACCCTAACAACTAACGGCATGATGACAAACGATCCATTCCAGGAACTCGTGGACGTGCTGCGTCGAGCACTCACACCACAGCCCTCAACATCGTCATCCCACAACACGGCTGTCTCCGCACCCACCAGCACCACTCCTTCACCTGCATTCACCGCCAGTCCCATGGCCAAACCGGCGCCCTACTCTGGATCGGCGGAGGAATACAGCGGATTTCTTCTCCAATGTGAGCTGGTCCTGGAGATGCAGCCGCACCTCTACACCACAGACACGGCTAAAATAGCGTTCATTATTTCACAACTGCAAGGGAAGGCTCTGCAATGGGCAGATTCGTTGTGGACCCAGAAAGGCCCAGTCGTCCAATCCTATTCGGCGTTCGTCTCCCACTTCCGGGAAGTATTCGGGAAACCTCTGACTGATTCCTCGACTGGTGAGAAACTTTATAATCTAAAGCAAAGAAACCTATCTGTTAACGAATATGCCTTGCAGTTTCGAACGCTAGCCGCCACCAGCGGATGGAACGAGCAAGCCCTCATCACCACGTTCCGTCAGGGGCTGGAACCCTCCGTGCGGCTGCATCTCGCTGCATACGAGGACTCCATGGGATTAGAACGCTTCATCCAACTCGCCATCCGCGTGGGGTCCCGTATGCAGTCGTGCATTCAAGAACACCAGGGCCAGTCATCCACCACTAACCTCCTCCGTCGGTCCGAACCCGTCAGCTCCCCAGAACCAGCCAACGAACCCATGCAAATTGATCACTCTCGTCTCACCCCTAACGAAAGACAAAGAAGGCTGGCCCTGAATCTCTGTCTCTATTGCGGAACAATGGGGCATAATCTCTCCACATGCCCAATCCGTCCTCCTCGACCCGTGGTGAGTGCAATATTTCCCTCCATTCAGAAAATGAAACCACTCACTACAACTGTAACTCTTACTGCTGCTAACATCTCTGTTCCAGTGGTGGCGCTCCTTGATTCAGGGTCAGCCGGAAACTTCATCTCAGGCACCCTCTGTAGACAACTCAACCTTAAGATCTCTCCTTCACCGACGAGCTATCAAATCCACTCCATCACGGGCAAACCCCTAAGCCGCAGACACATCCGTCACTGCGTGGGTCCACTACAACTCAGCATCGGTATCCTGCACACTGAACACATCCATTTGCTGGTTCTGGAGGAATCCACCGCTGACGTGGTTCTAGGGCGCCCGTGGCTGGAACAACACAACCCCAACATCTCCTGGCGCACGGGCGAAGTCCTGAAGTGGGGCGATCACTGCTTCCCAGACTGCTTCCCAGCGCTTCCTGTTCCAAAACCTCCACTCTCCAAGTCTCTTCTCGTGAATGCCACGTCCATCGAGAGCCCTGTTGAGAAGCGCTCGGTGGATGTTCCCCCTGACTACGCCCCCTTCAGCGACGTCTTCTGCCCGCAACGCGCCTCCAAGCTTCCTCCACACCGGCCATGGGACTGCGCCATCGATCTGCTGCCGGGTGAACCAGTGCCCAGGGGACGCATATACCCCCTGTCCATACCGGAGGAGAAGGCCATGGAGGAATACATCAAGGAGGCACTCGAACAAGGTTACATCCGCCCGTCTACTTCCCCTGCTGCTTCAAGCTTCTTCTTCGTGGCAAAGAAGGACGGAGGCTTGAGGCCATGCATCGATTACCGTGCACTCAACAAGATCACCATCAAGTTCCGATACCCACTTCCCCTCGTCCCAGCGGCCCTGGAACATCTCCGCGGTGCCACTGTGTTCACCAAGTTGGACCTCCGCAGCGCGTATAACCTCATCCGGATACGTGAGGGGGACGAGTGGAAGACCGCCTTCGTCACGCCCACTGGACACTACGAGTACCTCGTGATGCCGTATGGCCTGGTCAACGCCCTCCGTATTCCAGGATTTCATCCACGAGGTGCTCCGGGAGTTTCTCCATAAGTCCGTTCTGGTTTATATAGATGACATCCTCATCTACTCCCGGAGCTTGGCCGAACATCGCCACCACGTTGCGGAGGTCCTCCAGCGCTTACGGCAGTTCCATCTCTTCCTCAAGGCTGAAAAATGCTCATTCCACCAACCCTCCGTCCAGTTCCTGGGGTACGTGATTGATCACAGTGGCATCCGGATGGACGAGGGGAAGGTCTCCGCCATACAGTCCTGGCCCACTCCTACCACCATCAAAGAACTCCAAAGATTCCTAGGTTTCTCCAATTTCTATCGCCGGTTCATCAAAAACTACAGCACAATCGTCAGTCCACTCACCAACCTCCTCCGTCACCAGCCCAAGTCTCTGTCCTGGTCTCCATTAGCCACCGACGCCTTTGAGACCCTGAAGAAGGCCTTCACCACCGCTCCCCTCCTCGTCCACCCTAACCCGGACCTCCCGTTCATAGTAGAGGTGGACGCATCTACCACCGGAGTGGGAGCGGTCCTTTCACAGCAGCAGGGGACACCAAGTAGACTCCATCCATGCGCCTTCTTCTCCCGCAAGCTCAACCCGGCGGAGGTCAACTACGACATCGGTGACCGCGAACTCCTGGCCGTCAAGCTTGCCCTTGAGGAGTGGAGGCATTGGTTGGAGGGAGCTACTCACCCATTTCAAGTCCTCACTGATCACAAGAATCTCGAATATCTGAAGGCCGCAAAGAGACTCAATCCTCGCCAAGCTCGCTGGGCTATGTTCTTCTCTAGATTCAACTTCTCCATCTCCTACCGTCCTGGTTCAAAGAATACGAAGGCTGACGCCTTATCTCGCCTCTATGCTCCTGAGGAAAAGCCCGAAAAACCTGATACTATTCTGCCGGAGTCCATCTTCGTGAGCCCCATCCAGTGGTCCGAAGAAACCATTCCCTCCGCCAATGCCTCCACACGCACTCCGCCGGGTTGCCCACCGGGCTTGCAGTACATCACACGGACACGTCGCACTCCACTCCTGCACAACGTTCACTCTTCACTTGGCACTGGTCACCCGGGGGTCAAGGAGACCCTCTCGTTGCTCAAACAACGCTTCTGGTGGCCCAACATGGCCAACGACGTCAGGAGGTACGTGCAGGGCTGCAGGGAGTGTGCCATCTCCAAGAGCCCACGCCATCTTCCCACCGGCAAGCTCTTTCCTCTGCCCGTTCCTGAGAGACCCTGGTCACACCTGGGAGTGGACTTCGTCACCGATCTCCCCGAGTCTGACGGTCACACATGCATCCTGGTGGTGGTGGACCGCTTCTCAAAGTCCTGCCGTCTGATACCCCTGGAGGGTCTACCTACCGCCATGGCCACCGCAGAACTAATGTTTAATCATGTTTTTCGCTATTATGGATTACCTGAAGACATCGTCTCCGACAGAGGACCCCAGTTTGTCTCACACGTCTGGAAAGCCTTCTTCTCCCTCCTGGGTGTGACCGTCAGCCTATCGTCTGGATACCATCCTCAGTCGAACGGGCAGACGGAACGGAAGATCCAGGAGATCGGCCGCTTCCTGCGTACCTTCTGTCACGGCCACCAGAACTCCTGGAACCAGTACCTGGGTTGGGCCGAGTACGCACAAAACTCTCTCCGCCAAGCCTCAACGGGACTAACACCCTTCCAGTGCGTACTCGGCTACCAACCCCCGATGTTCCCCTGGGACGGGGAACCCTCCAACGTTCCGGCAGTCGACTACTGGTTCCGGGAGAGCGAGAGGGTGTGGGACTCAGCTCACCACCAGCTGCAGAGGGCCCTGCGCAGACGCAAGATGGCAGCCGACCTTCGACGCTCCGAGGCTCCTGTCTACCAGCCGGGGCAGAAGGTCTGGCTGTCCACCCGGGACATCAGGATGCGTCTGCCCTGCAAAAAGCTGAGTCCCCGCTTCATTGGCCCGTTCACCATCCTTCGGCAGATCAACCCCGTCACCTATCGTCTCCAACTCCCGGCACAGTATAGTAGAATCCATCCTACATTTCACGTGTCTCTACTTAAACCTCACCACCCTTCTGTTGTTCCCTCCACAGAGCCTGACGTGGCAGCCGCCGAGCCCCCCCTTCCACTTCTCCTAGAGGACGGCACAGCCTACGTGGTCCACGAGATCTTGGATTCCCGGCGCCGTGGTGGTAAACTCGAATACCTCGTGGACTGGGAGGACTATGGTCCCGAGGAACGCTCATGGATTCCCAGGAACGATATCCTTGATCCTCTTCTGTTACAGAACTTCCATACCAACCATCCAGACAGACCTGCCCCACGACCCAGGGGAAGACCACCACGACGTCGGGGTCCGCGGCCCTCAGGAGCGGGCCGTGGGAGGGGGGGTACTGTCACAGACACGCCAGGCTCCACCTCACCACAGTACCCACGCACCCAATCACCAGCTTATTAATCACCGCCACCTGCACCTCATTCACTCTGCAATCACCAGCACCACAAAGCCACCACTCTCACACACACTCACTGTCCGGTCTCGTTTGCACTACGCCATGTATATGCTTACCTTAAGGACTCCCCTTCAACATACTTACCTGCTCCAGCGATCTCCTTCATCTCCTTCGTCTCCTGGTCCCTTCGTGTGCTTACCCATCTGTGTGTGTGAGTGTCTCCAACGTCTCCCTCCATCTCAGCTCAACTCCTGGATCCACAAACCACACAAGGACAGTATTACTTTATATTCATCTCTCAAGAACCTGATAACAGCCATTACCACTCTGTGTTCCACATATTGTTCCAATAAACTCACCTGGATTGCTTTTATCTCTGCCTCCGTGTCTATATCATAACAGGTATGACATAGGTATTACAAGGAGAGGGTGATTTATGAGGACATTACCCCATGTCCCCATTTTTCAAAAGTCTTATAAATCATACAGAATGAGTTTTTTTGAGAAAGTAAAAATGTGTATAGTTTTCTGTAATGGGTAGGTTTAGGGGTAGGGGTAGTGTAGGGGGATAGAAAATACAGTTTGTACAGTATAAAAACCATTACACCTATAGAATGTCCCCAAAATTCACAAAAACAAACGTGTGTGTGTGTGTGTGTGTGTGTGTGTGTGTGTGTGTGTGTGTGTGTGTGTGTGTGTGTGTGTGTGTGTGTGTGTATGGTCCTGGTAAACCCTATGTTGTGGGGACCAATAAGTTTTTAGTTTTATTTTGGCCAATCTCTATTCCGGACTTACACACAAACTGCATTGCAATTATTTCCCAAAATGTAATTTGTGTGGAAATATTATGAAGTCAGTAAACAGGACATAGGCCAGAGATTGGACACGCCGAAGATGGATGCAAAGAGGAGAATGTCACTGTTGCGATGTGTGAAACATAGCAGGAAAAATATGAATATTGAATTGGTGTTAGGGGTTTATATGAATGTACCTCTTAAGGCAACTCTCTATCTACAGAAAAAAATGAATGAAAATTTTTTCCTCTTATCTATGTATAAGTTATGAGTGCAGCGATGCTATGTGTACAGCGGTAACCAAGGAAACACTATATGCTGCTGTTCCTTTCCAGAGTGAATCTGAATTTTCATTCATAAAAGAGCATTTGCTATGATGCGGGAATGTGAAAAAGTTAAAAACTTTTGGAAGGAGATATGTGCTATTTTATAAAATATGATTGAATGTCCTATACCAATGAACTTATTCCGACTCTGTATTATTGCTCAATGACGAGTCTCAGTTGAATTTCTCAAAGCGGCAAAAAATTGTCTGGCTGGCCGGTTTAACATCTGCGAAAAAACTGCTAGCACAACACTGGCATGTCCAATCCATAGGTGGATTGGTATGTGTTTTCATACTTTGGCGCTTTGGTGCAAATGAGCAGATTTCCCTAAAAGAGCAAGCACAGGTTTCTTTTTAAAGATGTCTTTCCATCCGTGTGTTTCTGGATGCTGTTGTTTCCTGTCCTCATCTGGCGGCTACGATCACTGTCTCAAATGTCTGGGCCACTAACATGGTGTTAGTGGATGGTTCATGTTCTTACTGCGAGAGCATATGACCATGTCGGCATTGCATTCGCGACTCTCTTTCTTCATGTAGGTAAGAGTTCCCTCTGAGCCACGAATCTGGTTAGCACTCTGGGAGACCTGATGGTTACAATGGGAGCACTTCCACCGGATCAGTCCCCACAGACCTCTCGCTCCTCTAGTATGGCGTGTGCTGTCGAGTTGCTGGATGATGGCACGGGTCCTTCTAGCTGGGGACCCAGCGTGTCATTCAGTGCTCCGTTTAAGGATCAGTTGTCAATAGCTGCATCAAAGAGTGGCCTCTGGAGAGGAAGATGAAGCTGAGCTTCCCCCCTCTAGGATGCTCGCTTATGCTGAATCCGATTCAAATTTGACACCTAATAGAGCCTATCCCTCCAGCCGAGATGAAGTCAGGGTTTTACAGCCCATACTTCATTGTATGCCATGCATTACGTAATCACGTTGGGAAGGTCACACATGACGTAGGCAGAAGTACCGGGGTATGGCGAAAAAATCCATCTTATTTTCTCCTCCAACTTCAAAATTAGACATTATTATTATAAAGGCCGTTTGACAGTCTGTGCACATTTGCTTTGTAGACACTGACTCGGTACTTCCACTTACATCACGCATGACATTTCCAATGTGATTACGTAATGCATGGCACATCGCAGAGCTAGTACAAGATTAGCATCTGTGGCAAAAAAAAAAAAAGTATATACATTTTTTTGTTGTTGAAAATGACAGGTCGTTTCGCTAGAGAAGACCCATATTCCTCAGCTGGGATCATGTAGAGCCCTTTGAATTTTGCTGTGTTTGTGGAGTGGGTGGTGGATAAAGGATCTCAATTCACCATCTGCCCCGCTTAGGAAGACATCACCAGCCCCATTTCAGACCCAGAGCCCAGCCAGCCACCTCCCATACCCTGCACGGAGCATATGCCAGAGCCCACCTAGACATAGAACCCGAGCCTGCCACAATGTCTGCTCCAGCAAGCATGAATGAGCCAATTGTGAGCATGAGCCCAATGCAGATTCTGACCAGATGCCCTCACCAAGTCTCCTGGATCCTGCCAAGCTCAAGGTCTCCTGTGTCTCTGCTGGTCCCTCCCAGCTCCAAGTCTCAGGTGTCTACAAAGTTCCGCCCAGCCTACCTCTCCCACCTCCTCCGCCTATAACAGCCAGTTCCTCTGCTCCACCTCTGCTGGTTCCCTTCAGTCCCTTGGCTCCTCCTCTGATGTTCTCCAGCTCCGCCTTGGCAAAAGGATCCCTTTGTTCTGCCTCCAGCCACCGAGCCCATCACTCCACCTCAGCCTGTCAACCAGTTGCCTCCATTTTGGCTCTTCCCTCCCTTGGATCCACCTGGAACCGTCGTCCTCATGGCTCCACCGGGCTCCCTCGTCCCTCCAGCGCCGTCGCTCTGCCTGCGCCACGGACTTCCATGCCTTCAGTTGCACTTTGTCCCTCCACCCCTTTGGCTACGTCAGGCTCTTCCTTCAGCCCGGCTTCATCTTGGTCCTCAGTCACCCTGGCTCCACCGTGGACGCTTGTCACTGTGGCTCCACCTCAGTCTCCTGATCCAATGGTGTTGCATGGTCTTATTGGCTCTGCAGCTCCACCTGGGTCTCCACTTCCATCGGCTCTATCTCAGTCTGTTGATTTGTGATTTAAGATTGTTCTTTTGGACATCCCTATTCGTCATGCACTTACTACAATCACTACACGTTACAGGTGGGGACTGTGGTGTTTTATATGGGGTGGGGGGGGGTTACATCTGCTTTATATATTCATGCTGAAATCTTGAACTATTGTAACTTCATACATAATATTTAAGCACTTTTATGACAGCAAAGCATCAGCTAGTGTGTGAAGTTGTTATGGCAACCAGATACATTGCATGCTGGATTATTACAAGGACTGCACTGAAATGGTAGATGGAAGGAAGGAAAATAATGATATGCTTAATTTGTACTTAATTTGTAATTTTAGGACATCAACAGACTTCAGCGTCAGGCTCAGCCATTTGTTTTTTTATTTTTTTACTCAGGCTAAGCAGAGACAGAAGCACCCAGATCTTTGAATATTAGCGCATTTAATGGACAGTGCAACTGGAATGGGATGCGCAATGTATAGTTGCCAAGTGACACCAACAGCACACTGTGCAGTCAAGTGGTGCTCACTGCAGAGCCAAATGAGTGGAGCTTGACCTACTTAAGGTTAAAGTTAGGGTGTGGTTGGACCTTAGGTACAGAGAGGGGGAGCTGGATGTCAAGCTCCGCCCATTAGTTTTGCAGTGAGCAGCCTCTCTGTACAGTATCATTGCAGCAATTTGAATCAGCCAACCACTGGGCGAGTCTGGAAATGTACATGTTGCTAAAGCGATCTTCTAAGTCAAGTATGGCAGCAACATTATTCAAGTAAAAATATTTCTTTGCACTCTGACTGTGATTTCTGCAATATAGAGATACATTTTTACAGCTAAGCAATCCTCATGATCATTAAACCTTTAAAATGTAGCATGTCATGGGAAAAGTATTAGAAAAGCAGCACATCCATTTCTATACATACCGTAAAGTCACTTATTTTAACTTCTGGGTAATTTTACATGTAATTTTATGTAATCTAAAAATTTCATGCAATTTGTGTGTTTATTTAAACATATTTAATCTAAATGTGTAAATGTAAAGCATTCTGTGTACTTCATCACTTCGATCAGATTGTGTACAGTCCAGAGTGTGCACACATACTTTTGCTGTTTATTTTTTATAAATCCTAATATGTGTGTGTTTTACAGATCAGGCCAGTCTGGTCACCGCAGATGTATTTTGTGTTACATGTATTACATTGTGTTACATTAAATTATGAAGAATGTTGGATTTGGATTTTTCTTGAGCCTTCCACACTATTTCAGTGGATTTAAAAAAAAAAATGGTGGGGACATGTCCCACCCGCAAATTACGCCTATGTGTGTGTGTTGGTGTGGGAGGTCACATTCTTGTTTTGACCGATAGTGACAGAACAGGGAACAGGAAAAAATCTTGTTGAAAAAAAGAAAAAAAAAACAGCATGACCAGGCTAAATGAGTTATATACATTATATATTTATGTATTTGTTCTAAAACAGCTTGAAATTGTGTTTAACTAAAAAAGCTAAAATCTTTTAAAAATCAAAGCATCTTCCTCATTAGTTTTCACTCGATACATCTAAATTGCTAATTAGCTTTTAATGCACCAACTGTATATGCACCAAAATAACAATAAGCAGTAAAATTTACCTACATACAATACTGTTCAAACTTTGGGGTCAATAAGATTTTGTTTGTTTGTTTTTTGGCTGTAATGGCTGCTGGAAATTCAGCTTTTCCATTACAGGAATAAATTACATTTTAAAATATATTAAACAGTTATTTTAAATTACAATAACAATTCTCATTAAAGCTGCAAACAGCATTTACCAGGGTTCAAGCACTTTAAGGCCTTTAAGCACATGAAAAGGTATTATATTTTATTCAGCAAGCATGTAAACACTTAAATCATAGATGGACAAGACCAATTACAGCCAATAGAGGCAATTTAATAAGAAAAAATATGTTTTTAAAAAGTTTTTTGACAGTTATTGCGCCACCTATTGCCTGATCTCCACCACTTTTTTTGGGTGTCTTCAGAGTGTGCCCATACATATGTGTGTTAATTTTGGTGAAAATATCTAATTTCCTTTTGAAGTTATAGATACTTATATATATGAGAGCATAAAAAATGACCCTAGAACGTCTTTTATTGGATTTTTTTGCCATTTCCTATCAAAATTTTGAGACTTGGGCTAAAACATTTAGTTAATCAACTTAGGTTTCGTGTTTCCAACGCTGGATTAGTCTCGGTCGGATTAACGGTTTCGAAGATATTCGCAAAAGTTTTTAAGCGCTAAATCACAACGTTGCACAAACCATAAGCCGAAACCTGGCAAGTCTGGTGTCCTTGGACTCGGCAAGGTTTCAGGAGTCTAAGCACGTGACTCCTGTGAAAATAAGTCGACCACACCCAAAATTATACACATTTTCATCCAAAAACATTAAAAACATATGTTTTTTAAAGATTTTTAACAGTTATAGCACCACCTATGGTCCAATCGCCATAAAAATTGGCATGCTTCTTTAGAGTCATATGCTGCATGTGCTCACCTATTTTTTGTGAAGTTCTGAGTTTTCGTTTAGGCTTTATAGGCTTTTGGGTATATTTAGCCACGCCCACTTTCTAAATGACTGTGTTATAGCGACCCTAGGGGGCGAAAAACCTAGGACTAGTTCGCATATAATTAATGAACGATTTGATTGACAGCATTGGTTCTTGAGGCAAAGTTGTTCAGAATGAGGAGATCTTTTTTTCAAGTTATAGCACCACGTAGTGTCCAATCGACGCATTTTTTTTTTATCGTGACCAAAGACTGAGCCCCTAAACATGTGTACCAAGTTTGGTGCAAATATCTAATTTCGTTCTCAAGTTATATTTTAGTAAATGTGGCTCCACTCTTATCTTGTTTTGGCGCCCCTTAGCGACCGTAATTCAAAATTTAGTTTTGCCTGTCTTGAGCCAAGGAATCCAATGATATAAGAAACTTGATTATAGGACAAAAAGTCTAGTTATAAGCAATTTTGGATGAGTCCGGGTATCTGAGTAACGAGCAAGACTACTACCATCTGACAAAGTTTCAAGTCTCTCGGCCTTACAGTTTGGGCTGCCCGATCAGTTTTAGGGAAGAAGAAAAATAATAATCTGAGCAAAAAATAATCTGAGCAATTACAATAGGGTTTTGTGCTTGAACCCCTAAATATGAAAGTTTTTACTGTATAAATAAATAAATATATATATTTTTAAATAAAAAAGCATAAAATACTTCTTTCAAAAACATTTTTAAAAAAAATCTTACCAAACACATACCTTTATTTTGTTTTACCTTGGAAACAGGGCTGTCAAACGATTAATCATGATTAATCGTATACAAAATAAAAATTTGAGTTTGCATAATATATGTGGGTGTACTGTGTGTAATTATTATGTATATATAAATACACACAAATTAATGTATATATTTAAGAGAAATATGTTATTTATGTACAAAATATTTTTATGTACAAAATATTTGTATTTATATATAACATAAATTATATAAAAATATAAATAAATACATATACTTGTAAATATTTCTCAAATATATACATGAATGTGTTTGTATTTATATATACATAATAATTACACACAGTACACCCACATATATTAGGCAAACTCAAACTTTTATTTTGTATGCGATTAATCGCGATTAAAGGTGCCCTAGAACTTTTTTTAAAAAGATGTAATATAAGTCTAAGGTGTCGCCTGAATGTGTCTGTGAAGTTTCAGCTCAAAATACCCCATAGATTTTTTTTAATTCATTTTTTTAACTGCCTATTTTTGGGGCATCATTATAAATGAGCCAATTCAGGGCTACTGTCCCTTTAATTCTCATGCTCCATGCCCACGGAGCTCGCGCTTGCCTTGAACAGTGCATAAACAAAGTTTACACAGCTAATATAACCCTCAAATGGATCTTTACAAAGTGTTCGTCATGCATGCGGCATGCATGCATCGGATTATGTGAGTATTGTAAACTGTTATATTGTTTACATTTGATTCTGAATGAGTTTGAGGCTGTGCTCCGTGGCTAACGGCTAATGCTACACTGTTGGACAGATTTATAAAGAATGAAGTTGTGTTTATGAATTATATAGACTGCAAGTGTTTAAAAATGAAAATGGCGACCGCTCTTGTCTCCGTAAATACAGTAAGAAACAATGGTAACTTTAACCATATTTAACAGTACATTAGCAACATGCTAACGAAACATTTAGACTGCCCTGAAACATTATGGCTGCCCTTGTCTAATGCCTTTCATAATGTTGGGAACATGGGCTGGCATATGCAAATATTGGGGGCGTACACCCCGACTGTTACATAACAGTCAGTGTTATGTTGAGATTCGCCTGTTCTTCATAGGTCTTTTAAACAAATGAGATTTATATAAGAAGGAGGAAACAATTGATTTTGAGACTCACTGTATGTCATTTCCATGTACTGAACTCTTGTTATTTGACTATGCCAAGATAAATTCAATTTTTCATTCTAGGGCACCTTTAATCGTTTGACAGCCCTACTTTGGAAATGACTACCTAGCCAGTTCCAAGTCAAAACAAAATAAAATGTTGTGACTTAATATTTTGTTATTGCAATTGTAACTTTATACCTCACAGTGTGCCATTTTCTTACATAAAATTGGAAAATTAATAACTGCAAGGATTCACTTCAACTTTCAGACCATTGACTGCAGTAAGTGACAGATCATATGACCTCCACTCCACTCACTGTCTTCACTCCAATTGGTAGTTGCTGCTCATTTCCATAAAGTTTAACTTTTCTCAACTTTGTCAAGTTATCAGATATAGCCACAATGCAAATGTCAACAGTTGGGTTCAGGTTGCTTCATCAGTGCAATTCACTGGGTGTGTGAATGCTCTTCAACCATTTGTTTTTAATAATTCACTGAAAAAGACTGAACTGATTCACTGAAATTATTTGAAATGATCAACTCCAACACCGTTCTTGTTGCTGAGACTTAAATCTGTCTTAAGCTCTCATACAACAAATATATTTAAATGAAAATTATTGCAAAGTTATTTAATTTTATATCAACAACATATATAATTTTTCAATATTTAGCACATTTTTTAAATATCTTCCAACTCCAGGCTAAACGGTAATATTATCCATAATGTCAGTTTTGTTTCCCAACAATTTTTTTGTTTTGTTTTCAGAAACAGAAAGGAGCACAGGAGGAGGTGGAGTAGCTCATTTGCTCCTGTCAGACTTCACACTATGCCGCCGCTGGTGAAATTAGCACTGCTCTCTGACCTTAACTTAAACAAACTGAGAAACTTGCTCCTCTCCTGAGATTTGTGGTGGAGTGGCTGATGGGGGAAGCTGTAGGACTATTAACTGACATTCCAGAACAATGATCAAATCTGCATGGCTACAACAACACTAACTGCAATTATGAGAAATCCACAATGAAAAATTCAACACCTGAGTTCTGAAAGAGCTACTGAGATATGTTCAGAAATGAATGATCTTTTACAGTGGTGGTGTAGTTTTGGTAGTGGAAAGGTTGTTTGAATCCCAGTGGGACTGATTCATCAAGACATTTAGGCACTTTAATTCACTATGTCACTTTATATAAAAGATTCAACTACAAAAAAAAAGGGAAAAAAAAAAGAAAAAAGAAAAAAAAGTTAATGATACTGGCCACAGACTTTTTCTGCAGGCTTTGGGAGACTAAATGAGACAAAACCGGCATAAGAGATCTTATATTAAAACTATTTAATATGATTACTAGGATTACTAACTAGTGGAAAGTAACTTACAAGGACAGTTAAGATTACAGTATCTTGCTCGATAGCTCAAAATGACAGTGCCAGTGCCAATGCCACTCCACGCCAGCTGACTCAAAAAAAAAGTTTTTTTTTTTTTTTTTTCATATGGAAAATACCTGTGTGGATGATATGTGGATGTGATGTTGCCTATATGAAGCTTTCACAGGAGCGCTGCACTCAGACTCTCATACAGACTACAGACTGATGTGACAACAGAGAAATACCTTTTTGCTTGTCCATCGCTGGAAATGATCAAAGCGTCCAAGTGAAATGTTCTCGGTCGCGTCCAGAGTTCATCGCTGTGTCTGTTCCTGGATGTGTAAACGAAGTTAAAGTAAATTTAAGTGCAATTTCGAAGTGAATCAAGGGAGACTTGCAGGTCAGGCGACAGTCAAACGAAGATAACAGCGAAACTGTCCAAACAAGCAGCTACATTGTCAACATCCACTCCACATCTCTGTATCACTGAACTCTCCGCCTCCAGCTGTGCTTCTGAAATCGGCCAATGTACAGCAGCTCAACAGCGCCACCCTCTTGAATTTAGACAATACCAATGAACAGTCAAGTATTTATCTATGTGAGGTAGTAAATGTTAATTTAATTTATAATAGGAAAATAATAAGAAAATCACTTTACAAATGAAAACATGGCGCAATTTACATGACCTTAATACTGGTGATTCAATAGGAGGAAGAAAAATTATATATCAATGCTTTTGTAAGAAACCTATGGTTCGCTCACAAAACTTTAAGTTTCTTCACTTTAGCATCCAGACATCCACAGTTATGTTAAGATGACTGTCAAAAGTTTCCCACTTTAACTTTATTTATCCTATTATATAGGATGTGAAAGGCTTAATCACATTTTCACCCCCCCCCCCCCAAAAAAAAAACAGACACAAAATGCTGTTAAAATCATAAACTTTATTAAACTTAATATTAATTCAAATGATCTGTTAAAATCATTAGTAAGCCACTTACAAATCAAAATATTAAAACCACAATACCACTGATAAAATCACAACAATGTACACTCACTTTACTAAATCCATTTTATTTATTTTTTCATTCATCACACTTTCACATAAAAAAAGGAAAAGAAGAAAAGCACTATTCATGAAGTAGAGAAAGATAAATATTATGTTAATATTTGGAACATTTTTCACATGAAAATTGTCAGATGCATGTACATGTGGTTAAAAAGAGCATATTTTCGCACTGTGAAAACATTCAACCTTTTAAGTGTATTAGTGAATCAAGTGCTTTAGGATGTAGTACGAGTGCCTTACTGCAAAATATTCAGCAAAAAGTATTTCATAAAGATGGCCTAACTTCTGAAGCCACAAAACACAACTTTAAGCTGTCATTGGGGGAAAAAAAACAAACAAAAAAAAAACGATGATTATCATGATTGATAAGTAGCATAATTTCATGATTACTGAGTATTGTGAAGTGTAAATCGGGTGTCAGATTGTGTTCACATAAAATAAGTTATTTTGTCCTGTTGAAGGAACAGCAAATTGCTGGCAGCAGGCTATTAAAACAACAAATAATACTAATGGTTTGTAAATAGGCAAAAAGCTAAGAATAGCTCTCTAGCCAGCAGTCTCATATTTCCTTTTGAGCAGTACTTCTAAAAAACTGAATGTGGAATGTCTATTTTTGTACTTCTACATTCTCAAGTTGATATGTGTTGCTTTTTAGTGATTGTTTTGCTCGTTACATTACGTTCTGTAGGTACAAACTCTAGGTACAAAGCATGCGCTCTATCTAAGCACTTCATTTGGTCATTGGAGCAATAAAAGCATAATAATTTCATTTGCTCAGAGATCAACACACATAAGATGTCATTAGAAGTGGGCAAGAAGAATATATGAACTACAGGGATCTGTGCCGTTCAGAACAGATTTGAGATTAGTTCATTCATTTTCATATAATTATAATTAATATAGTTAATCAAAGTATACATCTCTGTTGTGTGAATTGTGTTGATTTAAAAAAAAATTGCAGTTCAGTAAATTAATCTTCCTGTAATTCCAATTCATCATCCTGTAAGTCGTGACCAATTCAATTCAAATTCACACCCATGCACTGAAAGGGAGCCAGTTAAATTCTGTAAATCTACAGAAAGCAAAAACTAGGGTTGAAAAATCAAACCATCAGGCAAGCAGCAACCATCAGGTGTTAACAAATTAAATCCCTTTATATCCTAACCTATCCTTATCCTATAAAACAGGAACACTGTAAAAAAGAAAATTCCACCCGTCAACAACAAGAGAGGATAGAACCAAAACAGTAAAGGTGCTTTACAAGGCAATAGCAGCAAAATGGGGAAGAGGGAGCGAAAAAAAGACGGAAGAATAGAAGGAGCGAGTGAAACTGTTTGATCAATACATCTTGCGGAAGAAGAGAAGTATTGATTACACTCACAATTCACAATCCATCATCATTGAAGAAAAGCAGGATACATTTGCCATGCACGATTCATACGTCTCATATCCAATATTTAGTAAACTCTCACTAATGTACAGTAGCTCTCTTTGGAACAGCAAACTCACTCTGTAACATTCCCTGTTGCCATGAGAATTGTTGCTATACGTGTACGTATATCTTACCGCTGGTATTTGCATTGGTATTAAGGTATTATACTGTTTGTTTTATATTGGTGTTAAGGTATAAAGAATGAGGGTGTGCAATATATGTGCATCTTAAGTCTCTTGTATAAACTGTACTAATTTCCAAACTATCAGCAATAGCTGCTTTGCTTAATTCACAAATATGGGTCAATGACAAATAAGACTATAAAGAATTTTAAAAAATCTAGTGCCAAGTTTGCATTCTTTGTATTAATGTAAATTGGTTTCATATTGCTTTCAAATAAAGTGTACATTATTGACTAAAAATATAATATTTGTTATAAATATCATGAATTAATTATAGAAATATCATGATTTATTAATTCATAAATATAATGAAGATTTTGGGGAGTCGCACCACGTGACATTTTACAACCTGAACTAACCTTAACACGTCATACAAAGGTTAAATTATTTGACATTTTAAGAACCTTATCAACCTCTATAATATAATTTCCTGTGTTATGTTGGACCACATGACTTTGATTTAGCAGACAAAAGTTTTTTCAATATTAATAAGCAGTAAAGCAGTTTTGTTAAAATATTAGATATTTTTCTAATAAATAATAATAAAAGATTATGCAAAACTACTTAATAAGGTTTTCTTGTTAAGTATTTCATTCTTTTAATTTGGGCTTGGTGATTTCATTATATCAGTGCTGTATTTTTTATTTTTTTTACTTCATTATACACCGCAATTTTTACTGTGTGCTCCCCAAAAATCATGCTCATCATAGAAGAGGTGTAGTGAAGTCATTATATGTATGAATTGCATTTTTTAGGTATTTTAATAAATTAATACATCTTGGCGGGAATGAGCGTTATGTCACTGACCCATATTCTGAAGGTAATTCATGCTTAGCGCATAAAGGCTGAGAAGTGTGGCAGTGACTTCATAGTGAATGAAACTCACAGGTTCCTGCTGGTTCAACTGGACTTCTGAATCATTCTGTTCTGCAGGGATTTGGTCTACTTAAATGACTAGAGCGATTCATATCTGCTTCATGTGTACTGCTAGCCTTCATGTCTGTGTGTATCATTTTAGCTTTACAAAGCACACAGAGAAGAGGACTCAGTAACCTCAGTAAAGTCCTGACATAGTAGCTGCAACTAGAAAAAGAGACAACATCCATGACTCAGACATGATTGTTAGCTGCAATCAGATATGGGGCTTATCAAATGATAAGAATAACTGATTTTTTTGCTGGCTCCAAAATCACATTCCTTGTATCACATTTACTTGTCTTTCCTTAACTTTTATCGCTTGTACTGTTTTCACAAGTGGAAGTGCAGACATGTGACAGTGTTTGTAAAACAACGCATTTCTCCTCTATTAGAAGAGAGAGACTTTCTTTTTCAGGTCGTTCCTCTTCCAAAGGGAAAGCCGGTCAAATTCCTCTATTGACATTCTAAAGACATTCTGAAATTCCTCAGGTGACAGGTGCCTCTGGAGAGAGATGTTCAATGGTCAACCTTTGTTCCCAACAGAACAGTGCAACAGGGTCAAATAATGAGCAAAAACAATGTTTACCTCCAGTCGTGTCCTGTCTACACCAGGTGGGAGTTTGTTTCTGCCTCTGTGGGTCACAATGAGCATCTCATATGGGTAAATCTGCCAAACGAACACACAATTAATGAACTTTGACCAAGAGCAAGCAGTCACTTATGTCACATACAACAATATGTACAAGAGCTCTGATGATTACAAAACACTCTTGATTAGTTGGCAGATGACATGGTTATATCACCTTTTGTTCCAGCATACTAGGGAGTGAATTCCCTCTGTCTATCCTTCTGCTTTGGGCATCTCCATTCTATATAAGAGAGAAGACCACTGTAAGACCACATATAACCACAACTGTGATTTGTGCCATTATTATAAAAATCTGATTGTAAAATTGTGAGATTGAAGGTTGCAAACTTGACTCACTAAAATCTTTGATTATTTCCGAAAAGCTAATACTGCTATTGTCTATTTACGATGAACAGCTTTTGTAGTATTCCTCATTTTAACTTGGTTTAAATAAAAGTATCTGCTAAATGAACTAACTAAACATGTAATGTGATCAGTTTTGGCTGTGAAGAATATCAATTTATTTGGTTACACTTTTTTCGAATGCAAATTAATACATACCTGGAAATCTGTAAAGAGAGAGAGAAACAAATGATAATATAATGAGCAGGAGGTATAAAAACATTCACAAAAAGATCTCTCCTAGTGAATTCAATTTGATTTCTATTCCTTTAAAAATGTTGAGAATAGATAACAACAGCAGAATAGAATAGAATAATAAACCTAGGCATTCTGATTAAAGTGTAAATAAACATGATAAAAATGACTCTACTATTCTAAATATTAGTATACTATTAAAATTGTATTCTAATATAGAATATTATTCTATACTATTCGAAAACAGAATAAAATTATGATTCTTAATATAATATATTGTATAATAAAAATATATAGAAGCCATGGTGCTTTTAATACTGGAAAAAAATGCTGGCACTCAAAATTACTATTTAGAACAGAACAGAACAGAACAGAATAGAATAGAATAAAATAGAATAGAATAGAACAGTAAAATCTAAATCCCCAGACTTACGTTGACTCCCTTTATCACTGTTTGAAGAGGAGAATTCTGCAGACTGCAGCTGTAACACATAAACACAAGACTAATTATATCAGTGTAATTAAAGGGATAGTTCATCCTAAAATGAAAATTATCCCATGATTTACTCACCCTCAATCACTATCTTCTTTCAGACAAACACAATCAAAGCTATATTTTAAAATATATTTAACATTTGTAATGTTTATGAGAGGGGGGATGCATTTTGAAGGCAAAAATAATGCATCCATCCATAAAAAAAAAGCGATCCATCTGACTCCAGGGGGTTAAAAAGGCCTTCTGAAGCAAAGTGATGCATTTTATATTCATATTTAAAACTTTACAAGTTCAAATAACTAGCCTATGCAGAATGCACAAGTCGACTTGCGCCAAATGACTAATCCTCTGATGCAATGTATGACGCAGGAGTATTGTAAGCTTAGATGCCTCTCGCCATTCAAACAAATAGGGCCATGCAACAAATTTAAGCTCCTCTTTTCTAATTATCGTTTTTGACTTATAATCCGTGACCGGTGATTTGTTTTGCTCTATCCTATGTGCCTCGGCGTTTGCCGTTATATTGAGCATCAGGTCAAAGGATACTCTTCCACCGCAAATCAACTTGCACATTCTGCGTACAAGTTTTAAATTTGTATATCTTTCTTACAAAATCGCATCACTTCACTTCAGAAGACCGTTATTAACCACCTGGAGTCATATGGATTACTTTTTTTATGGAAGGATGCATTATTTTTGGCTTCAAAACGCGTCTCCCCATTCACAACCATTATAAACCTTGGATGACTAAGAATATCCTCCTGGGACCCAGGAATAGACTTCTGTCCTCTGTAGTGGACATTATATTTGAGTGATTTTCTCTGACATCATACATGTCACAGTTTTAAGTCTGGATGTCCTGTAAAGAGCACATTCAGGGCTTTGCAGAGATACCAGATTTTTAGAGGTTTCCCCATGACAACAACAACTTCTTGGTCTTTAATTATGACTGAAAATGAAAATTAGCACTCTTATGGAAATATGATAATATTTTGTGATTAAATTTAAAATGTATTTAAATCTGATTAATTTTCAAATTGTTTATTATAAATCAACATCTCAGGAAAATGTTATGGGGTTTCAAATCAAAATATGACTTTCTGTTATGAAACAGAACATTGATTTCATACATGTCCACTGTAGAGGACACCAGGACTTAAATCATGTTTATCAGGCATTTTAGGAGACACAACAAGTGAATAGGGAAAGAAATTATATGTCAGTATTCCTATTAATTATTAGATATTATTATGAAAATGTTACCAATTATTGCTCCCATTATTACACTTCTTTTTTCATTGCATGTTGCTCCAAGAATACATTAATATGCAAATTAGATACAGTGTATAGATATATTGTATTGAATGGGAAAACCGATGTATGGCCATTTTACCCTCATATTGCATAAAGTAAAATGGTATATCAATTAATTCCATTATATGTTTCATAACATAGTATGTCATATCTTTATACATAGTTTGGTTAAAAACAATATTGAAGCCTAAAAATTGATTGGTGATTAAAAAAAAATTCCATTGTTTTTGCCTATAAATGTAATTTCATGTCATTTTATTTTTTAAACAACTTAGTCCTGGTGTCCACTACAGAGGACATATCATAACATATGAATAAAATATAATTTTTAAAAAAAATTATTTTTTCATTTGTTTCTTATGCTCTAAACAATATAATGACGTGAAAAAAATGCTAAATTAAAAAAAAAAAATGTTGGGTCCCAGGAGGATATGTTTAAATATATCTCTGATTGTGTTCATCATATACACCTAGGATGGCTTGAGTGTGAGTAAATCATGGGATAATTTTCATTTTGAGGTGAACTATCCCTTTAAGGATGGCTCCAACAAAGCTGACATATCAAATTAGATTTTATTTTCTCACCCTAGAAAGCCCAGTCTTAGTGTAGGAAGGAAATGAGGGGGATTTGGATGCTGTGTAAAAGAAAAGAAGAAACATGTTAAAAAATCGCATCCAAATACTCATCATATAAAAGTAGTGGTGTTGAAGCCAACTAGTTTTTCCATTAGGAATGTTTATCATGTGGATGCAGTACATTTCTTCAACCAGAAGGGGCCACATAAGGTCAATGTTTTAACTGGAATCACAACCATTTTCGGTGACGCAGGGTTCAATGGAATGCAATAATGAAATTGTTGAATGAAAGAGTTCTCTAGAGACGTTGACCTTTCCCCTGTAGACCTATAAGATCTAATCTGATTCAGATTATTAGTCTGTCATACATAAGCTCTGACTGCAGTTGGAAAGACTGACTCAGATCTCCACTACATTCAACAGCTGCTGTCAGTAACGCTACTTATCTTTCTGTTGTTCTGTTCCTTACGTGTCATTTTTTTTTTAGGGGGTGGGGGGTGTCCCCCTTGGTTGAAATCGAATTCCGGAGGGTTTATGGGGACATAGACATAATGATTTTTATACTGGACAAACTGTATATTATATCCCCTAACCCTAACAGTACCCCTAAACCTACCCATCACAGAAAACTTTCTGCATTTTTTACATTTTTAAAAAAACATCACTTAGGATTAATATGATTTATAAGCTGTTTTCCTCATGGAAAGCTGTTTCCCCATTACATAAGGAATCATAGGGAATACCAGGATGACACACATACACACACATTCAAATGTACCCAGATTCATGGGTGTCCTGTCGGGCAGGGACCGTGTTTTCCTACGGACAGGGGCTGATCTCTCGATCTCCTCCTTTAGTATCAGTTTTCCTAGATTAGACTGAATCTGTGACAAAGAGAGAGAGTGAGAGATGAAGAGGGAGTTTGGGGGGTGAGGTGGAAACTGAAACAATATACTCAGGCTGAGAGACTGAATTGATCAGCATGGCTCCCTGTTTCGACAGGAAATGCAAGAATCCCTAAAGATTTGTCCTTCATTTGAAACCAACTTTGGCCTTCACTTGAAGGTCGAGTGAGACAAAAGATCTGACAAATAAGAATCAACCTAATAAACCTTTAGCCTCAGTTTCTAAAGAAAATAAGGTTTAAGAAGAAAATTTAAATGAGTGTAAAAGGGAAAGTGTGTATTTTAGGTGGTGTGGTTGGTCACTATGTTTTATTAAAGATTCCCTTAATTTGTATTTACCTTTTTGAGTTTGTAGTGTGAAATAATAATAATATATATATTTTTTAATACACAAATATTGTTATTAATAGGTGGACATAAAGACTGCATGTACAATACTACCATTCAATCTTTTGGGGTCAGTAAGACTTTTTAATATTTTTAAAATATGCTCACCAAGGCTGCATGTATTTGATCAGATAATTTGAAGAGTAACATTATAAAATATTATTACAATTTAAATTGAATGTTTTCTAGTTTAATATAACTTAAAATGTAATTTCTTCCTGTGATGGCAAAGCTGCATCTTTAATCCAGTCTTCAGTGTCACATGATCCTTCAGAAATTATTCTAATATGCTGATTTCTTATTATTATCAATGTTGAAAACAGCTGCTTTATGTTTTTGTGGAAAATGTGATACATTTCTTCAGTATTCTTTGATAAATATAAAGTTCAAAAGAACAAGTATTTATTAAGTATTTATTATTATTATTTATTATTAAGTATTTATTTATTTATAACTTTATAAATGTCTTTATTGTCACATTTGTTGACTTTTTTGTTTCACTGATTTAAATTGAGTTGTATTAATGCACCCTTACAGAAAAAAATTATACATTTATAAAAAAATTGGAAAAGAATTAGAAAAAGCCATTTAAAATTGTTTAACAGTAAAACTGCAGGACGTCACACCGTGAACAGCCACTGTAATTCTTTGAATAAGAAAATTGTACAGATAATTTTACACCTTGTTGAGCTCTTGTTTCTGCATTTGCCGAAGTCTCCACATGTCTTCAGACAGATCATTGTCGTCATACTTATCATCCTCCTCACCCTCCTCTCCCTCAGCTGTCTTGGATGCCACATTCTTTCTCCGCTCTGTCTCTGTTGCACAAACAGAAATGTCCATAAATATGAGATGAAGAGTGTAAGAACGTCAATACTACCACATCATAAAATTGTGTCACGATACCAAATACTACTTACATTTGCATGTACTGTGCATGTAAACTATCAATCAGATGACAGAAGGCATGTAGAAGATTTGTACAACATGTTTTTTATCAAAGTTTTGATCATGTTAATAATGTAGAGGCCTTATTAAATATGATACAGTAGGCTTTATAGGGCTAACTGAACTGCAGTTAGTGTTTCTCCTGAAGATTCTTTAAGAGAAACAACAACAACAAAAACTACATCTTAGTGTGAGAGTGTATTACCTATAACAGCTAGTGAGGGTGGACAGGGCCAGTAGTCTGTCTCTATCTTAGAGGGCTGGTTGGGGTCTGGAGGCTGGGCGGCAGGAAACTTCGATGACTCAATGATTAAATCCTCCATGTGTTTAGAGTGCGGAACAGCTGCTGAGACATCTACATCCATTCAAGTACACATACATATACTCAATATGCCCAAGAAAATAATTTACATTGAATCTGATATAAGAGCAGTACTGATATTTCATACCTTGTTTATATATAGGCGGCTTCTTGAATATGTTGGTTCCATTGTCTGGAAGGAAAAATTAAGGTTGTTTAGTTTTAGTGTGTGATGGTGCCTGAGGTTTCATTGTTGTGTTTATGAGGGGCTGTACTGCCTAACCTGGCCTGTGGAAGTGCTGTTGCTGATGTGGGACTTTCGTGCTGACAGTTATGCTTTTACTCAGCTGCGTGGAGGCAGGAGACGAGCTTCCCGATGACTTGGGCTCTGACCAATCCCGCACATCCTTTGATAGACTGTTCTGGAATTACATGTAGAAGGACTGTGTGATCATGCAGAGAGACTCTAAAGCAGATCATAAAATAGTTTGATCTTTGAACATGGTAAAATATCAGCTGCAAGGCCACTGGTGGCTTATTGCTTCAATACTGGGCTTTTAAAAAGAAAAAATCTGATGTTTGTCAGGATTATGCTTTGCGTTTCTGTGACCATGGTTTTCATGTCTTTTTCTTTCTCATTCTGTTCATTTGTTGTTAATTAATTAACTCATTAGCTCCCTCAGTTGTTCTAGTATTTATATACTCCGTTTCTTTTAGTTGGTTGTCCGATCTCGTCAATGTTTTACGTTTGTGGAGCAGTGTTGCCAATTTAGCGATTTTGTCACTAGATTTAGTGACTTCCCTTCCCCTTTTGGGACTTTTTTTTTTTTAAAGTTTAGGGACAAATCTAGCAACTTCTTGGACAAACCTTATCTAGATTCTTATTTTGCCCACTGATCTATATCCATATTTTTATAGATCAATGAATTTGCCATTATGATGTCATCTAGTGACATTTAGTTACCAGTTTTAGCTACTTTCAATTGAAAGCAGTTTGCAACACTGCTGTAGAGTATTCTCTGTTTATCTCCTACGTTTCCCTGTGGATTTCTACATAAAGACTGTTTGTTTGACTCTCATTCATCATGTGTTCCTTGTACTCACATTACGTGAAAATGTTATCAACTGTGTTCTTTCAAAAACTTTCTTTCAGGAACACCTTGAGCATATTCAAATTTTGTCAAAAAGGTAATAAAAAATACAATTATAAATTATTATAGTCTTAGGAACTAACATGTCAAGTGGTGGCAGCGGTGTACTGCGGTCTGAATTCCAACTAAAGCTATTTAAAACAGCATTTTTCTAATTCTTGACTAATTATTATATATACTGTACATGAACTCACATTAATTGAGAGACTTTTTAAAATGTAAAAATTAATTTGTCACAACACTTATAAAATGAATAAATTAAGTTCTACATTTACACAACCGTTAAAATGTTTGGGGTCAGTATGATTTTAAGATAATAATATATTATTACTTTTATTCAGAAAGGACACATTACATTCATCAAATAAATGCTGTTTTTATTACTTTCTATTTATCAAACAATCCTGAAAATAATATCACCATCTCCAAAAAATATTAAACAGCTAAAACTTTTTTCATCATTGATAATAATAAGAACTGTTTCTTGAGCAGAATATTAGAATGATTTCTGAAGGATTGTGTGACACTGAAGACTAAAGTAATGGCTGCTGAAAATTCAGCTTTGCAGTCACAGGAATAAATTACAGTGTAAATATATTAAAATAGAAAAGTAATTTTAAATTGTAATAAAACTTCACAATATTACTGTTATTACTGTATATCTGATCAAATAAATGCAGCCTTGGTGAACATAAGAAACATTTAAAAATCTCACCAACTACAAACTTTTGAACAGTAGTGTACATAATTTGTAACCTAAACGTCTATGTTATTTGTGAACTACCGTCTTTTCATTACACAACAATTAATACCGGTCCTCTAAGAGTGTTGATAAAATATAAGCAGCATATAAACCTGCCAATAAGTTGACAGATATTAGACTGCATATGACTTATTTGTGATTTTAACTTCACAGACATGAACAATGCAACTTACCTCTGGAGATGGAGGAGGGGAAATAGAGCGAGGAGATAATGACCTCTAGAGAGAGAAAAAGACAGTGTGAGAGAGGTCAGCTGTTGGCAGTAAGTGAGATATCCAGGCATTTCCACAGACAGGTTTACAGAGTTAATGAAGCGTAAAGCTTCCATTACAGCGAAACAAAAAAGGAAATTACAGAGGGAGAGCCAAACTAACATGACGTGTGTTTGTGTGTGCGTACTGATCTTTGTCCAGGCACTCTGATGGCGAGACATTACATCCAGCAGGAAACTAACCAGTGAACACATCACACATGCTGACAGACAGACATGTAAGGACCCCAAAGTGTGCCAAGAAAATATCCCCCACACCATTACACCACCATCACCAGCCTGAACCGTTTATGGTTCCATGCTTTCATGTTGTCTGCGCCAAATTCTGACACTACCATCTTAATGTGGCAGCAGAAATTGAGACTCATCAGACAAGGCAATGTTTTTCCAATCTATTTTTTCCAATTCTATTGTCCAATTTTTGTACTGTAGCCTCAGTTTCCTGTTCTTAACTGACAGAAGTGGCAGCCGGTGTGGTCTTCTGCTGCTGTAGTGCATCTGCTTCAAGGTTCAAGATGCTCTTCTGCATACCTTGTTTATAACGAGTGGATATTTGAGTTACTGTTGCCTCTCTATCAGCTCAAACAAGTCTGGCCATTCTCCTCTGACAACTGGCATCAACAAGGCATTTTTGCCCACATAACTGATGCTAACTAAATATTTTCTCTTTTTCTGAGCATTCTCTGTAAACCGTAGAGATGCTTGTGCGTTAAAATTCCAGTAGATAAGCAGTTTCTGAAATACTCAGATCAGCCTGTCTGGCACCAACAACCATGCCACATTCAAAGTCACTTAAATCACCTTTCTTAGCCATTCTGATGCTCAGTTTGAACTTTAGCAGATTGTCTTGACCATATCTACATGTCTAAATGAATTGAGTTGCTGCCATGTGTTTGACCGATTATATTTTAAGCAATTGATCAGGTACATATATGCATACCTACCTCTGAGCGATCCATTGGTGAATAGCTGAAGTGGGGCTCATACATCATTAGGTCAGGCCTCTCTATGTCTAGAATGGCCTTGTCTTTAGGTATAGCTGCTAGATCCTTATACCCAATCACTTGTTTGTCCATTTTGGCCTGTAGAAATCCAAAATTCGAAAGGAATAGGGGAAATTATTGGCAACCTCAGAGACATAAGGTGTATCTCAATCAGCTCCCTTGCTCCCTAGGTCATAAATCATATTATGTACATGAATTCGGGCACTGGTAAAGACAGTAAGGACAGTGGCTCACTACACGTTTGGATGGACTGATGGTGACATGACATGTCGATTCACTACTGGAATTTATGAATAGGCATTGGCTGTTTGCACTAAGTGTAAATAAATAGTAATTAGATGCTATCTATACTTTATACTGGCAGATACTATTTGCACCTCAGTAGTTTTGTACATTAACAGGATACAATAATATCATAGAGTGTAAATGATTATAACTATTAACATTATTAAATGGATGCTGCCTTATAGGGAGAATAAAAACCCTCCTAACACCTTCCCCTAATCCTACCAAATAAACACTTTTAATATTATTAACCACTAGTTCGCAGTTTATTTTCTACTTTTTGAACATTATTTTCATTTGTATTGAAAAAAAATGCGAGCTCGGCAAAAGACGGATTTGAACCTGCGTTGATCACGCTAAAAGCCAGGTCTGCAAGCCTTACTCGCTACTGCTACACCGCAGAAAACATTGAATGTCTTTTTTAAAAATTTTGTGGCCCAACCGGACATTGGTGGGCGGAGTGAGTATAAATAGCGTTTGCCAACAAGGGACCCTATTTGCACTAGTGTAAATAGACAGTCTGTTATGAAAAACAGCATTTATTCATATATTCATTTATATGAATTACAGTTATTTTTTAATATTATTTAAAGGTGCCATCGAATGTTTTTTTACAAGATTTAATATAAGTCTAAGGTGTCCCCTGAATGTGTCTGTGAAGTTTCAGCTCAAAATACCCCATTAATTTTTTTAACTTCCTATTTTGTGGCATCATAAAATATGAGCCGATTTATGCTGTGCGGCCCCTTTAAATCTCGTGCTCTCCGCCCATGGAGCTCGTGCTTGCCTTAAACAGTGCCTAAACAAAGTTTACACAGCTAATATAACCCTCAAATGGATCTTTACAAAGTGTTCGTCATGCATGCGGCATGCATGCATCGGATTATGTGAGTATTGTATACTGTTATATTGTTTACATTTGATTCTGAATGAATTTGAGGCTGTGCTCCATGGCTAACGGCTAATGCTACACTGTTTGAGAGATTTATAAAGAATGAAGTTGTGTTTATGAATTATACAGACTGCAGGTGTTTAAAAATGAAAATAGCGACGGCTCTTGTCTCCGTGAATACAGTAAGAAACAATGGTAACTTTAACCACATTTAACAGTAAAATGCTACCAAAAAATTTAGAAAGACAATTTACAAATATCACTAAAAATATCATGATATCATGGATCATGTCAGTTACTATTGCTCCATCTGCCATTTTTTGCTATTGTCCTTGCTTGCTTACCTAGTCTGATGATTCGGCTGTGCAGATCCAGATGTTAATACTGGCTGCCCTTGTCTAATGCCTTTTATAATGTTGGGAACATGGGCTGGCATATGCAAATATTGGGGGCATGCACCCCGACTGTTACGTAACAGTCGGTGTTATGTTGAGATTCGCCTGTTCTTCGGAGGTCTTTTAAACAAATGAGATTTATATAAGAAGGAGGAAACAGTGGAGTTTGAGACTCACTGTATGTTATTTACTGAACTCTTGTTATTTAACTATGCCAAGATAAATTCAATTTTTCATTCGAGGGCACCTTTAAAGTACATTATGATAAATACTTTCATTGTTACATATACCTGCAACATTTCAGCCGTAAATTAATTATAAATGTTAGCTTTACTATGTTAAGTACCTGTATAGCAATGTATGTTTATACTGAAATATAGTTTAATAACGGTTTGTTTTTTCATTATGTGTTGTGAGATGGCGCAATTTATTTTTCACGCTTCAGAACTTCCAGTAGGGGAGTGAGTATCGATGCTCCCTGGTTTTCACCATTGTGCATTGAGGGACTTTTTGGGGAGTGAACATTTCTGTGCAATGGAAGGATTTTGTGATTGAGACAGTCCTTAACTCTGGTGCTCCTTGCGTGGCAGTCTTTCAGATTTTTTATTTTTAAATTTCAGTGAAATGCATGTACTAGATTTTAGTTTAATAATGTTTTTTTTTTTATATTTTGCATTTTTAGGTGATTTTATGGTAATAAATTATATTTATGCAGAAGTTTACATCCATTTATCCATCCATCTATTCCATTCATTTATTACCTTTAACTATTTTCTGAGTATAGACCTGAAAATGAAATTAAACTTAAACTGTCATAAACCTTGAATCTATCCTAAATCTATCCTGAATCTGTCTAAACTATCCTATATCTTTCACTGTGTTTTAGTTTTGTTTTCCCTATAGCCGTTTCGCCTGTGTTAGAGTTCTTTGTTCGATGTTGTCATTAGTTTATGTGGTTGTTCAGATATATTTACTATGTTCTCCTAATTATTGCAATTAAAATCGTTTCTGCTTAGTTTTCTGTCGTCATGAGTTTACCACAGCCACACCATGACAGCCGAAGTGAAGCTGAAGTAAAAAATAAAAGTGAACTTGAAGTTTGAGTTTATTGTTATTCAAAAATGCACAAAAAAATTCTATAATATATTTTATATATATTATCCAAAACACGTTTTACTCTAAAACTATGAGAAAATAAAAGCTAAAAGTTGTGTTCCAAATTTGAGGTTGATATCGCAAAAAATTAGCTTTTGTTGGGCATGGTATAATCATTTAAACTAGATGAAATTTGTTCATTCATTTTCAAAGTGGTCATTTTTGCCCGTGAGGACTACAATTGTGACCATTTTTTTTTTTAGGTCCATTAAAATATACATTGTGAACATGAATTTTTCGTTCAAAAAAACAGATGGTTAAAATGGCCGACTCCCTGATCAATGCCCTGACTTCTGAACTAGGGAGCTGATTGAGAAACACCCATAAACATACTATAAAATTCTATCTTTTGCTTTGAAAAAAACCTGATTTGTTGTTGTGCCGAATTATGTGTGGGCCTAGTTATGTGTAGTTTTACATTAGGCCTATGCAGTATGGGAAGCTTGCTGAGATTTATATCCCAGCATGCACTACTATACACACCACTATAGTGACTGCTGGGGATCCAGGAACACCTCCTGCACGTAGAGAACAAACAGTGCCCGGGGAGGTACGGGCCGATTGCTGTTCACATACACACACATGTCAAAGGTCAAACATTACATTAATCTTTTTATTTATGATGACCTATTTATTTATTTATTTATTAAACCTCTTATTTTATTATGAACAAATAAGCAATCTACTTAAAACAAATCTGATATAAAAACGTAACTTTTATTTACCTTATGCAGCATCATTTTGAAAGAGAAAGCGCTCCCTTTATGAGGTCACTGTGGAAAGAAAAGAAACTGTAGATGAGAACAAGGCTTTAGATGGATGTCAAATGGCCTCTAAAAGACTCCATGCAGATGTACATCATCACAATACATATTGTTTCAAAGCAACTAAGCAGAGATTTGTGTGACCAGGATTGATTTACAGATGCTTTTCAACATCACCTTCACCAACTTCAAGCCAAAAGACCCCTAGCAGGTTGCAGAAAGTTGCTAATACACACAAAGTACAGAAAAGTCAGCAGTGTAAGGACCTTAAAACCTTCTCAGTCAATAGACTATGAGCACAATGACAGTGTTTCTCTGGGCTTTTCTGATGGATCACAATACAAAAGCTTTATTCTAGCATCCTGTGAGTCTTTTGTATTCTACTGAAAAGGACACATTTCTCATTCCTTTGACAAAATAACCCTGCAGCATGCCTGTACAATAAAACACTGCTAAAAAATAAAGGAAGTGACTGGATGATTCATATAAAAAATATGGCAAAATATGCTCATAGAGATCTTGTCAGGCCATCTTAATGGTTTCCAATATGAAGCCAGACCCTGTCAGTATGATGGTTTTTAAGATTGACAGTCTAAATGGATTTCGGTGGCTAATGTATTAAATTAAGAGCTCAGTGAGCGGTCTTGATTGTATGGTGATAAATATTTTGCTTTGCTTCAGTTATGATAAAGAGACATCCACTCTTGCATTGTGTTTGTACATTTTGCACTGTCTATACAACGTGAACAGCATAGGAGACTGAAATTGTTGAATAAAGTCGTTATTTTTGTTTTGTTTTTGTGCACAAAAAGTATTCTCGTTGCTTCATAACATTAAGGTTGAACCACTGTAGTCACGTTGACTATTTTAACGATGTCTTTATTACTTTTCTGGACCTTGAATATGGTAATTATGTTGCTTTCTAAAGGGGATAAAAATTAAAAAAAACTCCCAGATTTCATCAAAAATATCTTAATTTGTGTTCCAAAGATGAACATAGATCTTATTGGTTTGGAACGACATGAGGGTGAGTAATTAATGACAGAAATTTCATTTTTGGGTGAACTAACCCTTTAATAGCAAATTAAATCATTATGTTTACTGTGTTAAATAAAAATATCATTATGCATAACTAACTAGCTAAAAAAAATATTTACATATTACAGCACTGGTGAAAGGTTTTAATATATAATATAACTTTCCTTCTTATGTAAATGTATGTGGTTCTACAGATTTGAGATATTTTCACTTGAAAACAACTCAAAAATAATTTCAAGATATCAAGATAGAAAATTGTTTAAACATAATTGAGAACTCCATTTAGGCCCACAAACCATGTTTACTCTGGAAAGGGAGCAAGAAGACAAGGAGATACAGATTCAGAGATGGACACAGTGAAGGAAAAGGTAAGAGGACAGGGGTGACAGGGAAGAAGGCAGGGCAGGGCAGGGCAGATAAATTAGATAGAGACGATGGATGAAGAGAGACGGAAGGATTGAGAAAGAGAAGGTTGGGGGAGGGATGAGATGGAGATGGAGAGAGATGATAAAAACATTACATCCCTGCAGTCAGCACAGACGGATAGCGTGACAGATGACTGTGCCTCCCTTCCCCCATTTAACCAGTAACTATGTCAAATGCAGGCTACAAATCCTGTCAGTCATCTTAAAATTAGTAAAATTATGGTTAGCATTGAGACTGAGGATTAGCATGAGGAACTAAAAGTCCAGAAAATTACAGGAATAACACATTTACAGGCTTTATTCCATCACTCAAAAATATTTTTGCTTCATTAAAATGAGCTAATATGGCACAAAGATCAGTGTGTGCAATCAGTTTACTTTTGTAAAGGGATAGTTCAACCCAAAAATGAAAATTCTGTCGTCATTTATGACCTTTTCTCTCTGGAACACAAAAGATGATGTTTTGAAAAATGGCTTAGTGTTGGCTTAGTCATTTTTGGATGAACTGTCCCTTTAATCCATTTATTGTACATTCAGACTACATGAACAATTTTTATTTGCCAGAACAGTATGTGGAAATCCAGATCCAGAATGTTTGTTAAATTGTGTAAATTGTAGAGTAGACAATTAGAAAGATTTTTTGGATCTTTCAGGAAATAAATCAGCAACAACAATTCCAGATTTTCAATATAATGTAATGTAGGTGATACAACTATAAACTAGAGTGAATAAGATAGACCGAAGAAGAGAAAGACAGAACAGTCAGATCTTACCTCAGGTGGTAAGAAGGTTCATGACATACATTTACAGGGTCTCCTCGCCCTAGACCATTCCTGAAACACCCAAATACAGGATTTCATTACTCATCATGACATGACAGTCAATTTGAACATCATGCAAAAACTGTTCAGTGTACTGAATTCAGCATTATTGTAAAAATCTACAACATTATTCAGCATGATAAATCTGCTTATTTTAGAAGTCCATAAATAAGAATGAAGTAAACATGATATTCTGTGACAGCCAATAAATCTGAATGACACTGCTCTCTAAAGTGCTACCTCTTCAGGCAGTGTCTCTGAGTTATTGATCTAGGCTGAGCTTCTAAATTCACAAATGTCAAATTCACTCAATTATTCATGCCTCCATGAACTCTGACCTTGAACTGGAATGTGGATCGCTCAAAAAGAAAAATATGTAGCTCATATTTAGTCTAATAAACAGAATATTCTAACTAAACATGGGCATGTTGTCACATTTGACTTCCCTTCTTTTGGGGTAAATAAAGAAACAAGTATACACTGTATTAATGAAACAAAGCCACATATTTGTACCAGACGTGTGAAATTATTGTGGAACAAAAGAAATTCTCTGAAAAACTGAAAAAGTCAAAAAGCATTAGGTTGTGCCCCTCTCCCCCCTAATATATATCCTGAATATAGAGATTTCAGGGTGAGATCTTTAGTCAGTATACAGTCACCCAGAGCAGCATGGTCATGCACTAAAAGCACTGCCCTGGCAACCACCAACAGCACCGTTTCAAGTTTGCACATTCATGTGCACATATGTGTCTGATTTCCCTTGAGGATCCCGACATGTTTGGACCCCTCTTCCCAATAGATGTGTTTCTTCTCACATATGAGAAGAATGAGGCCCACTACTTTTTCTGAAATGGCAAAGGAGAAAATGAATGGGAAAAAAACTTACAGAGCCAAGACCGCTGGACCACATAGACAAGATGAGATTGCTTAAATGACCAACCACACTTTGTGGACTTTATTCTTTTTTTTTTGAACTCTTCAAAAGTTTGGAGTCAGTAAGATTTTATTTTCTTATTTTAAAACAAATGAATACTTTTATTTAGTAAGGAAGCATTATACTGATCAAAAGTGACAGTCACCAATTGACATGTTAGAAAAGATTTCTATTTCAAATAAATGCTGTTCATTTGAACTTTCTATTTATAAAAAAAAAAAAAAAAAATCTGAAAAATGTTTATAATGGTTTTTAAAATCTTAATTAAACTCTGAAAACATGTATTATTTCAGGGGCGTAAAGCGAATCATACAATTCTGCAGTTATGAAATCATCTTATTTTAACTGGCATTGTAATGGGATGTATATAATAACATGACAGTAATTAGATGTGTTATTTGGCTTGGACATTTGGCTTTATACTCTATGATTCCTGTTTCTAGAACATTTTATCAGCATTTTATGGCTTGAAACAATTGTGGTTAAGTAATTTTATAAAATGCAATTTTGTCCTCCGGCTGAGTTCAATTTTATTTTGAATCTGTGTCACACCAGGATCAAAGCAGCTTACAAACCAACCAGCTCTCACCCCCTACTAGCTGCACAAAATCTTCAGTATGCTCATCCACATTACTGACTTCTTCTCTGTTAATGACTTCAAGGATGCAATTTAAGACATAAAAAATGAGTGAAACAGAATTTTAAAAGGGAAATAATAAACAGAGCAATTCCAGGAAGGTCCTTGCACCATTGGTGCTCGGGCCCTAATCATTTTGGTGGGACCTGATGTCAAGTGGTCTGTGATATTATTAAGTTAGATTATTATTAAAATTAGATTATTAAGTTACATTTTGATAAAAGTTTATGAAAACACATTTTATGTAAACAAACATCACATTCCCAATCTTTTCCCCATTTTACTTATCCACTCTCCACTCTTTTTTCAATATAAAGTGGCGAAAAGGCCAATAAAAGCATGTGTCTCTGTAGAGCGACTAAATTCGGCTTTGTTCAGATGTGTGGACTGCGAAGTGTCATTTGCCATAGCAACAGATCCAATGTTACATAATGCAGTAGGAATAGGAAGAGGGTGAGAGGTCTGGCTAGCTTAATGTGGGAGATGCTGCAGGATATTTTTAGGCTTCTCGTGTTCTTCCTCCTCTCTTGAACGGCAAGTGATTTGAGAAGGATGCAGAAGAGGAAGGCACAGGATACACACTGAGCTGTGTGTGTTTGCTGTGTGCGTACAGTATTAATCTTTTTTTTTTGGGTGACTATTGACAACTCTATGCTTGTGTGTTGCTGTCATGAATATAACACCATATGAATGTAAAGATAAGCACGTCTTGCCCATGATTCACATCTGTCCAATTGCCTCTACATTGCCTTATATTAGTAAAGTGAAACACCAGTCGCATTTTAGTAATATTACAATGTATTTCATAGGGAAGAATAATATATCTGTACCATATCAGTTATCAGCTGGTATTAGATATTTTGATCCCACTTTACATTAGGCGTCTTTAACTACGATGTACTAACATTTAAATAAATCATTTGATACAAGTTCTTACTGTGTACATACATGCTTTTACATTGTGATTATATTTTTAAAAATACCAGCATATAATAATTACATAATATATCAGTGATTATTCATTTTCATTCTGTACATTGTAATGATGCCTAAATTAGCATTTATTTTAGCTAATTGCCAATAAAACATTTCTATTTTTCAATGTTTTTAAGATTAAGTTTTTCATCTTACATTTTTATGTTATTTTTTTGTTATTTCAATTACCAAACAATAGTTTTAGTTAACAGTAACAACAATAGTTATTGGCCATAATATGAAAATAATATCAGCTAGATTTTTAATATATTCTGTGTATATTTTACGCTTCATAACATTACATTTAAAAGCTTGAAGTTTGAGTGACAAACTTTTGTTCTGAAAATGAAAAAATCTACTTTTATTTTTATAATACTGTAAATAACATCTAATAATGACAACATTGTACAGTATATACAATTTGATCTGTAGATTAATTTGAAAAACTTTGTCCATGAGTCAAGAGTCAAAAGAACAGCTGAGCTTACATCGGTCTTGGAAAGCATCTCTCATCTGTCTAAGAGGTTTGTCTGCTGTTTTCTCTCCAGAGACCAGTCTTGATTTTTCCACTAGATAGGAGAGCACAGGGACAATCTAGCTATAAATAATCCGAGAGAATAGCTGCTCTTTGAACAAAAGCTTTGATAGGTCTGTTCATCTGTCTGTGCTGCATGGAGGACACAAGGTTTTACAGAGATGTGAGATGTCAGACTGTGTTAGCTAAAATACAAAAGCACCATGTTAGGGTTTCTTACATAAGTCTTCTTTAAAGGTGAGTGTGATGAGATGTACCCTGATAGAATTGCAGTGTCACTGAGATCGTGGTACATGTGCGTTGTTCTGCAGTGAAAAACTCATGTAGTCCCAACATTTAAGCATTATGTAAATTTCCATTTTACAGATTTAAGTGGATTGAACATAATGAAATTTAGTTGTGACAAAATGTTCAAAAATCATGTTGCATGTCATAAATTAAATTTAAACATTGAAAACAACTGCATTAGTGTTTTATTTTTAATCTTTTTAGACAAAATAGTATAGAATTTTAATATCAACCATTCACCCGTTATTGGCCATAAAATAATTAAAAGGCAAACAATGAGAAGTAATGCTCTTAATACCAGGTAGAGGGCCAGGCTTTGAATGCCTTCATAACAATTAATGTTATTGCAGACAGCAGGCTGTGTGTGGGCCTGGTTTTGTGAAGAGCAATTCTCCCTCCCTCCCTCTCTCTCACACTCACAGATACGCACGGACGCACCAACACACACGCGCCTACACACACACACACACACACACACACACATAATGTGAGGGATTAAGTGTTTTGAGCCCAGCCATTGTGCTGTTGCCCATGGGCGGCACACTGCACAGATTTATTGGATGATGCCTGGGTGTTTGAATCTGTGTGTTCATGAGCATGTTGTTATTTTGTGTGTGTATATGAAAACCAATTTAGATATTATATTCAATTCGAGTGTAGCTGCTTTAAGTATGTTGTCAGCAATGTTGGTATGTGTGTGTGTGTGTGTGTGTTTTTTTAGACAAACTGAAACATGAGTGCAGATTTGAAAGCTAATGGCCCCACTGATTGATGTTTATAAGCATCCATTTAGCCGTTATTGTGTTAGAATGCTGTACTGGCAGCAGGACAGGGCATAAAACACTGAAACACAATACAGATCTCTGGCCAACAGCACCATGGGATCCTGGTACAACTATAACCGCTAGAAAAGAATGACCTTATAGAAAGAAATAGCCTTATTAAAAGAAACAGCTGTGGTTGAGATGGTTAATATATACTGTATATATAGTATGTGTGCTCCTGTGTGTGGGACTACTTTCTTGAGATGCATTTTTTAAAAGATGATTTACTTGACGGCCACATTTCTAGAATGGTGTGTCATGCACAAGATCCTGCAAAAGACCCAAGACATGAATGCAATAGTCAAACAATGTCTGTCTAGTGCATGTTTATGGAAAAAGAACGGAAAAGAATGCAAAAAATTGGTTCTGTGTGAACTGCACCATAGAACATGTTTTTTTTTTTTTTTTGGTTCAAAACTGCAAGGTAGTGGATTAAAAAAAAAAAAAGCAAGGTCTAGAGATGTGTTATTTAAACTTTTAACTTCAGTGCTGAGTTTTTAGATGCTTAGAAAAACAATGGAGTGCAGTAGAATGCAAAATGTGTTCTGTGTGAATGGCCCAACTCATTACTAATTCGAAAATGTCACAATGTAGCTAGCAACGACAGCTGGTTTTGAGAACTTACTGGAGTATTGCCAGTTACTTTGTCTGTTTTTGCAGTACTAATGAAAATAATTTCAAACAAAGCCACAGCAAAACCACTTACAGCAAAAACACACAATAGTGGTATTTTGCTACTGAATGAATCAGGCTTTTGAAACAACTGGTTGAATGAATGATTCAATGACTCACTAGCTGCGTTTACATTACCCTTCAAATTGCGGAAATTGTAATTGCAAATTGAAATTACGCTCAATGGAAACATGTGAATTTCCAAAAACTTCCAAATATCGCAAACAACTTTTTAAGCTCACATGAGGTGGTTTTTCAGGCAATTCGAAAAATTAATATTTTGCACCCTTATGTTATTAAAGTTTGACATCTAAAACTAATAGTATTCATATATTAACAATTAATAATTAACATAACAGAAACTAATAGTATTAGATATCTATGCACCTGTGCATCCTCTATCATAGGTCCTCAGGAAACTTTCTCACTCGAGCAAAGAAATGAGGAAGCATCCACTGGAGTATTGAGAAGCAACCCAGGGAAGCATACATGGGGGAGAAGGGCTTTCAGAAGCCAAGGCAAGTATTATGCTCCAAAAAGCTCTCAGAAAGAAGTATGTTTTGGAAAATGAATAATCGCAAGAGGAAACTGAATCATCGCAAGAGTTTTAGTCGAAAAACTAAATGGATGTTTATGTAATCTAAATGTTTATGGAAACACTGCGAGAGCTGTGAGAGAACGGAGCGAAGCCGGTGGAGTGATACTGAGTGCCAGCTACCTTGCGCGGTTCTCTCACGGCTCTCGCCCCGCCATGCTTGTCACAGCCGTCATTTCGCAATAGTTTTTTATCGACATTTAGAAAATGTCGCAAAAGTTTTGCGCAAATCTGTAATGAAAATGCGGCTACTAAAAAAAGACAATTGCTTGTCGCCACCTACTGGCGTAACAATGTACCTTGCACTGAAAAATACCATTCACATTGTGTGATGGTAGCAGCGCATGATGAAGACAAGGAAGATCTCAATAACAATATTTATTAAACTAAACATAACTTAGGAACACTGGAAAAACCACAGAAGCAAAATAACACAATACGAGTGTTATTTTGCACTCATCTTGTTATTTTGCACTCGAATCAACGAGAACCAACCAGGGGCCCGTTTCAATACGGAGGTTCAACCAACTCTGAGTTAAAACTTGATCTCTGAGTTGACTTACCCTGAAATGGGAAACTGAGTTTTCAGTTTCAGAACAGCTGAATTCAGTTAGTTCAGTCGACTCTGAGTAGGTTGACTCAGAGTTAAGTGCGTGCACCACGACTATGAAAAGCCATCATCAATGGAGCTCCGATATTACGATTCACCATGGCAACAGCACGTGACAAAAGGACATCCACATACTTCTGAGTCAATGCAAGTTTAATTCTTATCACTGTTATAATATCATAGGTGAAAACTGGCAGAATGGTAAGTTATTGAACTAATATTCATTTTCATGGTATCCCACATGCAAAAAAATTATTTAACATGATGCAATAATAAGAGTGTAAATGATTTTATCATTATTAAACACTCGTTAGCCAATTTACTTCCACTTTTAGAACATTTTCTTTTTTCTTTTTTTTCTTTTTTCTTTTTCATTTTTATTGAAAATAAATGCCTTTCTGATGTGATATGGGATAGGAAAAGGCAGAATAGCTAGCTCGGCAGAAGGCGGATTCGAATCCAGTCAATCGCATCACAAGTTAATTCTCCGCACCCAACACACTACTGCCTACACCACTGCAGCCACAAGAATGTGTGTCAGTTTTAACCTCGTGTGACATTGGTGGGTGGAGCTACTATAAATTTGCACTTAGTAATAGACACTCCGAATAATCTTGTTTTCGGTTTGTATTAAGATTATTTTTATTACCACACTGGCAGATATTGATCATTTTAATTAAGTAAAATGTACTTAATTTAGATTCCCACAGGAAACAAGACTAAATATCTTATATAATTTTCGTATATGCAAAATACATCTTGATTTAAGAATTTTTAGATATTTGTACTTGAAATACGACAGAAAATACAAAGTAAGATAAGCATTTTTGCAGCGTGAATGAATGAGTGAACTATTTAAACATCACTTGCACTTTAAAAAGGGGGAGGAGACCAAAAGAAACTCTGGGTTCACCGAAGAAAACCTGCTCCTGACCAGGTTAGGTTCACAGAGTAAGTTACCATGGTAACTGACTCTGAGTATAAGTTACCTCTCTTTCAGAAACAGGCTTGACTTAACCTGCTTTCATTTGACATACCTCCCATTCTGAAACAGAAAACCCAGAGTTACCCTCATTTCAGGGTTAACATACTCAGAGTTTTCACTTAACCTCCTTTCTGAAACAGGCCCCAGGAGTAACATAAACACAGGGCTGAGGGCTTAAATACCCTGAGCAAACAAAGGGAGCTAAATGAAATGCAGGTGGAACTAATCAGTAACTATGGAAACTAACTAGTGGCAAGAAAATAGGAACAAAGGAAACAGGTACAAGAACTAACTAAACCAATCCAGTCCAAAACAAACATGTGACAACCAGAGTCTGAATATAAAATTTAAGTTACTCAATACCATAAATAAATAAATAAACATACATATCAGTTTTATATCAGCCATCTAACTGATGCTTATATTGACATTAGCATTAGTTATTTAAAAATCAATTAGTTGACCGATATATTCTATACAATCCCCAGTAACAGATATTAACATTAATTAATTGCTTATTTGCATTTTAATTGCTTGAAATGACCTCTTAGGGTATGTTTACACGAAAATTATATGCTTAAAACGAAGATGTTTTTCTTTTGAGTTTTCCGCGTAATGACGACACCATTGTCAAAACGATCCCCATTCACAGAATTCCGTGAAAACGTCTAAAAATGCCGGCAGGCCATTAGATGGCTGGACTGGAATGTAAAACGCATGTGCATGATGTCATCATTTTCACAGATTCGCATTTTTGTTGTTTACACAGAGACTGTTTTCAAAACCTTGCACTTTGAAACCAGTTTTCAAAAGTTTGCATTTTCAGGCACCAAAAATGCAGTTGTCATATAAATGAACAGCCAAAACACATAAAAAGTTTTACATTTTTACCTGAAAACGGTGTCGTGTAAACAGCCCGTTAGTAAACCCTTTTCTAAAAGCCTGTAAAATAAAATTTACATGGCAATGCTGTTAAAATGTAAGGATTAGTTCACTTTAAAATGAAAATTACCCCAAGCTTTACTCACCCTCAAGCCATCCTAGGTTTATATGACTTTCTTCTTTCTGATGAACACAATCAGTTATATTTATAAATATCCTGATGCATCCAAGCTTTATAATGTCAGTGAACAGGGCCAATGAGTATGAAGCTGAAAATAGTGCATCCATTCGTCATAAAAATACTCCATATGGAAATGACCCCGATAAACTTTTACAGAATCCTTAAATGACTTTTGATATAATTCTGGACCCACTTTATATTAAGTGGCCTTAACTACTGTGTACTTACATTTAAATTAATAATTTGTTACAATGCACTTATTGTGTACATACATGTTTTTACATTGTACTTATATTTTAAAAACACCTGCATGTAATTACATCTGTAATTAATTTCTTTAATAACATAATTACAACTGTTGACCCATCCCTTACACCTTACCCCTACCCTTAAACCTACCCATACCACCAAAGCTTTCCCTAACCTTACCCGTACCCCACCTCAATAGCAGCAAAAGTGTTTTGCAATTCAATATGAACCCAATAAGTACATTGTACTTAGTTTTTGATGTACATAGTAGTTAAGGCCACTTAATATAAAGTGGGACCATAATTCTTATTAAAAGGGTTAATAAAGGCCTTCTAAAGTGAAGTGATGCATTTGTGTAAGAAAAATATCCATATTTAACAAGTTCTAACGAAAAATATCTAGCTCCCGCCACACCGCCTTCCATATTCAAATTACAAAAAAAAAAATTAACATAAGTTGAATACGGAAGGCATAGGATGTAGCGTAAGTGTTTTAAACTGCGATTTCACTGCCATTATTAAGCTTGGATGCGACAGGATATTTATTAATATAACTCTGATTGTGTTCATCAGAAAGAAGAAAGTCATATACACCTAGGATGGTGTATATGTGAGTAAAGCTTGGGGTAATTTTCATTTTAAAGTGAACTAATCCTTTAAGTCCAAAATCAGGTTAGCTAAACCAGTTTAGATACGATAACTTTCTGGAAGTTATACCAAAAAATCATGTTGTCACATGAGGTTTCATAACATGTTTGTCTCTATTTGCTGCCTGTCATTTTCAGGCCATCCTCCAAAACAGATCCTTGTGTTTCTTCTCAGAGAGAAACACACTTATCTCAGTTCAGCAAAAACACATGACCAGAAAGCTGCTGTGAAAGATAAGAGAGGATATAGTGTGACCTGCTCGCTCTCTCTCTCACACACAGTCAGGAAACATGCTGTTTGCCTTAAGTGAGTTTCACAGAAATAAATGCACAAATATCACATACAGTACGTTTACCTGTATTTCACTTTTATATAAAACTCATGACACTTTGCTTGGTTATTATTTTAATATCACCTTCTTGTTCGACCACTGGTCCACAAATTCTCTGTAGCAGGTTATGGCCACAGGCACAGAGGTGTAGCCTTACTGTAACCGAGGTGAGTATTCTATTATGAATTTAAAACATGTACACGTTTCACATGTAAAACATTGAGACGACAAAAAAAAAAAAAAATATCAATAACAAAACCAACCCTTTCCCTAAACACCTGTTTACGCTAAAACATTTTCGTGGTTTATCATAATATATGCAGTCTGAGGTTTCGCAAAGAGAGCTCAAAATGGCTGCATCAATCACTCTGAAGTCATCTGCGAAATATGCACAAACACTTACTCAAAGATGTGCATTGTACCGTAAAAAATATAATAATAAAGGAGTTCTTATAAAATACTTAGCTAAGAGGTTATGTAATGCTAAGCATGATATAAAAATTCCTTAAAATATATATGCCAGAAAGTATTTGCATATGGTGTCAAATTTTGACATACCGCTGTTGCCCTTATATCAACACTATATCATTAAAGTTCCGCCAGGGGCCTTTTGGTGCCTTTTAATCCCACACTAGGCAATTAATTATTTACAAACTACACAGTAAAAATTATTTTACAGTACAAAACTGTAAAAATGCTATGGTAAAAACCTGTTAATTGGTTAATAGTAAGTTCCCATACTCTAGATGGTGAAAAACTGTAATATATCAAATGGGACAGTTCACATAATTTTACAGAAAATACTGTTAAATGTACAGTTTTTGAAAGTGAAAAAGGAACAAGTCATCTTATAATTTACAGTAAAAAAAAAAAAAAAAAGTAAATTTAAATTTCCAGAATTCCATGTGACACTTCACCTCTGAGACTTCTGAGGCAGCATAACGGTTTAATTATCTACAGTAAAAGACAGCAGGCTTTGGTGATAATTAAGCAAATATTTAATTACTATAAGTAATTTGACACTGGTCAAAAACATATTTTTGTCATGACAACTCTCGGAGTGTTTGGCATGGTAATGGGTATGACAATGCTGATATGTTTGGTCTTGGCGGAATAGATCTGCAACACTTGCTTCTGTTGATTATCGCTGCTGCTGCTGCAGAGCAAGTATTATACTATTATACTTGTATTATACTGTACTAATAATATAGTATTATATTATATTATAAGGACTGCCAACACATACACAACACACTGCTGTGAGTAAGTAAGTCATGCAGCTGCTGTACAATATAGCATACATGAATTACCCATAGCAGATCTATACAGGTGGAGCTGGGGAAGGTGGAGGGTTTCTGAAAGCACACTGTACTGCTAAGGCAAATGCTACTCATGTATTTGAAGATTGAGCATGTGAGCTCATTGGCTACTGATACAGCAGGAACCAATCATCTGTGTCCTAACGATGATGATGCGATTACAAGCAGGTTGAGTTAAGGACCTATTAGCCTGTGCATCTAGAGTTTCTATATACTTTGTATATTTACACACATGTGTATGAACAGGTGAATGAACAGCGTACCCCCAATCACTCCCTGGGCGTCACAGCAAAAATGGCTGCCCACTGCTCCGGGTGTGTGTTCACGGTGTGTGTGTGCATGTGTTCACTACTCACTGCTCTGTGTGTGCACAAATTCCAAGTATGGGACAGCAAACTTGGCTACAATTCATGTCACATTCACTTTTACTAAAGGGATAGTATACACCAAAATGAAAATTCCATTTATTCACCCTCATAATGAGGACCAATATTTTTTACACCCCATTGACTTTTAAACTATACTGTATATCAATCGTATTCCACATAAGAACAAGAAAAGTCACCCAGGTTATGGTGTGACATGAGAGTAAGTAAATGATAACTGACTTTGACCATACAATGAAAGTCAATGTAAACCAAAAAAGCACTGGACCTCACTGACTTTTATTGCATGGACAAAAAACACAGAGGCATTCTTCAAAGTATCTACTTGTTTTGTTTTGCTGAAGAAAGAAAACCATACAGGTTTGCTACTGCTGAAGGAACAACCTAGCTTAACACAATAAAAGGTCTTGTTTGCTTTAGTCTGTTTTTTTTTGTTTTGTTTTTTTCACCCTCTGAAACATTGCAGGGCTCAGTTTTCTAGTCAGACTCACTCTGGGTTTTCTCTTTAGCCCCCATTCCCATCCCAACTGCCGTCCCTAAACTCAGGCCTTTGCCACCATTCCTCTACTTTCCACATGCAGGAATCATCTTCAACCTCTTCAGGAATCAATCTCTCTCTCGCAGCCTATTACACCAGGCTAAAGCTTGACACTCTTTATAAACGGTCAATCAAAGCTGAATCAAGTTGCCAATAATCCAGTCAATAAATGCTCAAATCAATTCTTAAAATGCTCATCATTACTGAATATTGTAATTGAACACTAAGAAGACAACTATGGTTGGGATAATCAACCATGCAATGTTTTGCTATCACTTATCTATCAACATACCCGCATTCTGTCTGCCTCTCTTATTCCTATACATTCATCCCTGCAAAGATCAGATTGCAATGGGGTTGGTCAAGTTTTAATTAAAATCCTCTAGAAGGGTCCTATGTAATCCCTCCCTGGTTAAGAAGCTTGAAGAGTGAGTACAAAAGACTACACATAAATCTTTGCTTTATTCTGTCCTAAGGCTGTAATCAAATCCATCTGGTGAACTTGTCAATCAGACTCATGTCTCTTCAAACAAATCTTAGACTTCATCTAACACCAGACACTGTTTACACTAAACAAACACACTATTTATGCAATATCCCAGCACCAGCTTTTTACAATACAGATTGTTTCAAAGCAGCTTCACAGTGATAATAGGAAAATTAATGGACAGAGATTGTTTCTTAAAAATCATTCATTATTAACTTAGGGGCTGCTTAAATGACATCTTTTTAACTGAAAACAGAAGACTTTTAATGCGTTCTTGCCGTTCATTTACATGTTTAGTCTATAGGTATGTGCGTTTGAATGTGTATGTGCGCAGATGCTTAGTCTTTCTTTACAAAAGTGACAACCTATACAGGTGGTCCCTGTTTTAATGAGTGACAATGTAATACACTTATGTGTAACTGTGTTGCTTGATATAAAAATGCTTTAAGCCCCAATCCCTGACACATGAATTTGTATTTTCAGCCTGTTTTTCAACACCTTCTAAATCAGCCTCATAGTAAGTAAAGGGCTTATTGTCTGTGATTGATAGTGGGTTTCAGAGACGTCTTTAATAAGCGGTAAGAAGCTGGCTGATGAGTCATCACACAGCAGATGGCTGCTTTTGAGCAAACAGATGGACTGCTACATGTGGTCAATTGATCCACAGATCTCAATTATATCGGCCACATACCTTCGTCCTCTCCAAGGTATGGATGTCAGGTGCAATGTGGGTGTTTGATATAAAGTGATACGTAAATAGGTATCTGCTCATGCAGATGTCTGTTCAGAAGAGCTCAGGCAGACTTTGAGGAGTAGTTGGTATTAAGAGCCACTGGTTAATTGGATTTAGAAACCTGTCTTATTAAGAGAGTTTACTGTATATTATTATACCTCAGCTACTGATCATTAACATCAATCGTAATCAGGGATTTGATGAGCTCTCAGTAATTAACATACCGCACACTCCTCTGAGATTTCATTCGAAATTTAAAACAACTCTGCAACTAGGTTGTCGAGTCAAAAATTACGAATTTCGCTGTTGACTAGACACAACTGAAAACAAACAACTGTATGCAAACATATTACTGTTTTCAAAAACCAGGAAGTAAAATGGTTGAAAAGATTTTTTCTGAGCGCCTAACGGTGATTATTTTCATGACTATTTTTTGAATGCCTAGTGAATATCTAGTAATCCAATAGTGACTAGTATATATTTTTAATTTAACTAGCTATTTATTATAGCCTGTACTTGCACTTATTTTAATAGTGACTAATATATATTTAAATTATTTACTAATACTTATCCTAATAGTAACATCTAATTATTCCATTGGAATCAGTGATTTAGACACTGACCATTCACTTTTGAGTATTTGTTTATATAACTTTGTTATATTGTTTATATATACTTATCATTAGTTGTTCACATCTGTTCCAGATTTTTAGAAGTAACTGAACAGACATTAGTACATATTTATTATAGACTAGTGTGGATTCCTATTGTTACTAGTAATAACATTTTTAAATCTTATAGGGACAATAATGTGTAATGTGTAACGCGATATCACGTTCATTATCGAAGGCGATTCATCTGCGATATGAACGCGATATTGCGTGGCTTATCAGTGATCTACGGTTCTGTCTATTAAATGCGGCTCCATTTGAAAGCAGGTGATGGCGATTTAGCGGTAATCAGGGAACCGGCTTTACTGACGAAATGCGCGTGACAATCGCATGCGATATATCGCCCAGCCCTACAAGTTCGATGGTTACCAGCCTCAAAGGCCGAAGTAGGCCAAGTGTTATGGACAACTGGAGAGACTGATTGCAGTGTTTTCAGTGTATGCACAGATTTGTATGAAAGCGTTTAGATTTTCTGACCAATGGAGAGGGCCAGGAGCTTGCTAAATTGCATATAAATTAGTTGCTTACAGCTCTGTATCAGAAACTGTCAGTGTCTTAGGAGTTCCACTGTTCACTGTCTGAGGAACAGCTCCAGGATTTGTCTCTGGTGTTCAGCTGAAAGAAACTGTTCATCATCATATACATTTGTATAAAGACAGTATTGTATACCTGTTTAAACATTTAATTGTATTTTAGGATGTTTTATGGTAATGAAAATGTGTTCTGTCAGGACAAACCTTCCTAATTTAATATTCATACATTGTAACAGATGTTCAATGTCAGTTTATTGAACAATAAACATAATGTGTTCTAAAGGAAAGTGTTATGATAGTCATTGATCAAAATGTTTTAAAAGCATTTTTTTTTATTTGAGACAAGTAAAATAATTAATTTACTCTGACCTATAAATATGTTTGTTCTAACCTAAAATAATTAATTTACTTTAACCTATAAATATTAGTTTTGTTAGTTTGTTCTAACTTAAAATAATTAGTTTGTTCCAAACTAAAATAATTAGTTTGATCAACCTTTAAAAAGTGGTTGCATGGATTTAAACTTTTCAGATTAAACTAAATTAAATTATTTACTTTGAGTCAATGTCAAATATTTTGTGTGATTGATTACTTCAATTTTTTTAAGTTGATCCAAGGTTTTTATTTTTTCAGTGTAACATAATAATAGGGACAGATTCTTCTGTCTCATAATAAACGAGCACTAGTATTGAATAAATATGATGTGTGAGTACTAGTACTAGTAAAAGTAAAGCTTGAATAAATACTTGCAATTATTGGGGAAGTTTCTAGCATCTAATAAATAAAAGGTCTAAGACCCCCTATTTCCTCCTGACCATAGATGCCACAAAATCTCATCTCAGCACTTTTGATGAATGGCTAGGCTATTTTTAATTTTGTCATTTCATCTGAATATCAATATTTGTGAGATTTTGTTATAGTTTAAACAGTTTTGATGTTAATTGATCTAATTTTGTGTCTCTGGAAAACAATGTATCAATGTCTATTTTTTAATGAGGGATTTGTGACCCTGGACACATTAATGTTTTTTTAGGTTAGTTGAGTGAAATCATTACATTTGCATTCATAGTGTTGCTATTATTACATATCTTCAATTAAAATATTGGCAATTAAATAAGTAAATATTCATAGAATAAGTTTACCTTTCAGATGAATCTCTTTTACTGGTATTAAGAATTATATCAAAAGTCATTTATGCATTCTGTAAAAGTTTATCCGGGTTTAACCTTCTTCTTCTTACCCCAGGTGGGGGCCATCTTACCCCTCTTAAAATTTGACATTTTGTGCTGTAACAACTAAATTAGCAAATGTTTCTATTTATTTCCTATATTAACGCATTAATTATTCACCCTCATGTCATCCAAGATGTTTATGTCTTTCTTCAGTGGAAAAGAAATTAAGGTTTTTGAGGAAAATATTAAAGGATTTTCCCAGGAATAAGGGTCTTGTCTAGTGAAAGGATTGGTCAAAAAAAAAAAAAAAAAAAAACAATTTATATACTTTTTAACCACAAATGCTCATCTTGCACTGCTCTGAGATGCACCAGGCATTACGTAATCACAGTGGAAAGGTCACGCGTGATTTAGTCGTACAAAGCAGTAGGTTGAAAATCTCCAATCTCTTTTTCTCCTCCAACTTCAAAATCATCCAACATCATTGTTTTACCTTTTTTTGTAAAGGCCGTTTGACTTAGTCTTTGCACGTTCGCTTTGTAGACACTGGATCGGTACTTTCGCCTGTCACATGTGACCCTTCCTACGTGATTACGTAATGTGTCAGAGCAGAGCAGTGCAAGACGAGCATTTGTGGTTAAAAAGTATATACATATTTATTAGAAAATGTTGCTAGACAAGACCCTTATTCCTTGGCTGGGATCGTGTAGAGCCCTTCGAAGTTGCACTGAAACTGCAATTTGGACCTTCAACCCGGTGGAGTCCACTATATGGAGAAAAATCCTGGAATGTTTTCCTCAAAAACCTTTATTTCTTTTCAACTAAAAAAAAGAAAGACATAAACACATTGGATGACATGGGAGTGAGTAAATTATCAGGAAATTAACTAACCCTTTAAGGGGGCCATCTCCCCCCATCCATTTTGTTACCGGTTACAATGAAATAGTTACTTGTCACTACAGGGATAATGAATAGCAGCAAAAGTATCTAGTGAACAGATAGGCTACTAGTGAAAGTGAAAAAGATTGTAGTTACTTAAGGATTATATACTAATAACGTACACATTACAAGCGCTAGCAACATAAAACCAGATACTATTAAGTGCTCAAACGGCTTGCCATAGGCACCTGTTCTCCGGCTCTGTCGCCTCGTGTTATGTAAAAGCATCGCATCATCCACTGCCATAATCTCGCCGACTGCATCAATCCTGTGGCGATTTGTGATTTTAGGTTGACGAAGAACCAGACACATCACCTTATGTCATACTGGACACTTGCTCTTTTTTCCTTTTATGTTACTGTTCGACTTATATAAGTAACATATAAGCTAATTTTATAGATATGCTTGAGTATCAGACCAATTGCACTCGTGGCGGAATTGGTTCAATCCCGGAGAATTTATTGCGCTGTCCAAAATAATTTTACTTGAATTCATTCAAAAAGACACTGTATGTTAAGTATAAACTTACCTATCCAGCAAATGTGATCCCAAAATATACAGCCTGCACCCCGCACTTCTCCCTGCGATATAATCCTCACGTTTAATTCTACAAAAATAAATATGACTTCATAGATTGGAGCGGGCAAACCAAACTCCGCGCGTGCCCTGTGTTCGCTCGGACTGCTTGCCAATAACCAGCCACAAATATTTATCTGTCGTGACTCCGCATGTCGTGTGACAGATAGCGCGAACGTGCTCGCTGCCGTTGACCGCTGGTTCAATCCATTCGCCGTACCGAGGGGTATTCCGAAAACATGACACTGCACATTTACACTACACTGGGATTAAACCACACCAAAACAATATGACATAGTTGGCCTTACGATACATGTTTATCTCGTTTAGACTTTATCAATACAAAGCATTTCAGTCAAACACGCAAGTTAGAATAGTTGCTACGCAGCTTATCTACAAACATAAACATCGCATCCTTCAGAATTCTTAATTTTTTATTATTATTCTGCTCTGTTAACTTAATATTCATGACATTTTCTTAAATTACTGTGTTTTAAGTGGTTAATTATTTAATTTTATTTAAAAGATCACATCAGGTCTGGCTTATATCAGAACTCTTGTATCCCTCATGGCTTCCAGGAGATGACTTCAATGGCAGTGGAGGCAGCTCTCTGGATGATGGAGTTAGGGTGTGCCAGTCTAGTCTTCAGCAGAGGCACATGCTCCAGCAGCTGTGCCCGGGCCCTAGGAACCTCGGCCAGGACTGTAAGAGCACGGAGGGCATTGGCACACACTGCTACATTCTCACTCACCACCAGCTGCAGCAGAGGTGTGATGGCACCTGCATTCAGCGCCTCGGACTTACCTAGAAATAGGCAGACAATGAGATCTTGCATAGAATAATATACAAGGGTTTTCAAACTGGGGTCTGGGACCCCCAGGGGGCCACAAGGGAGTGCTAAGGGGTCAGCAGGAAAGTTCAGAGAAAAAATAGTGTAAAATATATATTTAAAAATATATATATATAACACATTAAAAAAGTTAACTAATAAAATTATTGAAATCTACAGATTTTGATATTACCACTGCTTCTTTCTAAAAACGATATTATAATTATTAGAAAATTATTATTATTTTATTCAACAGTCAACATTTTGTTTCTTCTCAGGTCTAAATGTACTTTGATGGAGAGCAGAAAAAGCTATAGAAACTGAATATTCTTCAGATAATATTTGACATTTGTAATTTTTTTGTTTTTACTATTTGCCTGAGGAACATTTGATGTCTAATGAAGGCCTTTAAAGGAACACTCCACTTTTTTTGAAAATAGGCTCATTTTCCAACTCCCCTAGAGTTAAACATTTGAGTTTTACAGTTTTTGAATCCATTCAGCCGATCTCTGGGTCTGGCGGTACCACTTTTAGCATAGCTTAGCATAGTTCATTGAATCTGATTAGACCGTTAGCATCACGCTTAAAAATGACCAAAGAGTTTTGATATTTTTCCTATTTAAAACTTGACTCTTCTGTAGTTAAATCGTGTACTAAGACCGACAGAAAATTAAAATTTTCAATTTTTTTAGGCTGATATGGCTAGATGATATTACGCAGCGCCCGTGAGCCCCTGCTTGCAAAGGGAACGTGCCTTGCAACCATGGAGACGTTTGTGAGAGACGCTGCGTAATATCATTGCACTGCTGCAGCCATGGAACGGCAGCAAAGTTCCCTGATTATTACGCCTGAATGAGAGTATAGTTCCTAGCCATATCAGCCTAGAGAATTGCAAATTTTCATTTTCTGTCGGTCTTAGTACACGATTTAACTACAGAAGAGTCAAGTTTTAAATAGGAAAAATATCAAAACTCTTTGGTCATTTTTAAGCGCGATGCTAACGGTCTAATCAGATTCAATGAATTATGCTAAGCTATGCTAAAAGTGGTACCGCCAGAACCGGAGATCGGCTGAATGGATTCGAAAATGGTAAAACTCAACTGTTTAACTCTAGGGGAGTTGGAAAATGAGCCTATTTTCAAAAAAAGTGGAGTGTTCCTTTAAGTTGGCTGCAATGTCATTGTTTCAAAGAAATAAAGCCAAGTTTATGTTAGTAGATTTTGCAATTTTGCAATTTTTGCAATTTGTTGCAATTTTTCTAGAGCTTGAAATTTTGATTTTTTTATCCTTTAAGGGGGTCCCTAACATGTGGACCATCATATTTGGGGGTCCAGGACATCAAAAAGTCTGAAAACCCCTGATCAAAACACCATCTAGAGGTTTTAAAGGGATGGTTCACCCAAAAAATTAAAATTCGGTTTTCATTTACTCACCCTCATGTTGCTCTAAATGACTTTACTCTATCTATGACTTTACTCTTCTCAAGAACAGACAAGAAAATATTTTGAAGATTCCTGGTAACCAAAATGTTTTGATGACCATTGACTTCCATTATATGGACAATTAAAAAAAAAGAGGGGAAAAAAAGAGACATTTCTCAAAATATCTACATTTACATTCCACAGATTAAAGAACAATGTCATACAGGTTTGGAGCAACATGACGGTGAATAAATTATGACAGAATTAAAATTTTTGGATGTTTTAACACAGCATTATACCAGATGTTGAAGTGTTTCTAACTTTGCCGTTCACTGATTGGCAAAAAAATCACAAACATGCACAAAGTTGATTTTGTGCTGACCCTTAGTGATAACAGCTGTGTTCATAATGGTCCCTGCAGCATTAGCGACAACCCCTTGGTCATCATCTGACAGCAGCTTGACCAACATGGGCAGAAGATCCTCCTCACACACCTTCATCTTCCCATCTGCAGGCACACTAAGAACAGGAGAGAAATTCACACTAGTGAACTAAACCCAAACTAGATTGCTGGATGCCATGTTGCCTACCTGATTCCCACTAAGGCAGATGTGGCAGCCTGGCGGATGGCGGGGGAGGGGTGAGACAGCTGATCTCTCAGGACCAGAATCGCATCACTCTCCAGTGCAGGCAAGGCGTTCACACTCACACAGCAGCTTAATGTGGAGAGAATTAAAGCACGGATGTTCTCTTCTTCATCTGAGACCTTCATCACCAATCTAGGCACCAACCCCATACACACCATAAATACTGCTCCTGTAGAGAATATAACAGAGGACCCTTCAAATTAAAAGCTTCTGAAATACATTTACTGTGAAACAGAAGAACAAGAAACAATAGTTACCTGAGGGAAATTCAGCGATCCTATTGAGTGCCTGGTGCACATTTTTACGACAGGCATTCTCAGGGTCCTCTAACAGGTTTGCAAGGGGACCCACAATATCAAATTTCAAAAAGGCATCTCTGTGTGAACACATATATCAATATAATGAATGTTTTTGGTAACAAAAGGTCAAAATTGCCGAAATTACAGTTGTAATATCACAAAAATATCACATCCATTCTTGTGATATTAAATATTCAATATTCAAATGTTGGACACTCTAAAATATTTTATCAGAATAGGTTTTTTTTTTTTTTACTGGAAATAATACTTTTTTTGATATTTTTGAAAGCATCAAGAGTGTGTTAAAAACTAAAAACTAGTATGCAAGGTGTGTTTATGAATTTATACTTCCACTCAGATGTTGGTGAGATGTTTTTGAAAAACGTCTCTTCTACTCACCAACACTGCATTTATTTGATCAAAATACAGTAATTGCAGAAATATTGTGACATGTTATTACAATTTAAAATTTCCTATTTTAATTTTTTTAATTTTAATTTTAAATTGTAATGTATTCCTGTGATGGCAAAACCATAAAACCATTTAAGACAATTTAATTTAATTTAAATTTACAGTCAATTTATCAATTTGATGTGGCCTTGCTGAATAAAAGTATTAAAAGTACTGTTATGCTGTTGCATTTTTTCTTTTTGTAAAATGTATGTATTTATAAATATTATAATAAATATAATAATATAAATATACCTAAATAAATATTATAATACTTGTCATTGAATCCTGTTAAGGTTTCTCTTACTTTCTAACAGTTTGGCATAGAAAATATATTTACATAACTTGTCTTTTAGAAAAACACATACGCTACAATACAGGGCCAAGCACATTCATGCCAAAAGCTTACACAAACTAAAACACGAGAAAAGTGTAGGCCCACGGATTCTTGTATGACTCACCTTCCCAAGCTGTGTGAAGCAAGCACATAAAGCACTTCAGTAGTTTTGACCCTGACTAAGTTATCCTCATCTTGCAGCAGAACCTTGAGTCTTTCCATACATCCTATGATGGGGTACAGAAATGTTATGGTTGCTATACACAGGGGCATAAAACAATTTGAAAGCGTGTTGGATCATCAAAAATTAGATTAATACACACATTTTTAATTATAATGATTGCTTCGATATTAAGGATAAATTTCGTTTCTTAGGATGGACAAAAAAGTTATTAAAGATGTGTTTACCATTGAGAATGGCTTCATATGCCCGTTCGTGGTCATGGACGAGGTCGCAGAGGGCAGCGAGCGCCCTCTGCCGGGTAAACAGCTCGACGTCTTGCAGCTCCATGATCAGCTTTGGAAGCGCCCAGTTACCGAAAGCGACCGGCGCTTGTGTCGGGTCAATATGCGGCGGGGGCTGTTCGGATGTTTGCGGACTTGCCATCTTCTTCGACAGGGTGATTCAAATGTGATTTCGTTAAATATGTTTAGATATCTAAAAGTTATTTATTTTAATGGCCGACTCTCAAGTTTCATTATACATTCACAATGTAAAACAAGTATTCCTAATTTATTTGCCTGTTCAAAATCAGAAGTTGCAGGCCAGCAAATTGTTAAAGATATTACCTTATTCGCTAGTTATAAGTTCCTCTGCTTTTTTATTCTTCCGTGGATAGTTAGGTTCCTATGGTAACTACGGAATTAACGCATAGTTCTTCTCAGGCAGTAACGTAAACTCCGTAATTCCTTCAACAACAAGAGAGATACTGTATATAATACAGAAATGTATCAATGAAAATATTCGGTGTTCAAGACCTTTTATGGGATATTGTACTTTTTGGCTTCACTGCATATTGTAAAAAGTGCTTTTATTTAATTAATTTACTAATATGTTTAAAAATTTCTTCATTAAAAATTATTTTTAATTAAAAAACCCAACTTTATGGTTTTGTTGACTGAAGAAAGGCTGTACATAGACAGTAACAGAAACTCTTTGAATAAGAAAACTATAAAAACTTTTGTGAGCTCTACAATATAGGCTATTTAATTTGTTTATGTAGATTTTTTACCCTTTTTTTTTCTAGTTATTTTTATATGCATACTTGTTCATACACCCTAAAAAATGCTGGGTTGTTTCAACCCAGATTTGGGTCAAATATGGACAAACCCAACCGTCGGGTTAAAAAATGCATTTAAAAATTTAACCCAATGGTTGGGTTTGTCCATTTTTGACCCAAACTTGGGTTGAAACAACCCAGCATTTTTTAGAGTGTATGTTCAATATTTGCGTTATGTTCAATATTTGCATTTGAGTATATGTGCATGTTTATTCAGCAAAAAAAATAAAAAAAGCAAGAGAGATAATACATTGTCAGGTATTTTAATATGTTCATTTAAACCCATACAAAGCAGGGAAATTGACCAAATAAACAAATTGCTCAAAGTTACTGCCCTAAAAATATTAAAATGCACATTGATCCATATTTCTTCTCTTCCCTCAATTTTCATTGGTGGATGGTGAATGGTGATCGTGCATCTAGTTTCTACAGCCATATAATTGAATGTGAAGGTTGATCAGTTGTCTGAGGAAGCCTTGGTTGGGGTAGATGCCTCTTTCATCTTTTACCTTCTTGATTGCCTCCACCAGCGTCATGTTTTGTTTCAGCATGAGATATGCCAAAACTATAGTTGCTGATCGACTTACTCCAATTTGACAGTGAACCAGGATTTTGCCTTTGATAAGAAGATATTTGAGTTTAGTGACTCTCAACTTTTCAGGAAGGTAAACTGGTTTAGGTTTTGGACACACACAACCACTTACCTCCCTCATTAAGTGCTCTATGTATAAACTCAGCCCCATTGTTAAAGTGGGCACTCATGTCAAACGAGGGTGAATCTTGTGCGTCTATGCCCATGTATGTGATGCCCATGCCATCATAAATCTTGCCACCATGTCTGAAGTTGTGGGTACAGTTCAGGACATGGGTGAAGCCACACCTTCTCACCTCTGCACAATTCTCAGCTATATCTCTAAAGAAGAGAATCACACAACATTATTATTGTTATTATTATTATAAAATGTTATACAATATCAGCCGTTATAAAATGTCAGCAGAACTCTTGTTTTGCAGGTAGGCCTATTTCAGTGGATTTTTGTTAATGGAACTAGCAGTAAAACAGTTTATATAATATCTTATCTCATTTTTAAGCACTGAATACTCCAAAATCTTCTTTGGGCATGAAAGACCATTTTCTCAATTGAAATTAAACGTTGTGTTTATGTTAAGCGCTGCACAACTATATTCTAATTTTTATATCAGCCCATTTACAATATGGACTCCCTCTTGTGTTCAACAGCATGTACTACATTAGGAAAAGCAGCACTCAACGTGCAGATAACTACATAACTTGACTAAAAAATCTTAAAAAATACAGTAGATACTACAGAAGTATGTTTAAAACAGTTATTAAAAGCTATAAATATAAGTTAATTGGAGAAATGGGGAAAAATGCAGACTGCTTACATGTTACCGATGTAAAGATTGGGCCAGACTTCATCTGCATTACAGTTGATAGCTGTTCCTGTTGATAGAAGACGTTCAATCTCCCTTAAAGCTAAAACGGGAGAGGTGAAATCAATCTTCGCTTTAGCTGAACTTGAAGTATCTTCTGAATATTTCGACCTGAAAGACATTTGAAGATGTAAATAGGCATTTAGTGTCCACTTCTTTTGGTAGGCTATTGGCCTCACGAAGTTGTTCTGCTTGATCTAATTATAGGCTATACGACGACACAATATCAGCTCCGTAGGCTATACTCCTTTTAAAGTTATTCAAACTGTCAGTTCATAGTCTGCATGAATGAAAACATCACATAAGTTGGTTATTAAAATGGACCACTGCAAGAAGATTATACATTTCCCATTAAGAAATATTAAGTAAAAATTGAAATATTTTTTACTGACTCACATTATTAAAATGTTCACCTTTCAAAATGTCGTTATTGTAATATTTGAATGTATACCACTGGCCAGTGATGTATATTTGCATACTGAATTGTGATTGGTCTTTCAGTCCTGTATAGAATCAGCATGTTGTGACAACTGTCAATAATATTGTCAATAGTGTACCGCAATAGTATAGTTATTTACACAAAACCAAAACAGAAAATGTACACTTAGGCTGTCTTCAGAATTGACCTCGCGATATTTCTTTCATAAAATGCAAATCTAATTGTTTTAAGCACATTAGGAACAATACATAATTGTCAGTAAAGCATACAGTATTTTAATTAATTCGTTATGCTAAATTTTGGCAATAAGAAAGTACTTTTTTTTTTTTTCCTTTTTATAAGAGGTTGATTAACTGTGAATAAATATTTTGTTCAAATGAGCTACTACTACAGTGAAGCTATTCACCGGTATAAATATAAATAAATTCATACACTGTTTACTGTAAAGTTATGTTATGAGCCGATGACACAATACTTTGAATGTCTTGATGTTTAATATGAGAGACCCTACAGTCAGTTGACCTTTATTCAGTCCTACAACATTATGGAGAAACAGCCCCCGCTTGTGTTCAAAAACATGCATTACATTGGGGACTTCAGCAGGCAGGGTTTTGGTCCTTATTTGGGAAATGAGTTTTCAAATATAATCGTTATACAAATATACTTTTTTTTTTCTTTAAAGATTAATCTAATAACAATTTCAGGAATATATAATTGATCATTTACAGAGGAGAACAGAAAACACATACAATAAAGATAAACATGGAATCCGAGACTTCATGCAGAGCTCAGTTGATTTGCAGGTTTTTTTTTTTTTTTTTTTGTATTTGAGATACTTCTCTGCTGTGGTATGAAAAAGCACCTGCTGATATTATGGCACTGTTTTTCCTGGTTACAAAACAGACATAAAGTCCTTGTGGTAGGAGGAAGACCTGTTGGACGGTCCTTGACGTCAGTGACTTTGGTGCAAAGTATTAAATGTAGTGAATTTAAAGGGAGCTTTTATTCCATGGAGAAGTGCTGATGGTCTGTCCATAGTCCGCATCCCCACTCCAGTCTTTCAGATAGAAACTGTATATTATTCCTTAATGTCTTTTTAAAAAAGGCCCACTGTTTGACTGTAAACAGGCCTGGAGATCAGCCATGTCAATGGCTGCCGCCACCTGAACACTGACGCAGATGCATCCATTGAATCAGCTACAAATCAATAGTCTCACAAAGAAAAAGAAAACAAACAATACCCAAAAGTCCTCCGAACTGCAGGATGTAAACAAAAATATTAACACAATGGCCTGTATTAGTTTTTCTCAATCGCTTTGGCTCAATTCTCGAACAAGACTTTTTTTTTCTCAAAACAATAAGTTCAGGTCTCTAAACAATTTGTTTCTTGTTCACATCAGATTTGGATTTTTGCATGTACTTTGTCACATATGTTCAAAAGACTTCATACAATTGTCTAGAATTTGCACAATATCTAAATACACATGGCTTGCTGATCAAAACTTATGAGTTGATTCTCAGTGAAACTGTCAAACTCTTCACAACTTAACTAAAACAACTCTTCACAACTAAACATTCTTTCATCGTGTGAGCCATCGCATGTAAAATGATCCATTCAGTTATCAAAATCTGTTAGACTTGCATGTATATTCCATAAATACCTATGACATGGAATATTAATGTCTGCTAAACTGGCAAATGGGCTGCTATAGTAATCTCACAAATCAAGTTTGGAAGCATACAATAGGCTATATGGAGTTGGCCCAGCACAATCATTGGCACTGTTAAACTTGCAGGAACGTCTAAATCACTAAACAGCAACAGCAGTTTATTTTTGTAGAAATGTGTTACATATATAAACTGACTAAACACAATTGCTTGTCGTAGAAGAGCAATGGGAAGATATGTAAGAACGTGTGGTGTTAGGGAAAGACATACTGTATAGAATATGTAAAAAAGAACAAGCAACTGTGAATTTCCAGATTACATGTAAGACATGTCTTCAACAATAAAAGTGCTGTGTAAATCAAAATGTTTGGTCCCACTTTATATTAGGTGTCTTTAACTACTTTGTACTAACATTTACTGTAAATGAATCATTTGATACAATGCACTTAAAAGTTTTACATTGTACTTATTTATATATAAAAAAAAAAATAAAAAAAAAATTCAACCTTACCCATATCCACCTAAATAGCAGCACAAGTGTTTTGCAATACATTAAGTACACTGTAACAGGCACACCTACTATAAAGTGTTACCAAATGCCCATTTTCTTTTTGTGTACTACAGTATTGACTTTTCCTAGTAAATCTTTACCTGCAGCTGAAATCTGTATCTAAAAAGCTCAATGTGAGACGCAGGAGCATTCATCTAGACAAAACTGACATTCTTGTACAGTGAAGAAACAGTCAGTGTCAACTAAAAAGTAGAAAACACATACAATTTGTATATAACATAGATTTCCATAGTGAAAAAACATGTAAACCTTTTGAACAGTGTGGCTCACACAATGACAAAAATACTTATTTATGTTGATGGCATTGGCTGATTTACTGAAACAATAACTGGGTTTTGAAGCATGAATTAAATATTTTGGGTGAGTAACTACATTTTGTAGACATGCAATAGAGTTCCAATGTTCCAGCAAACAGTTGTGACAATTGAACTTGAAAAATGTGCCAAAGAGATTGAGAAAAACTGTTGAAGGTGAACTGAGATGGAGGTGCATTGAAGAGATGCATTGAGATACAGGTCTATTAAACATTTTAGAAACCCCAGGAAATGGTTTGATGAATGCATTTTTGTTTTGTTTTTTCATATTAAAACAAGTTCAAAGGGCATCTCTTTTTATAAAATAGCCTAGTTTACATCACAGCCTAGGAAAATCATGATTTGCTACTCGATATTGCTTGTTAGAGGCAGGTGGTACTGAACGTTTGTCAACTTTCAGCAGTACATTAGCATGTAGATGGTATCATATCTAACTGACATTGGTGTAAAATCCACAAAATGGTTATTTAGATTTCAAAGAGTCTTTAAAGTCCAGATGTAATAGTAGCGGGGAACTATGGATCCGATGGCAGTGAGCTGGTCTAAAGTCCGTCCAGGTTGTGGGTTTATAACACTCAGTTTGGACAAGACAGACCAATGATTGAGTATGAAAACTAGCACGTGTAAGATTTACAGTTGCTCTGCAAAATTTTGCCAGTGACATCAAATCATTTCAAGAGGAATACACACAATCGGGAGTTTTGCGCAAAGGCAGAACATTTCCCCCTCAACATTTTTCACATGAATTTGCCATGTTGACTTCTGTATGAGCGGTGTATCATGCATCGCTACACTTTTAACAGTGGAGAATGGACCTTTTTTGCTGAACAACATACATTTCCATGAAGAGTGACAATGAAACAAATGAAGAAACTAGTACAAAAAGAAAAAGAAGTGGGTGAAATTAAATGGATTAAGAGCGAGTTACCAAAAACTGACCTTCCTTTATTTATTAATCAAGATATTTTACAATAAAATCATGAATGTATTGGTATAATAGCAGTGTTAAACAATATAACAATATATAAGTGCAAAGTGAGCAATGGAGGCTTTTTTTTTATTTTGAAAAGTTGTGCTACCAAAAAACCCTGGAAATATTAAAATGTGATTGAATTAGCCGTTTTATTTTTTTCAGTCTGAATAGACTCAAGAAAAAAAAAAAAAAAATCTTAAGATGTGTTATGCAATGAGACTTATGTTTAATTATGTTTAATCTGACATGAGCAGATGTCAAACTGCTGGATGGCAGAAGGCTGGTTCGAGTATGGCACTGCAATGATTAGGACATATTGCGCCTGTATTTCCACTAATACATTACCATCATTAGGATACATGACCCAAAAACATTTTTGCAATTTAATGCAACTAACTGGGAAACTGAAAATCCTATTCTCTGATCATGAGAAAAGATCGTTAAAAAGAATAAGCAACAAAAGAACATCCAGAACCATCATCATTTCACGCTGTTATTAAAAAGCCTTTTTCTCAAGGCGGTCTAAGATAGCCTGGATCTTCTGAACGGCCTCTTTGCGAGCCTGTCGAACGACATCCTGCCCATTGGTCTCCACCGAGTCCAATTCCAGCAGCTCTTTTGTCAAAAGTTCCTCCAGACACCGGTAGCTCTTTTCCGTCTTTTTCCCCACAAACTCATCCACGTCCTCTTGGAGGAGCTGAACTCTGGCCAGAACCAGTTGAACTCGAGCCAGGCCAGGATTATCACTTAATGGGCCTGGGGTGGACGACCCTGGGCGGGAAGACGTTGGAGGTTGTTCATTCTGGGCTGGTTTGATCTCAGGTCCTCCACCTCCAGACGGACCCTTGGTGTAGATTTGAGGTGGAGCGCTGAACTGGGTGGGTTTGGGTGGTGGTGGAGTTGGGTTTGGAGCGCTGGCACGTGGTTTGGAGCCTGGAGGCTGGTTTCGAGGGTGCATATGAGGCTGACTGTGATATGGTGGATCCTAAGAGAAAGATATTCATTTAGATACAATTAAACCCTCAGTATTACACAATATACTAATTCCAAAAACACAAAGTGGGTTTTGCATGTGTTAAGTCCGATAATCAATTTCCTCACTAAATAGTCCACATGGTGGCAACACTGGCCTGGTCCATTGTTTTAAAGTCAAAAAAGGGATGGAAAAACAACAGTAGACTCCTGAGTTGACAAGTGTGAGGGGGCTGAGAGAAAACAGCAAATCTAGTTTAAAAACAGTATACTGAAGCACAATTTATTCACATGTACTTTAGTATATCTAAATGAATTTGTGGCACGCTATAAAGTGGTATACTTAAAGTCTGCTAAATTTAAACAACTAATTTTGTACTAAATGCATTTTAGTTGTCCTAAAGCATTGCTTAAGTTGAATTAAAGTTGTATTAAATATAACTTGTTTGTGCTAAAGTGGAACTATTTCAAGTATACTTAAGTACACTTTAAATATACTCTTGTATTTAAGTTTTAAAATGCAGAATTCACTCAGCATAAACTTCAAATCTATTTTGGTGACATTAGAATTGCAATTCAATTATACTGTAAAAGTCTTACATACATACATTAATATTATACTGACTTTTAGTGATTTTAAAACACATTGCAATGGCATTTCAAATAAACTTGAAGTGTGCTAATGGCATCATTATAGTGTGCTTGAAATAAGCTACAATAAAGTAATCTTTATAAATGATGGCACATCTTAAGAATTTGCCTTTTAGAGAAACCCTTAGTATACCAGTAACTTGTTTAACCAGTGAACATCAGTGAGACAATGGGAACAGATATATATGTATATTGAATGTAGGAACCAGAACGGGCTGGAATCGAACCCGGGTCGCTGTTACACAAGAGCTCTCGCTTTACCACCACATAGGTATGGGCCGCTCAAAACTGGGGTTACTTTTTGTTCTCTCTATACTGTTACAAGTATAGCTACTGTATAAGCAAACAGATTTTTCCATTAATGACAGCACAAATTATATGGATTAAAAGACTGCGAGAAAAGTCACTGAGAAAAATCTCAATATAGGCGGTGGTGCATAGTAAGTAGTGCGTGAAAATAAACGACATGTATAGAACACGAAAGTAAAACCAGCAGCATTAAATATCAAGATGATATTTTGCTTCCCTTTTACTTTATATGATCTGTCATTACATAACATTAATCTTTATTTGTCAAAATTACAAATATTTACTTTTGTAAGTTTTGTAAGTAAATATTTGAAAAAAAAAAAAAAACAACAACCCAATATTCAAAGTGTGGGCAAATTATAAAAAATGTAAAGGTCATAATTATAAAACTGACTTCATGATTATTTCTTTGCAACTGAAAACACATTTCCTGTAAACTTTTATCTAGGCCAATACTATTTTTATACTCAACAAGTAGAACTCAAATACTGTTCATTAAATTGTACATTTAATCATAACAGGTAAACAGAGGATTCAACAAAAATAAACGACTGAAGTAGTACTTAAATATTTAACAAATTATATGATTTTATTTGAAAAATGCTCATTGTTACATTTGATCTGTAGGCAAAAATTTTTGCCCTTACAGCACATTTTAGCATGAAAAACTCGATTTTTTACTTTATACCTCATGTTTTCTTTGGTTTGCAAAAAAACTAAAAATAATGTAATCATTCTCAGATTTGAAATACATGCTGAGACTTTTTAGCTACAATGAGCTTCTGGAATCTAAAGGTTTCCTTCTGAGAAATGTGCCAAATCTGCAACACAGATTCCCAATAGTGTGCACTCAATTGAGTTCAGTTAGCAAAAGTACAGCAAAACTGATTGTTTGTGAGTGTGATGACATTAGCTTTATGGTGCGTTTGAAACAGATCAATCTTAGCTGTCTATATGTGTCAACTTCTGGTTCAACTAATGGTAGGACGTTGGGGCAGGCGAGTGGGGGTCAAGGTTTAGCTTCAGCAGTTACTGTGTTTTCAAGTCATGTCAGAAAGAATGTATTTATGAGATAAACTGCACATGATCATCAGCACAACTAATAATTGTGAGTTTTTGTAACTTTGGATTTTCTTAAGAGTTTCCAAGTTAGGTGCTTGACGTTGAGAAAACATGTCAGAGGCAATGGATGCAGAAAAAAAAAAGCCTACCAAAATGTATTTAAAATAGGCCTACATTTATATCATACTAACCACAAACACCTTAATATATTTTCTGAGATATTGCTTGAGACTTACTGAAATAAACTTACTAAAATGTGTTTAATATCACTATTAGTAAGGATAGTATGATCATTGAATGCAAGATATTTAAAGTGTACCTAAAGTATACTTGCAATAGTTCCACTTTAGAACAAACGAATATACTTAAGTACATCTTTAGTTGGACCTTATCACAAAAATATTTGTTCCAATTTAGCAGACTTTAAGTATACCAATTTAGTAAACTAAAAGTACAATTGCAGGGTGTTTATATTAAGTACATAAATATGTAAATGCATTTGTAGTATACTTAGCATAAAATAAATGTATTTCAAATACATTTTAGTATTTTTATTTTTCACCAAGGTAGAAAGACATTCAACTTCTGGAGAGAAATAGCACAGACACTGAACAAGAATGAAACCTAGTGCAAATGTGTCATATGCCTGCTCTTGCACATTATCAAATATATATTTTGAAAGGCTATGTCTTTGGCTGTACACATAAGTTAAGTGTTTGCATCAAAACTGAAGTATACTTTGGGTTTTTGGTCAGGAAGTACAACTGTAAGTCTTTTTGAACAACTGAAAGTCTTAGATTAAGATTCCCTTGATTTGTACACCTTCATTTCTTGCAGAAATTACTATTAAAATGAGACTATACAACAAATACAGTATACAACCCATGTGATGTACAGTAACATGTTCTTATCGTGGGAGATTTGAGCTGTCTTATGTAATCAGCTTTGGGAGGGATGGAGGGGTTACATGAGGTGAATCCAGCAGTCTCTTAACTGTTAAATAAGCCTTCCCACATGTTTGCCTAAGTGCCAGTCAGTACGTTTACATGCACTTTAGAAGTTCAATATCTGGCAGACTAAATCAATAATTTGTCTTTATAAAATGTCATGTAAATGTTTTTGTCCAACTAAAATAACGCATAAAATAACTGACGCGCAGTGTGTATTATTAATCATTCAAAAATCAAATACCCACTATCTTGTATACCAGGACATAGAGATGAAGACTGCAGCTCGACAATGCCAAAACGTGCTTTAGCTCAATTATAACCTTGCATGTAATAGAGCTTGATGTCTTTAAATTCAGCATGACAAACATTAAGATGCCAACCTTTAATATTGTCATTTCTATGACCTACCATAATCTTTAATAGTTCACCAAAAATTATTAATAATTATAAATTATTAGTCATTACTAAATTAGTCATTGCTAACCCTCATTTTGTTCCCAACCTGTATGCCATTTTGTTTTTTCAGGGAAACACAATTTTCATTTTTGGGTGAACTATTTCTAAATGCAGAATAATCCTTTGATTTAAAGTCGTGATGGAACGGAAGTAGCAAGAGATCTTTTGTTCTGCATTGTGACAAAGTACTGTGCAAAAGTCTTAGGCCACCACCAGCTTTGTTGTTTTATAAATGTTTTAATGACCATCCATATTTATTTTTCTCTTTCTTTAATAAGATCACAAACAGAAAATACAGGAAATTTGTGTAAAAAAAAAAAAAAAAAATCAGAACAAAATGGCTTCTGATTGTTGGTGAGTGTGATGGCATTAGCTTTATGGTGCGTTTGAAACAGATCAATCTTAGCTGTCTATATGTGTCAACTTCTGGTTCAACTAATGGTAGGACGTTGGGGCAGGCCAGTGGGGGTCAAGGTTTAGCTTCAGCAGTTACTGTGTTTTCAAGTCATATCAGAAAGAATGTATTTATGAGATAAACTGCACATGATCATCAGCACAACTAATAATTGCGAGTTTTTGAGTATTTTCTTAAGAGTTTCCAAGCAAAAAACGTATTTAGTGTGACCTCCTGGACTTCCAGTTTCTCAAAGAAGAAACTCTGAGAAACTTATCAGATTTTGAAAGTTTTCTTGGCCTTCCAGTCCTTTTCCATTCCATTTAGGTTTAAGAGAGCCAGTTCCTGCTATTGCTCAAGTGTAAGGGGGGTTGTTTTTTGCTAAAACAACATTTAATGGTGACCTAAGACTTTTTGTAAAAAAAAAAAAAAAGAAAAACAGGTTTAAACAGACTAAATGACTGGAGAAGTCCTTTTTTTTCAGAGGAAAATCGAGTTATGACATTATCATAAAAAATGTGGTAAAAGGTTAAACGTATAGATTGGGTGAATTGCAATTTCATGACGACTTTAAAAAGTACAGTGATGTAGTTCACAGGACTCAATTTACCATTATTTATACCACCATAGTGATTTTCTATACTGATTCCATAATGGTTTATGTGTATAGCACATTTCAGACACAACATTATTTAATTATTTCAGTAACTTTTCCTCAACACCTCCAAGTCAAAGTTTAATGTTTTTTTTACTTATGACCAGTGCTAGCCTAGAAACAACAAAGGGAAGATTTTCTTAAAAGAGCAGGAGGAGGTCCTCCATTTCATTTTACTTTTCTCCTTCAGTTTAACCCTGTATGGTATGCATTACGTTCTTCTAACCATTAATTTTTTTTTTTCAAATAAGTTATTACATGAAATAGATTAAATTATGCAAATCAAAATATTTTGGGGGGGTTACTTAGGGAAATTTTGTTATTTATACATGAATAGAACTATACTACAAAAAACACTTCAAAATAAATAAATAACATCAATCATATTGTTGATGCTACTATCTTTAAAAAAATCCCAATGGGGAAATACATTACTGCAATTCCACTGTGGTATAGCGTTGCCCTATGGCAACATAACTATTTTTCCATAGTGGTACAACGTTGCCATATGGCAACATTAAAGGTGCCCTAGAATTAATATTAAATTTATCTTGGCATAGTTAAATAACAAGAGTTCAGTACATAGAAATGACATACAGTGAGTCTGAAACTCCATTTTTTCCTCCTTCTTATATAAATCTCATTTGTTTAAAAGACCTCAGAAGAACAGGTGAATCTCAACAACATACACTGTTATGTAACAGTCGGGGTGTACACCCCAATATTTGCATATGCCAGCCCATGATCGAGGCATTACACAAGGGCAGAACGTCTGGATGTGCACAGCTGAATCATCAGACAGCAAGCAAGGACAACAGCGAAAAATGGCAGATGGAGCAATAATAACTGACATGATCCATGATAACATGATATTTTTAGTGATATATTTGTAAACTGTCTTTCTAAATGTTTCGTTAGCATGTTGCTAATGTACTGTTAAATGTGGTTAAAGTTACCATTGTTTCTTACTGTATTCACGGAGACAAGAGCCGTCGCTATTTTCATTATTAAACACTTGCAGTCTGTATAATTCATAAACACAACTTCATTCTTTATAAATCTCTCCAACAGTGTAGCATTAGCCATTAGCCACGGATCACAGCCTCAAATTCATTCAGAATCAAATGTAAACAATATAGCAGTATACAATACTCACATAATCCGACACATGCATGCCGCATGCATGACAAACACTTTGTAAAGATCCATTTTGAGGGTTATATTAGCTGTGTAAACTTTGTTTATGCACTGTTTAAGGCAAGCGCGAGCTCCGGGGGTGGAGAGTGCGCGATTTAAAGGGACCGCAACCTGAATCAGCGCATTTCTAATTATGCCCCAAAATAGGCAGTTAAAAAAAATGTATTTAAAAAAAATATATGGGGTATTTTGAGCTGAAACTTCACAGACACATTCAGAGGACACCTTAGACTTATATTACATCTTGTAAAAAAACATTCGATGGCACCTTTAAGATTTTCTCAATTTACAGAAACTATGTTAGATAAAGTTGATTTGAAAAGAAAACTTTCTAATTTACTCATCAAAGATTATGCAAAAAAATGTTTAGAATGTTTGGAAATGAGGTAAATAGAGCAATTTCTGGAAATATTATTCAGCGGCAGAAAATTTGCTACTGCTAAAATGGACATTAATACATGTATGTAAAACATCACAAATACCTTGTGTTCATATGGAGGCGGTGCGGGTCCTTGCCAAGGCGGGGGGTGAGGTGGTCGTACATGATTGCCGTAGTGGCCATGGGGTGTCTGGGTATTGGATGGCCACTGCTGTTGGGGCGGTGTAGGCCCATACCCTCCAGAGTGGGACCAGGCCTCATGCTGGGGTCGTGAGAGCATGGGCTGCTGGTTAGGATAGGGGGCATTCGGAGGGCATCCTTCTCCATAGTGTGGGTAAGATCCTGCTGGGTAGCCAGGAGCCTAAGAAGACCAGAAAGAAGACCAGAAAGAACTAAGAATGAGAGGTATTTTTTCATGTGGTGCAATCAATACAGAGAGGAATTCAGAGGTCAATAAGTCTCTTAAAATGCCCCTATTATGCTATTTTAAAAGGTTCTTAATTTTGTTTTGGAGGTCTCCTTTAACAGGTTTACATGCATCAAATGTCAAAAAACACTTTAACTTTCTTATAATATACATTGCACATCACCACATTTTTCATTGATTCTCAAACGACTCGTTCGATGCTTCAGTCTGTCTAAATCCCTCCTTTCCGCAAGCCTGCTTTTCTCTGACTGGCCAGACCGCCCAGTCTGTTGTGATTGGTTTACTGCTTACACCGCATACGGAAACAAACGCCCATTACCATAACTGATTCAGCTCCAGAGGCTTCCGTAGCTCAGCTATAGTATAGACTGTAAAGACAGTAACAATGGTGTTGATTTTACCATATCAATCTGAGCGTGAGTCCGCTGATGAAACATTGGAGTAGTTATTCAACCCAAACCTCTATCGCAAGAATGACTTGAGTAGGACGTTTCTCAGTGATACTACTCAGTTTGACGTATATTATGAGATGTTGCAACTGTAATTCCTCTACATCAGCATTAACAAGTGTATGTTCATCAACAATCCGATGTGTATATTTCTAATTTATTGTGGTGCACTTGTGGAAACTATCATTAACTGTATCAATAATAGTGCAAACATTAGCAAAGCACTAACGTGAATAACTGATGTAACATTAAAGTTTGTAAAACAAATCTTGCTCCATCCTTTTTCATTACTCAGAGAAGTAAGAACAACAAATAATCTGCATTAATGGACACAATTTTTGGTAACAGTGAGCCACAGCTGATTTACAGTATTAAGTATTTCTGTAAGACAGTGATAACCAGAGTTAGATGGTTAGCTGGAGACCTAGCACAATATAAAACACAAAACTACGTATCTTAAACAGCCAGTAGAAAATATATACATCCATAATTAATCATACTTACAGGCTGTGATTCTGAGAAGCAAGTTGGTCCAAATAAAGTGGATATTCTCCTATCTTTAATGGCGTTTTGTAAATCCCATTTAGACCTCAAGGAGATTTGAGAAACAATCCTGAAAATGTTATTCTGCTGTTGTATCGCTGTTGTAATTTTATCCACTGACTCTTCAAATCCTCATCTTTGGGAGTGTTTACAAAGAGAATTTGCTTTTGCTGAGCAGAAAACAGCATCATCTTGACATGTATACAGTGTTTGAGGGCGGGTCAAAGTAGACATTCACGGACAGCCATTGAAGACCATGCTGGGCATTAGGCAAATGTGTTACTTTGTGATGTGTGGCCATCACAGAAATGGGATTCGAATTCCTAACGACTCGTTTAGGCTGTTCAGAGTCAGTTCTTTCTTTTGAGATACAATAACTTTATTTATTGTGCACTTTCGGCTTTACAACATTGCAGACCATTTACATTCACAGACAGCTACATTACGCATTGCATGAAAGGTAATATTTGTATATAATACATAATAGGGGCACTTTAAAATATTTGAAAATATGAGAAGGTTAATTCAGTTTGTAAAATTGTGGTGTGACTCAAAAATGTAATGACATTTATGAATGAATAATTCATGATATTTGTTAAAGGGGCTCTATGTAATAATGACACCCAGTGTTCAAAGGTACTGGTACTGCAGTCCAAATTCAAAATATTGTTTGGCCCGCCCCCTCGTTCAAAGACCCGGTTGATAGCTTTTACAGCATATGGTTGCCAGCAACAATAGGGAGCGCAATTGACAATAAAAGCTGAGGAGACTTCAACACTGTAAGGTGATGAGTTGATTTATCTGTTTTGATATGCTGTTGATCAGAGATATTTAGATGGTTTCAGAGGCTTTTTAGTAGAGATGCACCGAGTGCAATTTTCTTGGCTGATTCCAATTTCCACATTTTTGTAAGTGTGATCGGCCGATCCCTATTTTTTGCCAATTCCGATTTTCTTTCTAAGAACTATAAAGGAAAACATATACAAACAAAAATCTACTTTTCTTCAATGCAGAGTTTTATTTTCATTAAAAAAAACAAGTAAAAGTCAGTAATAAAATATAAACAGCTCAAATAAATGCAATAGAATAAAGAGAGCTATGAAACTAAATTTTTCAGGTTAACTGGGTTTTTATTCAGGTAAGAAATACTACATTATTATACTACTACTACTACTATTGCAAATAATTCTTACCATTAAAGTTATACAACGTATTCAGTCAAGAGAAGAAAGTGATTTTCTTTGTCTTTTGTTCTTTGATTAACATGACAGACAGCAGCAGGAATATTGGACTGCTGTCCCTTTAAGAGTCTACGAACGGTGTTCAACAGACCCAATACTGTTACACACAACATTAGTTCACTTTCTTAGCTATTTAACGATTAAAAACTGACAGTGTTTATCTGTGTATTCGCCAAGATTACCTGTGCCGCTGGTTTTTACATACTTTTGTATGTATTTGACAGTTTAAGCTCAGTAAGCCATTCATTTTGGTACTTGTTGCCTGATTCTCTGACCCAGTTCATTTGCTGGTTTCCATGGTTGTAATACATGGTGTTTTCCGCCAACTGGCAACCTGTGATGTCGAAATACTATTGGATAAACTGCAGCACGAGGTTTCGCAAGGACCAAAACAAAAACAGACATTCCGACATGGAATGCAACGCACATTTTCAAAGAAGAATATTCTGAGAAACAAGTAGGTGAATTTGGCATGTTTCCTAAATATCTGCAAACATATTGGGGTATTTTTATGCTTTATTAAAGTAAAAATCTCACATAGAGCCCCTTTAAAAAAAATACTTCCTAACTAAAGATTATATTTTGAAAATAATGATCAGAATGTGTTATTTCAGTATTATTTTTATACTATAGTATTTATTAATATTTAGCTTTTTTTATTTCAATTTTAGTTTAAGTTTTAGTAGGTAATGTGCTTTTGTCATTTTTATGAATTTTTAAAAAAATATTTCTATTTATCTTTAATTTATTTTTATTTCAGTTTTAGTAATTTAAGTTGGATACCAAGCCAACATTTCTTTTAAAGGCAGGGTAGGTAAGAAATTTTGTTCCAAATTTGTTTAAACTTTCTATATATATCAATGCATAATTAAAATGTAAGTACTCTGATAAAAAAAGAGTATAAAAATCGAGTGACTTTAGACCGTTTAATCTGTATTAAACACAGCTCATTATTTCCATTCGGGACGAAACACAGGATTGGCTTAGGCGACTGTCACTCTCTCGCAACCATGGCAACCACCATTTTTCCACACATGACCTGCCCACTTGCGCGCGCACGTTTGATTTGGGGAATTCAAGAGGCACGCGATCCTTGGAATACCAAAACAAGGGCAGAGAAACAGCAAGCAAAATTCACAGTACCGGCCTATGCAGTTAGTGAAGGCAAACCAGGCAAAAAAAGGAAGACAGTAACAGTACAAGAAAAGGCAATGAACAAAAAGTCTTTGGATAAACAAAGAAATAAAACGCGAGTTAATATCATAGAGTAAAGGTTAATATCGGCGTGGCTTTCCAGCGATGGCGAGAACTGAGGGAACTCAAGGGGCTGAAAAGTGACTCCTTGATGGCTTTATTTCTGCTGGACAGGTAAATCTGTCTTTTTGTATTTTGATCATACATATTTTTTTGTTTATTTTTTCATGAAGCATGTGTCATTAGCACACGTAGCTGCGTAATATAGCTAACATAACATTACTTAGCGAGCCGTAGTAGAGAGGATAAATAATCTATAGGCCTAGCTCAAGATGATAGCTATAGTGTTGAATTGTGCATAATTTTGCTTTAGATAACTAAATACATGTTTAACAGATAGTAGGCCTAACGTTACTCCATCTAGGAACTTTTCTTAGAACTATATTTACCCTCTGTCTAACTCTTTTACCATGTTCACCTGTAAGTTTACCTGCACGTTTTTTTCGCCTTTGTTTTGTTTTTATATTCTCTACCTATGTTTACTGATGTCTTTATCTTGTATTTGTGTGTGTCGTACACACTTTGTTGTATGCGTGTTATTATTTTGTGTCTGCAATGCAGTTGTGAGTTGATATTTGAGTGTATGTTACTCTGTTTATCTGTAGAACAACGTATATGTTATGAATCTTACACAAAATCTTCATCACAGTGTAAATGATGGTAATGGAAAAACGTGTATCATGCAACCTGTTTGCCTTATAGATAACTAGCTCGTTAGCGAATCAAAAAATTTATATTTTAAACTTTACCAATATCAATATGCTAGCTTGATAGTGAGTACTAAAATACATCTTGTTTGTTTATCTTCATAATTATAAAGTTATTTTTATTACATGTGATTCTGACAAGTTGTCACTACATGCACTGTGCTCCTTCCTCTCCGCTCGTCTCAGGTAAATAATGCGTCTTCCAGCTCAGTGGTCGGAGTCGCGCGTTCATGCGTTTTGGGGGCGTGGCTTTGGAAGGAGCCCAGAAGGGAGGGGGTGGACTGAATGGAAATAATGAGCTGTCTTTAAAACAGTCATGAGAGGTCTACAGACACTCGATTTTTATACTTTCTTTTTCAGAGTACTTACATTTTAATTATGTATTGATATATATATAAAGTTTAAACAAATTTTGAAAAAAAAGTTTTTTATACATTTTTTACCTACCCTGCCTTTAAGTTTAAGTTTTTCAAGGAATATAATAATAATAAAAATATGCCAAATAATACCAAAAATGCATTTTTAATAGTTTTAGTTAACGATAACATAGCTGGTAGGGACTAACCAAACTTTGGGGGGGGAGGGTTATTTATTTATTTTTTTCTTCATTTCTTTATCATGAAAACTCTTATTGCAATTGACCCAGAAATGTGCTTGGTGAAAACCAAACTTAAATTCATATATTATGTTTATATGTAACTGAATTTACCCCTTGGCAGTGAGGTACAGGGTAAGGGGGAGGAGCTGAGCCCCTCACATTTTGTTCAGGGCAGGTCTGGTTGTGATACTGAGGTTGTCTTGAAGGAACCTGGTCACTGCAGTAGAACGGATTGGAAGGATGTAGCATACTCGTGGAGTATTGTGCTGGACTGTACACCCCATTGGGATAGGCTGACATTGCCTGAAAAGGACACAGCAGAGTGAAGTTGGATAAGTCTGCTGTGTATTTAACGGACAGAGTGTGTTGCATAAGAATGGAGTGTTCGCAGTACCTGGTGATTGTACGATGCCTGTCCGTTGACCTCTGTTCCGGGTGGGTACGAGTTGCCGTAAGGTCCTGCTGTGTGTGACTGGGGGTACCAATAATTTGAGTAGCCAGGATACTGAGATTCCTAACGTAAAAATGAGTATATGCAGATACAGTTATAGATGTGGTCAGACAAAATATTAGAGTGCCCCTATTATGCTATTTTAAAGGGTTAGTTCAGCCAAAAATGAAAATTCTGTCATTAATTACTCACCCTCATGTCGTTCCACATCTGTAAGACCTTCATTCATCTTCGGAACACAAATTAAGATATTTTTGATGAAATCAGATGGCTCAGTGAGGCCTCCATTGACAGCAAGATAATTTATACTTTCAATGCCCAGAAAGATACTAAAGACATATTTAAAACAGTTCATGTGACTACAGTGGTTCAACCTTAATGTTATGAAGCAACGAGAATTTTTTTGTGCACCAAAAAAAAAAAAAAAAATAAATAAATAAAATTAATAAATAATAAATAATAATAAAAACGTTATTCAACCAAATCTAGTGATGGGCAATTTCGAAACACTGCTTCATAAGGCTTCGAAGCTTTACAAATCTTTTATTTGAATCAGTGGTTCGGAGCGTATATCAAACAGCCAAAGTCATGTGTTTTTCGAAACATTTCGAAATTTCAATGGTTCACCACAGGGGGAGCGATGATCTCTGTAAACTAGTGATAGGCAGTGCGAAGCTTCATGAAACACTAAAACAATTGAAGCAAATGAGCCTAATTGTGTCGAGGCTTCGAAACAATCCGATATCCGTCTCCACGGATCTATAAGTCATATAATAAGTTTGAATATCAAGTGTATATGTATAAAATGCCTTTTATCAATTTTCAGGGCTTGTTTTGTTTGTTCCATGGATGGCTCAGCTAAACAGGTTAGTAATAGTAATTTAGTAATGGTTATAGTAATTTAGTTTGTAATGTCTAATTAAAACATCTACAAATGTATAAATCTGATCAGAGATCAGGTAAAACCTATAGACTTGATTCACGGGTTCACAGAGATCATTGAACTACTATAATCACGTTAACTGTTTTAAATATGTCTTTAGTACCTTTCTGAGCATTGAAAGTGTAAATTATCTTGCTGTCAAGGGAGGCCTCATCAGATTGAATCAAAAATATCTTAACCCTTTCGCACGTAAGTTTCAAATATTCTGTCTGACCCCCCAGCGTGAGTTTTTTAAGGCGACCGTTATTTAGAACGTATCACTTTATGGTTTCCATGGTGACGCGTCATTGCTTGTTATGTGGCACACCGCAGCACTGTTTGAATGATGATCTGCTTTCATTTAATTTTTCCTTTTCTATTCAAAATATTCACAAATTTGTTAACTATAGCAATGAAATATCTAATATTCCGATTGCCAAATATGTGCAAGTGGATGTGTTTTGCTGTTTAAACACCTTTATACCGATCACGTTAGTTGAGCCATATGAGCGATGGGCGCAGCCATGTTAGTTTGCACCGCGCAGAGAATCGGATCTGTTGGATTTACAACCCGTGAATTTATCCACTTCTTCCGAAATAAATGAAAGTAAGTGTGCCGGTGAACTGGGGAAGAATAGAGTCAGCTTTTAAGTTACTTTCACAATGCGTATCTGATATGAATTAAACGTGTTGTCAAGTTATAATGGAAAGGGTTGTTATTTCCGCTTCTATAGACATCATTGTGTATTTTACAAACTCTAAATATATTGTTTTGTTAGTACCCATGTGTATTTAAATGTCTGAAACCTGAAATGAACATTATTTGGTTGAAAACACTGCATATATGTGATATATGAAAAGCGCTGCGTGTGTCCGTCTCTGGTTTAGCGCCAGTTAAAGCGCGCACGCACATTTGAATTTGGCAGTTGATCACGTAATGCACTGAACGTTCTAATCACACCGGTGTGATCGTACGCTCCTGGGGCCAGCCAAGACTGATCACACCGGTGTGATCGTACGCGTCAAAGGGTTAATTTGTGTTCCAAAGATGAACGAAGGTCTTACAGGTATGGTACGAGTAATTAATGACAGAATTTTAATTTTTGGGTGAACTACCCTTTAAAAAGGTGCCTCATTTTGTTTTGGAGGTCTCCTACAATAGGTTTACATGCATCTAAGGTCAAAAAACACATTCATTTTCTCATAATATACATTGCACATCACCTTTATATACATTGCAAAAATTCTGTCTCTCTAAAACCTTCCTTTCCAGGAGCCTACTCTGCTCTGATTGGTCAGACGGCCCAGTCTGTTGTGATTGGTCTATCACTTACAGCATGTCGGAAATGAAACGTTATAATTTCTGAATGTCAGCTCAGGAGCTTCCTCAGAACTTATATTATACACACAGTGATATGAACAGTAATGCTGCATCAGTTCTACCATATCAATTTGAGCCCGACTCATTTCTTTATCACAAAACGCTAAAACTGGTGCCATTCTGAAGAGAAACTGGCTATCTCTATTTCTTTTTAACTCATCTCTGTAGGAAAAGATTAGATTTAAAGTTGTATGGCCTTAAAGGGTTAGTTCACCCAAAAATGAAAATTCTGACATTTATTACTCACCCTCATGCCGTTCCACACCCGTAAAACCTTCGTTCATCTTCGGAACACAAATTAAGATATTGTAGTTGAAATCCAGTGGCTCCGTGAGGCCTACATAGGGAGCAATGACTTTTCCTCTCTCAAGATCCATAAAGGTACTAAAAACATATTTAAATCAGTTCATGTGAGCACAGTGGCTCAATATTAATATTATAAAGTGACGAGAATATTTTTGGTGTGCCAACAAAACCAAAATAGCGAATTAATAGTGATGGCCGATTTCAAAACAATGCTTCAGGAAGCTTCGGAACATTATGAATCAGTGTATCGAATCAGTGTATCGAATCAGCGGTTCGGAGCGCCAAAGTCACGTGATTTCAGCCGTTGGCAGTTTGACACGAGATCTGAATCATGATTCGATACACTGATTCATTGTGCTCCAATACTTCATGAAGCAGTGTTTTGAAATCGGCCATCACTAAATAAGTCGTTATTTTGTTTTTTTTTGCCGCACCAAAAATATTCACGCTGCTTTATAATATTAATATTGAACCACTGTACTCACATGAACTGATTTATTATGTTTTTAGTACCTTTTATGGAACTTGAGAGAGGAAATGTCATTGCTCCCTATGGAGGCCTCACGGAGCCATCTGATTTCAACTAAAATATCTTAATTTGTGTTCTGAAGATTAACAAAGGTCTTACGGGTGTGGAACGGCATAAGGGCGAGTAATAAATTACATTATTTTCATTGTTGGGTGAACTAATCCTTTAAAGAACACTAAGCAAGCTATTGTTGCTCATAATATATCAATCTTCAGAACAAAATACAAAAACTATACAAAAGCTCTCATAAGATACAAACAGCAAAAGATAATGTGAATTAAAGTACAGTGTTTTCTACATTTTAAAATTGCAATGTACTGGTTATTATATAAGGAGGTAGAATCCACAGCTCAGTACTCACTACTCAGTACTCAAGAGTACTTTTAAATAAGCTACACATTTTTACGCTTGGACAAGTACTTTTTACTTTACTCACACTACATTTTTTGGAAAGTAATGGTACTTTTCCTTGAGTATATTTCTTCATTACTCTTTCCACCCCTGAGTAACTATAGCAACACCAGAAAAACAAATGCTACTACACTTAACACATGATGTGCAGAATCATTTAGCTAGCACCGTGAGATTTTCTGATGGAAAATACATTTTAAATAATTTTGAATCTATCTTGTAGTCTAAATTCATTCATTCGAAGTGAATGCCGGAATGGTCAACATACATAACTTACATATTTGACAAGTCATTTTATTATCTGATGAGGATGATCAGTGAGTGCTAACTGTTCATGCTCAGGCTCAGGAAAAAGTTATCCAGGGAATAAACAAGAGTTACTGCACACAGTTCAGCTTTATCAACACGGCCTTTTTAAGGCATTTTAAACTCAGGTTACTTAAGGTGGGACAACACAAGCTATGAATGAAATCCATGTGTAATGACGCGTTGCAACAGTTTTACCTTTCACGTTAAATGAGCGTTTCTATAGCAGTCATACTTATTTGCGCTGCTAAACAATACTCTCCAGTGTCCATGCAAACCCTAGCATGCAAGACAGAAAACATGTGGTTTTTCCTGATAATTTACTAACAAACCCCGCGGGCCATACTGTTGAGTCAGTGGCGTACAGCTCGTTGCTTTGCCGTGTGAGCGATAGAAATGGTTGCAAATGCTGTAACGGCTTCTATACTATTTCTCATAGCGACCTCTACCAGTATCAGATGACAAAAGACTCACCATGCCGTTGTTCCAGTTATTGTTCTCCGAGTTGTAGCTGGAAGGCCAGGATGACTTGGGATCAGACTGCATCTGCTGATGCATGATCCACGCAGCCTCACCTCCGCCTCTGTCGCTGCCAACTGAATCGAAAGCCATTCGTGACTAAACCACTAACTCTTTTTGTCTTAAGTTCACTTCTATCAATCACAACTTGATTTAGAATGAAACAGATCTTCTCAAAACTGGTCTTTAATTATCGGCCACCACGTTTTTTTAAAAAAATGCTATAGCTAGAGTGCGTCAACTGGATATATTTCCCATTTTGTTTGGTACATACACTGCTGAGGCACGGCGCTGTCATTCAGTTCAACTCGCCAGCAGACGCGCCTTGACTGACATCTCAACTGGCCAATAGGAGACGAGCACAATGGTGACGCCACACCCATGTGACAAAGTTCTTTCCAAAAATTTAAACGACCATTTCAGTGATTCTTTTACATCACAACGTAATAACATCAACATGTACATGAGAGTTTTATTGTAATAAGTCACGGTTCAGTTGTTTGAACACTTGAAAATATCATTAATTTAGAAGATAAATATAAGATTTAGTTACATTAAATAATACTTAAATTAATTTACATCTCTTGAGTTAAAATGTTTTAGGTTTCATTCATTCATCTAGTTCATTGAAAAGATTCTACTTTAACGATTCATGAATCGAATATCGCAACTGGTTAGATTTTATAATCATCAGTGAATCTAACTAAAAACACAGAGAAATAACTTTATCTCAATTTGGCCGTCATTATATGTATATATATATATATATATATATATATATATATATATATATATATATATATATATATATATATATATATATATATATATATATATTAAACCTACGCTTGGGACTTTTGGAAAAAGCAGTAAGGAGCTGGGAGTTTAAAGGGTTAAATTGAACCGGAAGCACTTGGTTCTGTGTTACATCCTGTGAAATAAGGATACACATTTGAAATGGTCCATGGCTTGATACTTTACGTTTAAAAACTCCCAAATGTCAGCAAAATGAATTACATGCCAGGGACTGCGAGCCTCATCGAGGACATTGATAGTAAGTTAATTGCAAAATAATTAAATATATTGGAATGAATTCACCCCGGCGAGAGACACACTCACACAGTTGGCGTTGTGTAACGTTAATGATGTTCGCTTAGGCTCTTTGAGCATTTATAAAAGTCACGTTGGTGTTACATGTTTAAGCTTAATATAGAAATCTAGTCCTCTTTGTTATTGTTCTGCGAACTGAACTAGTCAGATGAATCAAATAATACCGAGTTCGCGTGGATAATAACGTGAATAATAACCTCAATACAGGTGTTCGTGTGATACCATATAATGAATTAATGACAGAAATCTTAAAGTTCAACAGTATTCATGTAACTGACGATGCTTTAAATTTTCCCCGTTTTTAGAAAAACATCTTGTTCTCCTTCGGGATGGAAGAACATTGATTGGGATCCTGAGAAGCATAGATCAGTTTGGTATGTATAGTGGCCTGACATTATTTTGCAAGCTTTATTTATTTATTATTTTTTTCCAAGATATTCCGATGTTTGGTGTTCAGGTGAAGGTCTAAATAATTTAAATATTGTTTGATTTGTCATCATTTACACACTCCTCTGAAGGTCAATACTTGTATGTAATTTAATGTCAGTTCATATCTGTATGCAATTCAGTGAACACACTGAAAATTTAGGGGGGAACATTTTCATTTTCTTTTTTGTCCATACAGTAAAGTCAATGTTATTTGGACCCCAATGTTTTTCAAAAAATATTTTGTGTTCCACAAAAGAAAGTCATGCAGGTTTAGAATGACATAAGGGTGACCAGAATATAAATTTTTGGTTGAATTATGACTTTAAGACCAGTAGTAATGTAAAAGGAAAAACTGACAGTCTTTAGTATGTTTTTTTATTTTTATTTTTTTATTAACATTTTTTAAATTTATTGTAAAATTTACCATTTTATATTTGAGCAGTGAACCTGTTGCATGATTTTTTTTTTTCTTCCACAGCCAATTTAGTTTTGCATCAAACAGTTGAACGAATCCACGTAGGAAAAAAATTTGGTGACATACCTCGTGGAATATTTGTCGTCAGAGGAGAAAATGTCGTCTTGCTTGGAGAAGTAGTAAGTACATGTTCATTGTCCTGTTACTTTTGTTATGATTTTATGACTTTGTGTAATATTTGCAAGGCATATGGTTTATGATGAGATGACATTTCATGAGGGTAACAAATCCGAAATCTTGCCACTACTCACAAAAATTCTAATTTTTTAGTTATACAGTAGTATTTAATATTGTGTTATTTTTTCTCCTTCCAGGATCTGGATAAAGAATGTGATCAAATCCTCCAGAGAGTTTCCATTGAGGAAATTCTGGAGGAACAGCGGACAGAACAGCAAGCCAAGCAGGAGTCTGAGAGACTGAAGCTACAGGCAGTGAAAGAGCGAGGTTTATCAATCCCTAAAGCTGACACGTTAGATGATTTCTGAAACAACATTTAGGGTTTTTTTGGATGATTTTATTTCTGTTTTATTGGATGGTTTTGTTTGGTATGAGATGACAGTCTGTCTTGACATTGAAATCATTCTGTCCAAGATAGAGTGAGTCTCACAAGATTGTGACTTCAAGATTTTGTTTCACTAGTTGCTGTAAAGGCACATTTTGAGAATTGCCTACCATCTTTGTTTTTTTGTATGGCTGATGCCATAGTGAGATAAAGGATGGACCAAACTGAAGCACTTGGCCTGTTGGCTTTTAGTTTAAAATTAAGTAACTGTAAATGGTATACAAGAAAAGTTTATTTCAGTGTTCACTATGTTATGGATATGACGCTATGGTTATTAAGTTGGTGTACTGTATAATGGTATAATGTAAAACGCATGAAACACTGAAAATATTTTTGTTCTATTAAACCTGTTTTATACTAATGACAGTCTTTCAATTAATTGTCACTCTAGTTGATTCTGAGAAACCAAATATAATTTTGACATATTATGTTTTTTTTATTACTAATCTCCAGAAATGTTCTTAGTAGCCAATCAACACAGAGGGCTGGTGTTTTAAAACTGGTGTATTTACACTAGATTAGGACAAAGAGAATGGAATTATTATAAAATAAAACTATATTTTTATATTTAAGTAATATTAAGGTTTTTTATATTTATTTTTAAAATCTCCACATACAGTATGCAGAGGTTTAGTATATGGGTCAATGATGTGACACAATTTTTTTTTGTATCCATATGGTTTAATTAAATTTAAAAGGGTTAACATTTCAAAATAAATTAGCATATTACTTGCATACATTCTCTTTTTTTGAGGATCAAGTCTGTTTTAATTCAATTGGACTAAATTGGCCCCTATAACAGAAAGGCTTGTAATAGGAGTCAAATGGTGTAACCGGTTCGGTTATTATCATGGACACCTATGTTAAGCACATGGCCTTGGAGGGAATATTTTAAAAAGTTAATACTCATGTCACATGGTCTTGCACAATTTGAACAAAATGGCTCCTTGAAAGGTGGTTGCACCACCTTGACACTTCAGAAATTTGATTTGACAGAAATTTGATCTGATTGCCCAAATTATTTATAATATCCAGAACAATGGTGTTCCATTTACTTTTATTTTCTGAGAATTTCTTTATTGAGAATTTCACCTTTTTTTAAACAAGATGAATTATTTGGTAGTTTTTACAGTTACACCACACTAACGTTTTTGCAATCATCCCCCAAATATTCTCTCAAAATGAATTAAAATCAGACATTTTCGACTTTATTCTCAAAAAAGAGAATGTATACAAGTAATTTGCAAATTTATTTTGAAATTTTAACCCTTTTAAATTTAACGAAACCATATGGACACACACACACAAAAAATAGTGTCAAGTCATTGACCCATATGCTTATATGGTGCCCTTATTGCCCAATATGATTTAAGGTTTCTCATGTAAAATATGTCCTTGCATTCATCGGTAGCTAGGGGGTGATTTTGCATTTGTTCTGTTTTGAGGCAACAGTTCTCAGAGAGAAGGACATCAAAAGCTTGTGTTAAGACAACGGTCCTTTTTCGCATTGTGAGAAGAGGGCATGTCATGGCTACAGTTAATATATTAGACTAAATTGCACATTTAGTACAGTGAGTATAATAATTTTATCTAGAGGTCAAAGGCTGAGTTTGATGCCCAATCACAGTTTATAAGCTCTTAATGATTGTTTCCTATTAATAAGCTCATTGTATTTCAGAATACATCAAATGTACAGTAATGTCATTAGGGAGGAAATTTAACTTTCTTGGATTTAAGTGTTTATTAGTATTATTATATTACTTTAAATAAGAAAGCACAATGATACAGGTGACTACAAATAATGTTTGATGTTCACACTCCCTAAAGCGAGTTTCTCTCTCACTAGTGAGTGGAAATGGAAAACAGAAAACCCGGAGCGGAATTAGAACCGGGTGATTAGAAATCCCTTTGGGAGGTGAAATTTTCTTTGTTACCATTGAAATTTCCAGTCCGGATTTCAGTAGTATGTGATGCTTTGCTTAATGCTTTTGTCGACAAAGAAGCAAAAATATACAAACTAAATCAAATTTGGTCTGAAACTTAAGTTATTCAGTATTGATATCTTGAATTATTTTATAGAAGCAATAGCACAAATCGCATTTGTGTTTTGTTTGGTCAAAATGTCAGCATGGCTGATTAACTCAGCAGCTGAATCACGTGTGCTCAAAAGCATTCTTGTTTGTGTTATATAGAGAAATAAAATCCTGCCCGCTCGAATTGACATCTGTTCAAAGTCCTCATGGTGCTCAATTAGCTTAGAACGCAAAACTTGTACGCGCCATGTAAATGTTAAGTGAAATGGCCACCACTTAAATGAAACAAAAAAAAAGTGTAATTTGTCTTCTTTGCTATTTGTTGGCCTTGGCTTTCAATCCCGGGCTATCCCTCTTTCTATTATTGCGCCCAGTGCAGACTGAAAGAGCGGGAGCGGCTTGAATGTGCTGCTATCAAATATCCTTTGACAGCCATGCATGCTTGTTCTTCAAGGCCCGTGCGTCACAGCTGCATTTGAACACGCCCCTTCCAAATGCTTGTTGAATAGAAATGACAAGGAAACATGACAAGCGCTAACGATGAATTTCATATACCGTTATAACTGCGCGAGTGCTCATCATTTCGCATCGCTACTCCATTTGAATGCCGCTCTACCGCTGTAAATCTGAACGGAGCCACGGGGAAAGCCGTTTGGGATCCAGCCAAAAATTACAATTGAAAGCAGAAACCCAGCCCTGCTTCGATTACGCACCGAGAGAGGGAGCACGCTGATAGTGACAGCGGCACTTCAACAACTCATCTATGATCGACCGTAGCTACTCTATTTGATCCGTTTTCTGCCGTGCACCCTCAAAGGATGTAGACATCGGCCTGCTATCTCTTGGCATGTACGTTTTAACGGGACTTGTCGCCAGTGGCTCGACAACGCTGTGTTTCAACAGGCAATGCCTTCCTTACGCGTTTTGTGGCGCAAACTACAACAACCACACGCGTGTGTCAGCGATTCGTTGTTTTACTTGTGTATACGTGTGTTGATAGTTTAAAATGCCTAGGTTTTGATTTAAATACTTTTATAAGGACGGATAATAGCGTATTCTGCTGGGAGGAGCAATAAGGAGCTCTATCTACTCTTCGGCTTCCACGGCAATATCACGGTGGTTTTTTGATGGAGCTGGAGAATATTGTTGCAAACACGGTACTCTTAAAGGCAAGAGAGGGTGAGTACGGAAAATGAACAAAATGTGATTTATTATTATATTTTAATCGTGTGTAGTTATGCTAGTTTTTACAGCCAGGAAAAGCCATGAAACCGCTGCTCGTGCACCTTTTGTGATGATGTAATCTCAAACAGATGCTGTTTGAATTTATCCAGTACTACATGTAACATTGTTTCGAACACCTCCAGCGGTTCTTTCATCTGTAACCGACGTCATAACGCCAGCGTCATAATGCTGTAACATTGTATCGTTTGACAGTTGGTACGTGTTACGGATTGAACGCCTGAAAACATCAGTCTCCCACATCCGTTTTACGCGTTGAAAAGCGAGTCGTGATTTTTTTTTTTTTTTTTAAATGCAAGTTATTAAGATTAAGTGTAGGGAGACTACAAACTTCTCTCTTTGAATAGCCCGTTTTTTTATGATGTTTTCTGTACGATACATTTTCAGCGAGGTAGGCTACATAACGTGAGCTGTGTGTAAGGAAATGGTAGATATGTTACAGCTACCACCTTTTTAACGTTCTCCACACAAACACACAATACTAGCTGATATTAACTCGGTAGGTCCGTCAAACCAGCAGTCGAAAAGGCGATGAGAACGACGCTTGTCGTCGTTACCACGAATACCACAATAACCGCTACTTCCTTTGCTGGTGTTTTGATAGAAGGCCTCGTAAGAAGACCATTATTACGCTGGAGCTTGAACTGACTTTGATTCAGAATGAGCCAAATGTAAACCAGGACCGTAATACTTGGGTAGAAAGAGTTGTAGTATGTGTTGTGTTTTTGTCAGGCCTTGAATAGAATTATCATAGGGCAAAGTTTTTAATTTTACATTTTCCCCCATTTTGACAATCAATGTGAGAAAACGCTTTAGCTTTAAAAGCACTGTTAGTGCAAAGCTGCTCTCTTGAACCTGTGTGCATCATGGAAATTATAATGGAGTCCTGATGGGTCTTGAGAAGGAAAGGCGAGAAACGAGATTTCAACAAACTTGTTTTAGATATGGTAGCCACTTTTCTGTCCATTTCAAAAGAAACATGACATTAAACAAGATTCCATTTACAATTCACACTTCACTTTTTGCTTAGAAAGTGAGTCCGAAGTGAATTGCTAACTGTTATATCTCCTTTGATCCCAGTCAACAGTTACATTTCAATCAGTCATTCAAATTTTGCTTCTTGCAGTTTGTTGTGATCTTAATCTTAAGGTTACATCTCAATGTGTCTTTCAGTTTGTGCTTCTTGCCATCCGCCGTGATCCTTCAGAGCACAGTTATGACATCGTTCAGCAAAAATGGCAAAATATGGAGCTGGTGAATCTTGTTAGCCATATAGCTTCCACAAATTTTTTGCTCCATTGGCTCCATTAATTACCCAAATTCTCTTGTGGGCTGGTCGACTGGAGGCACAAGCCCAAACATTGAGTTCCTTTGCTCAGAGTTTACCATAAATGACCAGGCCTGCGTTTCCCCGTAAACCTAAGTTGATCGTAGCTCCATTGCCACCATTGAAGCTACGATCAACTTAGGCATACAATGCTTTTGGGAAACGCTATCCAGGTTTTGACAAGTGTAAGATTTACAGTGTACTCTTACTATGTTGCTGAACAGAGAGCACTAGCCTAGGCCAGTAATGTTAGCTGATCTAACTGAATAAACTGTAGAGAATTTTTAAAATGTGCATTTATTAAAAAAGCAACTTTTTTTAGTTTATTTTGCTTTTCCACGCTTTAGATAGTAGACAAAAGAGATTCTTTTAAAAGACAGCAGGCTTTGCAAGAGTGTTTTTGTCGATGGTAATGTGGGTGAGTGTACATAGTTTAATAGTTAAAGGGACATTTCACAACGCTTTGTACAAATATTGAAAAAAGCCTTTTTACAAACATGTTTCTCGTCATGCTACTGCTCTTATTCAAGTTCAAACCCTTCTGAACATACAGTGAACATCAGGAAATCAGTCTTTTTAAAGTGGTCTTGTGTTTATTGATGTGTGCAGGCCTCTGTGTGTGTGCATATGTGTGAGAGAGAGCACTTGTTCAGTGAGGGTCTGCTTTGTTTGTCCATGTGTGTGACTGACCCCCCCCCCCCCCATTTGTTTATCACGCTGTGTTCAGAGCAGAAAATGAGGCGCAAGGCACGCAGAGTCTTGTCCAAATGTTCGACTAGCAGTAGATAACAGGAAAAGCAGAGTTTACAGGCCACACAGTCTGTTTACATGGCTGAAGCCATGCTTCCGAAATCATTAGAGAGTCCGGCCAGAGCCAGGCAGCCCCAAACTAAACAGAAAGCCAATCTACGTCTGCTATGATATTCTGCTTGGAGATGTTCAAGCACGGACTTCATGTTGACAATGAAAAAGGTAGGCCCTTGTGTGTAGTTTTAATCTTTACTGAATTTGAATATTTAATTTCATTGAATATTCTCAATTATTCATGTAGCCTGCTATAAGCCTATGACAGTTTAACTATAACTTTCTCTTTGAACTGTCAGTCCACTTTGACATAGCCAGAGCTCAGAAAACATCTTATACTTATGCACGTTATAATATGGAAGCCCAGTAAAAGATAAAAAGTAATTGGTAAAAGTGTGAGAGTTTACAAAAAAAATTAAGTTTCTCACTCCACTTAATTACAGGATGTAAATTCGCAAATGTCAGATATAAAGGCACAAAATGGGCTTCCATATTATATGGACTATAATCTAGGGACTTGCTGAGAACTCGTTCTTGTGTCACATCATGGATTGCATTCTAACATAGTTTGCAATGCATTGATACGTTGAGCCGGCATTGCAGCATTTGTTCTCACACTTGCATAGAGTTGAGTAGAGTGTTTTGATCATGATCAGCCTTTTCTGCCACCACTAGTGACAACATTTACTACTGTAACACCATGTCTACATCCGATGCAAGTGGCGTGACATGCCAAAAGACAAATAGAACCCATAATAATCAGTGATGTTGTCTACACTGGATGTGACACAAGACAAATTCCAACTAGACAGCGTCTAGTTGTGGCGACGCGATGCGACAACTGTTGCTTCCGGTGTAGACACTGTGCAAGCTGCTGCACCAAGTGAAGCGATTCAATATTATAATAAGTCCCATTGCACATAGGCTGACATTATATAGTTTTTTTATGCCTTGTGAATTTCCACAAGCATGAGCTGCAAGAATTGCTTGGATTGATGAGGGAAGTTCATTCGCAAGAGGAGAAATATCAAAATGACATAAGGCAAACATATCAGTCAAGTTCATGACCTCCGATATCTGGTGTCATTAACATAGACAATACAGGCAGATAGGCCATATAAAATAGCCTCATTGTCTTCAGTCCAGGGTCAGCTCAGAGTAGGATGTAAAGTCAACATGAAATCAAATCTGACCCATTTAGTTTTTATGTAATGGGAATGGTTCATTGGTGGATGTTATTCCAAAGAAATACTTTTTTTTCTTAATAATGTATTAATGCACTCTTCCTCTGAAACAACTTTTCTTTTCAGCTGATGTCACTGATGACGGTTATTAGGCATTATTTTAGCAAATGTTTTTGTTTGGTTTGGCTTCGTTCTATTATAGATCACCCACTTTTTACCATCGAACCATTTTACCATTACAATGGTTCCACAAACAATTTTGAATAATTATGGTTTGGAGGTGGAATAAACAGTAAAACAAAAAACAGTAAAAGATCTATGAGGAAAATAATAGAGTGTCCCAGGGATGACGCGTTTTTGTAGGCCAACTCGGAAGTTAGCGCGCACGGGTTCCCTCGACTGAAAGCCTATGGGTTTTTCCATAGACTTTTGGAAAATTGCAGAAAATAAGCTCTGTGTTTAACAAAGGGTTATGACACTTACACGTTTTGTCTATCAAGATAATCTTTACAAGTTAACACACCATTTATAGATTTTGAAGCCTAAATAAAGTCGTCAGATATAAAAGGCTAACAGTAGGCTATAAACGGACTACAGCACACCATGGTCACGGATCAACGTCGTCACCACCACCAAACGTCCTCAAACTTTATTTAGAAAACAACTCTATTTAAAAACATGCTCACTGATTATGATCTGCGCTGTGTATGAATACTTATCCACTTTTTCATGAGAAATGCTGTCCAAATGTCCTGTTTGTCATGATGACGTCTAAAGTCCCCGCCAAAGGAAGTAGTCCCTTTTAGCAATTTGTTAGCAACCGCCGATTTAAAGACACAGTAAAAGTTTTAAAGATCACACGCGGGTTATAACTGGTGTGTTTTATGTCATAGATCAAAACATGAAAGTATTTAGAGGCTTTGTTAACCACAGACCTTATTTCAGGCGATTTAGCAAAAAGCCATTAAAAAAACCCATAGACTTTACGCCGTTGGAACCGGAAGTCCTAAAATGCTAACTCGCTTCCGGGTTTTGCCTACAAAAACGCGTCATCCCTGGGGCACTCTATTACTATCAGTTAAATCTCAGTGTAGAGCCGGTGTGATTCTTCACTTGCCTCATGATTCTAGTTGATTACAATACAGAGGGTAACAATTTGATTATAAAACGATTCTCAGTGCACCTCGATGCATCTTCATCCAATTCTTTTTTTAAATAATAATTACTATATTAATAATCACAATATAGTTCTTTTGTTGTTATCTGCAAACATCAGATGCAAGTGCTTTGATCCCAAAGGACACATGCAACTTTTTTTCATATTCATATATAGTAAGAGTACTTTATTTACAATAAAACAGTACATTAATATGTACTATAGGTCTATTTAATTTTTAAAATAATTGATTATTTCATTTTTATGCATCGATGCAGAATCATTTACAGCAGCATTGTAAAAACTATTATATTCCACAACTCTATCTCTGTATTTTCATAACTTTGACAATTGAATGTCAGTGCATTTTCTGGACAACTGACCAGTCTTAAAGGTGCAGTAAGTGATCTCTGAGAAACACTGTTGGAAGTGGATCGGACCGAGCACCACAACACAATTGTAGCCAATCAGCAGTAGGGGTCATATAGATACAATCATGATGGGGGGAGGATAGAGAGTGAGCAAGAAGGAGATTTGAAGAAAGACTACAGAAAGAGAGATGGCTGAGAGAGAGACATTCCAAAAGAGAAAATGTCAGAGGAATATCACTGGAAAAAGAAGAGTTATGATCAGGCAAGAGCTTTAGGACCTGCGTTAATATTAGCAAAGCTTTCTAGTGCTGGAGAACAAAACAGGAAGGCCTGAAAATGGATGCTGAGGTTGCGTTGTTTCTGCTCCATTTAGGCTTTTCCTCACATGTGAACATTGACTCGCGAACATAAACGGAAGCTCAACTGAACATGAATAACACACAAACTCAAACGTGCTGCGTAATCAATGAGGTTCATTCTCGTGTGTTATAGGCAGCACGTTTGAGCTTCTGGAAGAGGTTTGTTCTTGTGTGTTATTCATGTTCAATGTTTACATGTGAGTAAAAGCATAAATTATATCTTTTCATCATAAAAGAATGATCGAGTCTCTTCAGAAAATTTGGACTTAACCGCTCAATTCATATGGATTCGTTTTCTGACCTCTTTATGATCTTTTTGAAGTGTCAAAGTGTTTGTTGCAAAGGCAGTCAATGGAGAGACAGATATCTCTCAGATTTCGTCAGAAAGATCTTCATTTGTGTACTGAAGATGAATCTTGTGAGTTTGAAACGACATGAGGGTGGCATCGTTTTCATTTTGGGGTAAACTAACCCTTTAAAAATAAGAACAAAGAAGCAAATTGCAAATAAGACAAATACAATCGAACAAAGTTACAAATTAAGTGGGTTTATTTAACATAAAGTAAACTGAATAATCAAAATTAGCCACAAAAGAGAACTGAATTTGAGATTGCATGCTGTCTAAGAGAGGTGGCTTTCTGTGCGCGTTTCAGGTGTGTCTATTAGCGCAAGTACCACATTGAGTTCTCTTTTCATGACTAAACAATCACGCTCTTTATTTTCTCACTAATCCATGTTTCTTTATCACTATAATTTTTCAATAACTTTTAGTTAAGTAGTTAGTAGTTTTATTGCTATTTTCATACCACAATATAAACGATATGGCAAAATCTCTAATGATAGACCCTTTATATCCTTCCTGCGATATATATCGTCTTACTGCCCAGCCCTAGCCATTCATGTAGTTTAAAAACAGCCATCCATGCGTTACGTTTAAAAACAGCTATGTGGTGTGAAGCTAGGGCTGGGCGATATATCGCATGCGATTGTCACGCGCATTTCGTCAGTAAAGCCGGTTCCCTGATTACCGCTAAATCGCCATCACCTGCTTTCAAATGGAGCGGCATTTAATAGACAGAACCGTAGATCACTGACAAGCCACGCAATATCGCGTTCATATCGCAGATTAATCGCCTTCGATAATGAACGCGATATTACGTGGCTTGTCAGTGAACTACAAGTTTTAGCGGTATTCAGGGAACCGGCTTTACTGACGAAATGCGCGTGACAATCTCATGCGATATATCACCCAGCCCTATGTGAAGCAGAATGGAAAAAAAACACAGTGCTCTATATATTTAATATAATTAATTAAAACTTCATGCATAATGTGAAAAACTGTGAGACGCTGAAGTATTTTTTTTAATTGTTAGGGGAAAAAATCTATAAGTCTAGTCGACCTCACTAGCCAGCTAGTCAGTTGGTGGTTAACTATTCAATCATCCTGACCCATCCCAATTTGTAGATTGGTCCATTATTAAGCTGACAGAATTAAATGTACCATGGAACAATACCCAAGAGCAGCCCTGTTAACCAGGACCTTAGGTAATGTTTTTCCTTTGGCAACCTCTAATGGAAGTAGCATTGTATTGGTTTCTTTTCAAAGAATGAGTGAGTGAGTGACTGTGTCTGAGAGATGGTGGGGGGTGAATTCCTAAGCAAGGCTGTAATCTGACCCTGGCCTCCTCAGACAGCATAGGCGATGTGGAGTGCATGTCGTAACCCATGACGACGGTGGACGAGGGGCTCTCCTTCCCATTCAAGAACTCTGGATCTGGCAGACTGCTCCTCTTCGTTGGAAACTGTGCCGTGTGAAATCCTGAAGAATAAACGTCATCCAGACCCATGTGAAGAGGTAGTCAGAGGCAAATGAGGAGACTAAAGTGCAGAGACCAAAAAAAGAGTAAGAGCGAATGCAAGGCAGTGAAAGAAAGGTGAAAGAACTAAAAGAGAAAAAGAAATATTGTTACACACATAAAGGGTTGGTTTGTGCTGCTGTTTTTGCCAGATGCTAAAAAGTTGTGTCACTGCATCGAGGTATTACATTCCTGTGTTGTTAATATACAGCTTCCTGTGTTAAAATGCACTCTATCATCACAAAGCATCTTCTTATGTAGGTAGTCTATCATAGGTGATGCTTGCTGAAGTAAGCATCTTTAGTACTAGGCATAGGCATTGGCAATGATTTTGCTGGCAGTGTACATTTAAGCAACACTGTGAATTAATGCTTTTATTGGCCATTGGCCTAACATTGGTTAAGTGTCCTAACGATAAAATAGATAATTTAATAGTATATTAAAAAGGTATTTAAAGTAATTCCTGTAGATGAAACCGTAGACCATGCAACACCAAGGCCATGGCTCTGATTCTCAGAGAATGCATAAAAATGTGTACTTTGAGTATAGTGTTAGTTGATTTGGTTAAAGGTGTCTGTCAAATGCATAAATGTGATTGTAAACTTCCGATTTATTCTTCATTAGCTGCATAAGATTTGAGAAGTTTTATTCTCAAATCTCATTTCAATGAATAATTCAAAGTAATTCATAGAAGTGTCAGTGTGCCATTATTCATTTATTGACATGGTTTACTTAAATAGCATAAACCATGTAGGCTGGTATATTGGTGCATATAGCATAACTGAAAATTAAGCATAATTCTTAGTGTTCATTCAGTGAAAAGCTATACCATGATTATTTTACTGTATTTACTGTACTGCATGATCAAACAATGGCTATTTAAAAATCGTTCATTTCTATAAATAGAAAAACAGTTTTAAATTGGTTCGTAGCAATATTACATGAATATAACAATAACAATGGAATCTATTTTATTAACTCTGACTTTAGTCTTCTAAAGGCTAAAATGTGTTACTATTATTATTTATTACTATTATTATTGCTACTTTATGTAGGCCAGGCATACATAATTCTCACATAACATTTTGCTGAACCATTGTTTATCCACACCCAGTCTAGAAATGACTGCCACAAGGATGGATGTGCTGTGGTACAAGCAACACAAATATGTAGCAGAGGTGCTGAAGCTCGTGTTGGGCTGAGACTGATAGGCGTGAAAATTGAATTTGACTTGTTGTAAATGGCTGGTTGGTTTGCGAGCGGACGTCTGTTGCCTTAGCTGATGTCATTTCTGTCTGATCTAATTCCACACGGTCAATATCCATACTAACTTGTTGACTGACTTGTGGCATTGGTTACATTTAGAAGTGGTCGAGGGAAAGTCACGTGTGCTACTGAAATGGCTGGGTTATGTTTGAAGTCAGACTTTAATGTTTTTTTTATTCAAATGTGGATGTATTAAGAGAAGATGGCAGGGGGTTTGGGAAATGTATCTTAAAATCTAGAAAAAGTATGACCTTCACTGTCAAGGACGTGTCCCTTCCCCAATAATCAGATATGGGCCAAATTGTCCCTCCACAATATTTGATATTCTTTGATGCTGCTCTGGTGCACTCTATTATGCACCACTTTGAATGTTGGTAGAATGACAAAAAGTTTTAAAAGTTCATTGTTAGGTTGGTCTGCTTCAGTGTTTAAACAGCGCTCGTGTGTTTACATGCACGTTCTTAACCCGATTATGCTTAATAATCCGACAATGCATGTGGTTATGTAAACACATTAAACCAATTAACCAATTAACATTTTTGCCCCTTACCCTGATTTTGCCTGGCATGTAAACACATTGACATGCATTCTATTGGCTTATTGAAGTGTGCATGTGTGATATGTAACTGGAAAGGGTCCTTTGGATTTTTTCAGGCAGAGCAAGGATGTCATGGTTGGAAATGTATGGCAAACTCTGACTCTTTCTTTTTTTAAAAGATTTATTTTTGCTGTTTTTGCCTTTATTATGATAGGACAGTGATTTAGACAGGAAGCGAAGTGGGAGAGAGAGGGGGGGACGGGATCGGGAAAGGACCACAAGCCGGGACTCAAACTCGGGTCGCCCGAAGCGCATTGGCCCTACATGTCGGCGCGCTGCCCATGAGGCCATCGGCGCTGACCTCTGACTCTTTCTTGACCAAAGAAATTATAAAAATATTTTCTCATCTCGTCCAGCCAAAGTAGAAGTGGTACAGTCAAAATACTGCTTGTTTATTTCACATCACATTTCACATTACAAATAGAATACTTGGAGGCAGATACACAAATTATTAGGTTTTGACATCACTACCAGATAATTTTTTTATTAAAGACTTGTTTACTTGCTTTTATGGATTATTGATTTGCATGTAACCCGGGACAACAGTTTAATTCAATAAGCTGATTTTTGGGAGTTTTTCATCATATCGGCGTGTATGTAAACATTCTCAATGTTAAAATGTTTGAAGGCGGGCTTTACTGTTCACAGAAGGCAAACATGAATTCCAGCGTGACGATTCAGTTTTAGCAAAGAATGTGAATGTAAGATGTAATCGGCTAAACATTTAGTATTCGACAACTTTTTTATGATAGAAAGGTTAAGTGACTGAAAGTAATATCCAGTAGTCAGGCAAACTACTTGAATTTTTTGTCAAATTGTGCCATTTTGAATTGAGTTTCGCCATTTTAGATTTCTAGTGATTCATGTAATTCAATATTAAATGTGCTGTGACAAGACAAGATGCATTAACAACATATTAGGAATTTGGTTAAAAGTGAATGTGTGCTAAATTTAAAACAAAAATATTATTTGCAAAAGTTCAAATTGATTACTAATAAATTCTAGTTCTTTTGACTTTTTCTTTTTTTTTCTCTCTCTTAAATCTCTTTTAATCCTTTAATTATTTAATTCCTTTAAATGGTAATCACCCATCAATTTTCAAGACATAGTTCTGGCCTTTCATGAAGCTTCAAATGAGTCGGAATATAGTGCTTTGTGTTCTTATGGACTACTATTAATTGTGCGTTTGTGGTCTTTTTTTGGATATTGATTGGCGTGGGTACTACAAACTGTTATTGTATAAGCCGTGTCGATGTAAGTAAATAAAAGACCTTTTTTTTTTTTTTTTTTTTTTTTTTTTTTTTTTTACTGTTCCTTTAAGAGCAGCTCACTGAGAGTGAAGAGGTGCTAGAACAGAGTTCCAACATTAGGAAAGGTCAAGATAGTGTGACCTTGAGCTGTCCTGGTACTCATACAATACATTGCTAAATGATTAGATAATTGTTGGCATGAACTGGGTTTTGACAGCCCTAGAAGTACTGGGCCAAGGTGCAGTTTTGGAAAATAAGGGAAAATTATCCATCTGATCTCAATCTGTTAATGAATGTACACTCTTAAAAATAATTGCTATTTATATACATCTGTGGTTCCATGAAGAACCTTTAACATTCATGGAACCTTTCCATGGCACAAAAGGTTATTTATAGTGGAAAAAGGTTCTTTAGATTTAAAATTGTTCTTCACACTATAAAAAAAATGGTTCTTTTAAAAATGTGTTTTCTATGGCATTGTTATGCATTTTCTAAGTGTAAATTAAATAATGGTGAAATTTAGACATTGTTTTGCTCAATCATTTGCTTTTTTTAATTCTTAGAAATTAATATAACATTGAATATTTGTGGATCACCTGTTATTTACTTGCCAGTCATTGTAGAGAAAAGCTAAATAATATTTCCTGTAAAGGGCAGTGTTACATTGGAGAGAATTTGGACTTGGGACTTGGGACTAATTAGATGGTATCTTGTAGGTGTATAAAAAAAAAAAAGGTGTAAAATAGAGTTCCATTTTGCATTTTCACCACAACAGTACAGAATGAACAACATTTGATAAAACTAAAGCATGTTGCAACAGGATTTGGGTGCTTGTAGTTGATGTTCCACCATGAAGAGCAGCTCAGCAATTGCATCATCAGTGAGGGCAATGACATGAAGCTAAGAATGCTCGAGTCAGAGCAGCTGAACTTTTAACCACATTCTGTCCTGCTGAAGTGCAAGGGAGTTTTCTTTCATTTTCATCTGCCACATTTTCCTCTAAAGGTTTTTACTGGCTTTATTGCCTGTCCTTAACTGCAGTCTCTTGCAGTCTTTTTTGTATGACGTAATGCAGTAAAGTTTTAAAAGCTCTTCTCAGTGGAGAGACTCTAATGGAAGGGAAGGTCCATCATCATGAAGTCTGAACCTCGCCTTCAGAGCCTGCTTGTGTTTATGTGAGAGTGAGAACAGAGCCAACTGTGAAATATTTAGGCTCAATTTGGACTGGCTTTAAAAAAACAAACAAACAAAAAATCCATCAACATGTGTGTTCATTAGCAGCTTTTTAAAATAATTTTTTAGAGCTTTTTTGCCTCCTTTTTGATTGTTTTTACTTTTGGAGATAAAAGTGGGAATGATACGATTTACCCAATTACCGCTGTACCATGGTGCCAACCTTGAATGTCATTTAGGACGGATGATTGGTAGAATATCTCATTACATGTCTGAAATTCTGCTTTGCATATTACAAACCATGAGTGCATGCCATGCTTTGCATATAACATTGTCCGAACGAATACAATGTGTCCTATTGATAAAAAATTTGAATACCCTCAAATTTTTACAGTATATAGAGGAAAGTGGGGAAAGATGTGGCATCCTTAATCTACCACACTGTGTATTTCCTGCTATAAATATTTAGAATAGGCTCATCATACAGAGCTGTATGTGACTCAAAGATACACATGAGAAAAATGACAAGCAGTAAGGCTAAACGTTTTTTTGAAAAATTTCCTGTTTTATATGACAGGTCAAATCATTTTGCTAAAAATATATTATAAATTATTCAATTAAGCATGTTTTGGTAGCTGTGGGGGTAAAGTGTGCCAGCAGCTCAATCAATAGTAATTGTGAGCTTTGCCTTTAAATGTATAATGTAATTTACCAAAATATTGAACATTTTTACTACACTAAATTATATCAAATACTGAATCTTTTCTTGGCTGGTTTATGCAGATAATAACCCTATAAAGCCTACTGTAGCATATTTGATGTGCAAATTTCTAAGGGCTCTAAATTATCAACATGACAAACTTTGCTGAAAAACCTGTTATACGCAATCGTCTATGCCTTATGTCTTCGGATTGATAGTTTATAATTTCAGCGTAAAAAGTAAAAAAACGTTTAGTATAATTTTAAAATGGTTCAATAAACTGTTGCATTAAATTGAATTTTTAGACTTATTATTTCAAATGTCAGGATTTATAAGGTTAATAATGTGCAGCAAAATAAGACATTGGAATTTTTCAATGTGGGATTGTGCACAAGGTTCTTTATTGGCATTGATAGTTCCATGAAAAACCTTTAACATCCATGGAATCATCGTATTGCACAAAATTTAGAAAAAAGCACTTTAGATTATTAAAATGTTCTTCACACTAAGAATGAAATGGGACTTTTAAGAACTGACCACTGAGAGGTTCTTTGGTGAACCAAAAAATGTTTTTATGACATTGCTGTGAAAACCCAAAGATTAATTTTATCCCATGACACAGCTCACCCCTAATGTGTGGGACTTATTTGAAGGAAAAATTTTATTTCTATGGCCTTATACTGTAGTTATTTTCTTGTAATTTCAGCTGCTAACAGTCCTCGGATATAAGGAGTATTAAAGGATTAGTTCAGTTTCAAATGAAAATGAGCCCAAGCTTTACTCACCTTCAAGCAATCCTAGGTGTATATGACTTTCTTTTTTCTGATGAACACAATCGTCAGATTTTAATAAATATCCTGATGCATTCAAGCTTTATAATGGCAGTGAATGGGACCAACGAGTATGAGCTGCTTCCATCCACATCCGTCCATCATAAACGTACTCCGCACAGCTCCGGGGGGTTAATAAACGCCTTCTGAAGTGATTAGTTTGTGTAAGAAAAAATATCCATATTTAACAAGTTATAAAAGTAAAATATCTAGCTTCCACCAGACCGCCTTCTGTATTTAAGATGTCATCGAACGTTTTTTTTTACAAGATCTAATATAAGTCTTAAGGTGTCCCCTGAATGTGTCTGTGAAGTTTCAGCTCAAAATACCCCATTGATTTATGCCTATTTTGGGGCATAATTAGAAATGCGGCAATTCATGCTGTGGCCCCTTTAAATGCTCGCGCTCTCCGCCCCCAGAGCTCGCGCTTGCCTTAAACAGTGCATAAACAAACTTTACACAGCTAATATAACCCTCAAAATGGATCTTTACAAAGTGTTCGTCATGCATACTGCATGCATGCGTCTGATTATGTGAGTATTGTATTTATTTGGATTTTTACATTTGATTCTGAATGAGTTTGAGGTTTTGCTCCATGGCTAAAGCTAACATTACACACTGTTGGAATGAAGTTGTGTTTATGAATTATACAGATTGAAAATAGCGACGGCTCTTGTCTCCGTGAATACAGTAAGATGGTAACTTAAACCACATTTAACAGTACATTAGCAACATGCTAATGAAACATTTAGAAAGACAATTTACAATTATCCCTAAAAATATCATGTTATCATGAATCATGTCAGTTATTATTGCTCCATCTACCATTTTTCGCTGTTGTCCTTGCTTGCTTACCTAGTCTGATGATTCAGCTGTGCATAGATCCAGACGTTAATACTGGCTGCCCTTGTGTAATGCCTCGATCATGGGCTGGCATATGCAAATATTGGGGGCGTACACCCCGACTGTTACGTAACAGTCGGTGTTATGTTCTAAGTTCTTCGGAGGTCTTTTAAACAAATGAGATTTATATAAGAAGGAGAAAACAATGGAGTTTGAGAGTTTATAATGGAGTTTATTTAACTATGCCAATATAAATTCAATTTTTAATTCTAGGGCACCTTTCAAGTTACGAAGAAAGTGTAAACTGGCGTCACGCCTGTTAAGCTATTTCCATATGTTGAATAGGGAAGGCATGGGAAGTAGCATAAGCTTTTACAACTTCTTTGTACGTTGAATATGGAAAAAAGTCTGGTGGAAGCTAGATATTTTACTTCATAACTTGTTAAATATGGATTTTTTTTTTTTTTTTACACACACATGCATCGCTTCACTTCAGAAGCCCTTTATTAACCCCCCGGAGCTCGGATGCATCAGGATATTTATTTAAATATCTCAGATTTTGTTCATCAGAAAGAAGAAAGTCATATACTCCTAGGGTGGCTTGAGGGTGAGAAAAGCTTAGGTAATTTTCAATTTAAAGTGAACTAATCCTTTAATATTACCTCTATCTCATTTCTGCTGGCATAGAGGACAACTTAACTAAAAGTTGCTCAACTTAAACAAGTTTCCCCTATACATATTAAAATTCTTCAAACAGAAACATCCTTCATAAATGGAAGGGGCATGATTGGTGTTCATTACAGAGAAATACAGGTCTGAGGTCTTGTAAAGTAGTCCCAGATTTGTCATATATTGGGGGTGGTGGGAGGGGGGTGGCTATCCTAATATTTTGTGGGATAAATTGCAAAATGTGTTGCATGAAGCAGAGGGACTACACTCCTATTGGTAGTTGAAAGCACAAGCATATTCTCCTAAATATTTAATAGCCGATCATGTGAGGGGTGGGGCTTGTGTAGAGTGGAATAACAGCTATTCCAATTCAGGAGAAAACATCAAAGCTTTCTTTTATTTTTCCTTTTGTTTGGTTTCATTTAGGAAAAAGATCAATAGCATGAAAGAAATTGGATTTATTCTCAGATCATAATTAATGCAGCACTAAACTTTTTTTGCTCAGAATGTTCTTATTGGACAGTGATGTAACAAGAAACCTCTGAACTCGTAACAACAGTCAGGTGGAGTCCATGGGACGAATATGAGGAGCTTGAGGGGGAAGAGGTGGAGGGAGCAGCAGTGGTGTAGAGGAAATCAAGAACAGCTGGCGAGGAAGTTAGGGGCTCTACGAGGAATAGCGAAACCACTTTGACCCCCTGTCCAAAACAACTACTGTGAACGTATTTCTGCTTCGCTGCTTTGAAGTTCTGTAACAAAACCATTGTCCGATTTCTTGATGGCATTCCATGCAACCATTTAAAGCATCATCCCTAATTTCAACAGGCCTTTTATGTTTACCTGAATGAGCTGTGTAAAAGAAAGAATGGTGTGTGTAAGAGATAAATGCCATCTGCCTCTCCTTGATCTTTCATGTTGGGGCAGGTATCGAGAGGTAACCGGCCTCTCCTCCACTTTTTTTTTCTCCATTGTTATCTATTCTTTTCCTGTGGACTTTTGAGATGATGCCTTGGTGACAGCATTGTGTGGCATACTTTGACTGCAAATGCTATGTGATGCTTTTGTGTTATGTAATTGCAGCACAAAGCATCCATGATGGCATTCAGACCGGCATGCTTTCTCACATTCCACACTGTGGCTATTTATAGTGCAAGGAGAGATACGACACCTGGCTTAAGTCTCAGGAAGAGTTTAATGATTCCTTTGTGGTACAGGTCCTACAAGGATTAAACATAGACAGATTTACACGCTCACACACCCACTCATGCCAATTCTCTGAAATACATATCTCAAATACACACATATATTACATACATTTTCATGTTTTCTCCCTTGCACCTGGGAGTAAAATTCGTACAAAAAAACAACAACAAAGCAAAACAAAAAAAAAAAACAATCTTGTCCAGGGCTCAACATTAAGGATCATGGGAGAGTTTGTTTTTACTGTTAGGGGAATCTACCCTACATTTTTTAAACACAAAAAAACATCCTGTTTGAAGTGCTGTGTTGTCACCATTTGGTTATCTTGCAAATGTCTTTTAATTAGGAATGTGCAAAACTACATTATCAAAGTTGACTAATTGATGGGTTGCCTGAATAACTAGTCGATTAAACTGCCCTTTTATGCTTTTCTTGGATATAATTTCTTGTTGAATGTAATATAGCTGTTTGTGAATGTAAAAGGTCTGCAAAGTTTCAAAGATCAAAGTGCATGATATATGTCGTTATTGTCTCATAAAGGGCAGAACAGAATAATTTTAGTTAATTCCAGTCTTTCCTACATAAGTTTGTAACAGATTTTGCATAATGTCAATGTAGGTTCTTCATCGGCTGCCAGTCTGAGAAATGTATCTACTTTGACCTACCCTCAAACATGTAGTTGTAGCTGAGGTTAGTTTGGTTAATGTTGTCGACATATCGGGAAGGAGGTTTGTTTTCTTTCTTTTTTTCCCATCTCTGCGATAGCAAATCTACTTAGCATGCATTTCCAAAGGATGAGAACTTGGGCTGAAAATTGATATTGTAAAACCAACCTATCACTGTGTATAGAAAAACTGAGAAACCCTCCAGATGTGAAATTCAAATGGGTTCATTCGTAATAGGCATTTTGTTTCTGACATATGCTGTAAACGGTAGACCAAATTACAACCGACTGGGACATCTGACCAATCAGAGCAGGGAAGGCTCTCGGAAAGGAGGGGTTTAGAGAGACCGAATTCTTTATCGAACCATTTCAGACTCTGTGAGTTAACTGGTGATGTTGCAATGTATATTATGAGAAAATTAAAGTTTTTTTTAAACTTAAAATTGAATGAAAAATATTTAGTATACACAACCGGCAAAAAAAAAGAAGTTTGGAATTAAGATTTTTAAAAATGTTAAAAAGTCACTTATGCTTACCAAGGCTGCATTTATTTGGGGAAAAATATAGTAAAAATGTGTTATTCCTGTGATGGCAAAGCTGAATTTTCAGCATCATTACTGTAGTCTTTTGTGTCACATGATCTTTCAGAAATCATTCTGATATGCTGATTTGGAATAATTAAGTTTTTTAAATGCTTCTTTAGATGTATTATAAATATTAGTATTTATTACATTTATTTATGATGGGGGGAGTACTGTCTGAACTACTGATCTCACTGGGTCAGCAGAACTTTTCATTTTTGCACAATAGGCCTGAACTTGATTCACAATCACTGCTGAATTGCTCTAAGGTCACACACTAGCCCGACTGTGTTCCCAGTCAACGTACTTGCATCCAACCCCATCTGACTTGTGTGTACCAACAGATTTTGCCCCCGAGCTCAAAAGCTATTTTTAATTCTGGTAATTATCAAATGTCACATTAAGTATGCATGGCTTCAGGAGAACTAATTGAACGTATATCAGCTGTTTGCCACAAGCTGTTCTTCTTTGGTGTTTGTTCAAAATTCTGATTATTGTTAAAAAAAACACTGATGTAGTGTCATCTTTGTTAGTTGTGAAATGATATTCAATAAAGTGAATTAAACTGAGCTAATTTTTAGATTCTAGGTATAAAAACTGGTGTCATACTTGTTAAATCTGCCTCTTCAACATATTTGTATTATGAGAATGCAAGAAAGATCGTTAAAGTTGTACAATATGTAAACAAAGACAATTAGATATTTGCATTATGTTTACATTCATAAAGTTTGCATTCAGGTTTGCAGGAACACAACAGCTGCTCGGTTCTTCAGAAGGAATTTTCATTTTTTACATTTCCTTATGAAAATGTGAGTATTGCCTAAGGCCAGATTGATGCTAGATTGTTAGGGATGGTTGGCAGGGTGTTGCTATGCAGTTGCTAAGATGGTCTGGGTATTGTTTTTTAATGGCATTGCTAAGGCATTAACATAATGACTTACTTGTGTGCTGCTTTTACTCATAGGGTAGTGAAACTATCCATCGGATGCACATATTAGATTCTCGAGTGGATATTTTTCACCAGCTGTTTAATGATTTCTGCCCATTCGGGCATATTATTATTCATTTGGTTTACTGCTTTTGACATACTATACAGAAGGGATGTTCCCTAGATGTGTCTTGGGTTTTAATGGAAGTCCAAAAGGGATTTGCCAGTTTTATCATTCACCAGGCAAAATTCAGTGAACCTGATCCCTTAGAAAAGTTTTAGCCTACCTGTCCTCAATCTTGTTCTAAACCGCTAACCCTTAATACAAGCGATAGTAATAGTGTTCCTTAACTTAGTGGCAGTTAAAGCCTGGAGCATGTTTTGACCAATATGACCAAGCTATTTATTTTTTCAGAAAAAATTTTTTTTTGTACTTTCAATAAAAAACGTTTTTGATGACACACAGCCTGTAGATTAGATAAATGCCTTCCTGTTGTTCTGTAATCTGATATACGCATTGAGGATCAAAGATCGATATTATAAAAATTTGATATCTTTGTACAGCTGTAAAAAAGGAAGTAGCCATTTGCATTTATCTGAGTACCACAAGAATCCTGTTTCATGTTTGACTGTCATTGACTCAAAAAAGAATATTTTCACCCCCCAAAAATGGTTTTAAGCCAGTTATTTATATCTTTTGCATTAGTGTGTCAGTAGGAAATATCAGTTTACATTGCCAAACGTTCCTTTTGCCATTAATTGTAATTATCCAGTGAGATTTTGGTATGCACAAGGTGTCTGACAACAGCCGGTATGCTCTATGCTCCACATGGAGATGTGAAGATCTGGAGCAAATCTGATATTTTCCGATCGCGATTCTCTCTCGAATCGATTCTAAACTTAGTTTTTCACAGCAGATGGCACTACTTGATTTAGAAACACTCATACTCTGCTTCAGTTTCTTTACACACACCACTTAAACCTAAAATATCGTTCATAAAGTTCGAAAAGGTTGAAGCGAATTACAAGGGTGTTCGCAGTGGGCTGTGTTTCCATTAATCCCGCGCAGGTGCACGTGTATTTAACCACTTACTTGACTACGCACAAATGCTTTCCAGCACTCTTCTTCATGAGCATACAAAAATACTGCATTATTACAATAAATGATGACAGGAATGTTTGGAAATGTAAACTCTGACACACTACAGCAAAAGATATAAAAAATTAATGTAAAACCTTTTTTTTTTTTTTTTTTTTTAAATACTAAGACCTTTGAACAGTACTGTACTTGTCTTCATGTTGTTTCAAACCTGTATGACTTTATTTCATCAAAATATAATTTTTAAAGAATATCTGGACACTTTTGAAGATTGACCTTTAAACAGTATGCAACGGTACCATAAAATCTCTATATTTCTTCTATATTTCTGTAAGTCTTCTGAAGCCATAGAATTTTTTTTTTTTTAATTAACAGACTGAAATTATGTTAATCACAGATGATCCGGATCATTGAGTCTCGAAAAATTGGTTGGTCTGACACGTAAATGCATCTTACAACAGGTTTTGCAGACTGGATCAACATATTTATTATAAAGATCTGACTCAAAAGAAGGATTCGTTCATGTTTCAGACATCATGAATTTGCCAAGAATTCTTTGTGAAAATGTTTCAAATTTTAAACTGTTCATCACATACAGCTATCATATGACTTCTGAAGCAAAGAAATTGCATAGACTGCTTTTATAATACTTTTATGGTGCTTTTTGTCATTTTTGGAGCTTGACTGTCCTCATTCACCTCAACACAGCCAGTACATTCTTCCAAAAATGACCTTTTGTGAAGAAATTCCTACAGATTTGGAATGACATGAGGGTGAGTAAATGATGACAGTATTTCTATGTTTGGGAGAACTGTCCCTTTAAATGGCGCAGACTTTATGTTGAATCTTTTACAAAGCAAGCACTGTTAAGTTGAGCCAAAGTGAGCATGGCCTGATTGCTAAGTTTCTCTTGGTCATGACTCCTTGAGTTCTTTGTAAAGCCGTTTGAAGCCAGTGCCCTTACAGCGATAATAAAAAGACAAATGACCGCATCGCACTGGAACATTTCAACAAAAGGCCTCTTCCTCCAATAGTGCTGGCCTTCACCTTTGGAAAAGGCGGCACTTTTTTACATCCTGTGGCACAAAGGCTTCTGTTGTAGTTTGAGGGGCCACACCTTGGAGAAGTCCTTAAACACATAAGCACATGGACAAGATCATCAACTATGTATAGAGCAGGTTTGTTTTCACTTAACACAGGTAGTCTGGTCACTTTTATTTTCTGTACCCAGACTGTGTTGGCTACCGTTAGTAGTCCGGGCCGTGGCAAAGCAGAGTTAAATAAACACCAGCTGTGCTGAGGTTTTGTTTGTTAGTTTCTAACACATTGGCCGTCTTTTGGAAACCAGTTGTGTGTTCTCACTTATGTTGACATGGGCTGACATAAAACCTGATAAAGCCATGCCTTTTACCATTATTTCACGCTGTTTATTATCACATACTTTAAAATTTGCTGCCTTAATATCACTCCATATATGGTCAATTTTTTTTATTGATGCACAGTATTTGACCCTGAAATTGATTTTCAAGGGCATTTTTTCCTAGACATATTAAAACACAGCTTGTTATTGATAAAATTTAGACTGCCGTTCAAAGGTACGATTTTTTTCAAAAGAGTCTCTTATGCTCTCCAAGGCTTCATTTATTGTATCACAAATACAGTAATCATGTGAAATATTATAAGAATTTAAAATATTTTCTAAAAAAAAATTTCCTGCAACAACAAATTCTCAGCAGCCATTATTCCAGTTTTCAGTGTCACGTGATCCTTCAGTAATCATTCTAATATGCTGATTTGGAGATGAAGAAAAATCTCTTATTATCAATGTTGAAAACCGTTGTACTGCTTCATATTTTTGTGGAAACCCTGGTACTTTTTTCCAGGGTTCTTTGATGAAAAGAGTTAAAGTTCAAAAGAACAGCATTTATTTTTCTGTAAGAATCTTTACTGTCACTTTTTATCAATTTAATGTGTCCTTGCTGAATAAAAATATGAATTTCTTTAAAAAAATCTTACTGACCCTAAACTTTTGACCATGCCAAAAATTTACAAATTTACAATTAAATTATGACAGAAATTCAATTTTTGGGTGAACTGTTCCTTAAATAATAAATTCTCAACTTTAAACAACTATGACTTCTGACTATCAAATCAATGAAAAAGAAATCATTACATTACATAAACCCACTAAATGCCCTTGTGGTTAATTAGTTACTTTGGATATTCAAATGTTTGCAAAACAGAGGTGAATTTTAAAAAGACTGTAATGAAGTATTTGTCTTTATGGGAAGTCAGGTTTTTGAGAGTGGTTCACAGATCCTCCAACTGGTTCCGGGATGAGCACCGGCAGCATTTAGGTAGATACACCTGTAATAAATTATTATGAAATATACTTATCTTTAGATAAGGGATGAAAAACAGAGAAGTTCACTGTGAGGGCATTTTCATCCCCACATTTTATATATCTGGGGCATCCATTCACCCATTCCTACACAAAACTCACCCATTCCTACACAAAAAGGGTCTACAAGCTAGAAAAGTGTGTGTGTATATATAATGATTCAATGTATTATTACTATTTGAGTTGTTTGACATTATTTTAGAAGTGCTACACAGACGGTTAAACACAAGTAAAGAAACAATCTCTTTTTATTGTGCAGGCTATTATTATAAGTATAAACAGCTTTGTCTTGTCTTCCGGGAAGATCCTCTCTACTCAATAAAAGGCTTGTGTAATGCATGCACTCACACTTTGTGTGTGTGTCTGTGTGTTTGTGTGTGTGTGTATCTTGAACAAGTTTGTGAATGCTTTGCAAACCAAGTCTGCTAGCTCTGTGAATTCAGTGACTGTAGTTTCTTTCTTAAAACGTGAAAGTGAATGTACACAAATGGCAAACATAGCACCAGAAGTGCTGTCATAAAGTTTCTTCAACCATTAGCACATTTTATGTAATACTATTTAATAGTTTTTCATGCCTTAATTTAGTTAAGCTACGTTTTCCAAATACTTTTCATGTATAGATTTTATTCACCCTCATCCCTGACCAAGGGAAACAATCCTGCATTGAGTTTGTTGTGGTATCATTTCCACTGACCAACAATTTTGCCACAAATAAGCTGGAATGAAATCATAATGAATAAATAAAAAATAGATGTGTTATAATATTTATATAATTTTAAATTAACAAATAAATATAAAATCATTTTTTTGTTATCTAAAATCCCCATGGGCCAAAATGCTCATTATGTCACATCCAACCATGAATTAGTCTTGAAAATGTAGTCACTTAGTCTGCTGTGCTACATTATCAAATTCTGTCATGCTTAAATCATGTTGTCTGCGTTTGAGTGCTTTTAATGAGTTTTTAAGAAGCGGAGTTGACATTGAGGTAAATAAAAGAATGCCATTCAAACAAGAACTACAAATTAAAACCCTAGTCTTTTGCATGATTACATGCCACTGAGGTTTGCATGTGGCACTATTTGACTGTGTGGCGTACATGCAAATCGCTTTCCAGAAACTGACATGTTGCCATCACAAGAGAAGTCTGTTTTCTCTTCATTCATTACGTGCAGCTTATTGGTCATCAACGTCACCTTTTATTTAATTGATTATGTGGTTGTCTTTCTGTCAGGGTGTGCATGTAAACCAAAGAGGCACCATTTTGCTTATGCATGCTTTTGATGTTGATCTTTGACTTACAGAATTTATTATTGTGGTATAGTGTGTTTGAATGTTGCCAGTGTTTCCTGTTTGACATCTGCTTTCAGCCATCAGAGCACAAGAGATGCTAGATAAGACTGTGATGTTTGATACACTGTCAACAAGCATTGGTATGTTTAGTAATGGTTTAGCCTTTAAAGGCCAATTCACACTGCACATACAAACGCCAACAAACAAGTTGGCAGTTGGATTTCGAATTTTATGAAGTGTAACTGTCATGTTCACACTAACAACACCAACAAACACTGATTGAACATGGTCAGTCAGGTGAAAACCAACTCCAACAGACGCCAATAGGGGTAACACACTGATCAGACAAAACCCAACAAACGTGTTTGTCTATGCGGTGTGAACTGGCCTTAACATGTTTAAATTGCTTCAAAATAAAAAGCATATTTTATGTAGCAATTTAGTTATCAACTGTTCTTTAGCTTTTATTATTAATATTAAATATTAATTTTATGACATGATAAATGATCATTAGATGCTCTGAAAACACTTGCAGGTGTCATGAAAATCAGTTTTAATTTAACAGAGCTGAATGTTCCCCCAAACTACCTCACTCACAAATCATTAATGTTTAAAAGTATTTCAAGTGAATTTTTACATGGCTTTATTGGAATGTGTTTGAGCATGTATTTTAATATAGCTTTAATAGCTTTGTTTGTTTGTTTTTAAACCGGTTCATTGAAATTGAAGTGTCCAAAAGAACTGGTTAGCAGAAAACAACCAAACTTTGTCACCATTCCACCACTGTGACCCTTTCAGGCCGATTTGCTGACTTTTGCAATTATGATTGGTTTGGAATATTGTATTATTTGAGTAATCAGCCATTCACAGTGCCATGGAAACACTGCCTTCTCTTATGAGAATTTCACCTGCATTTCTCCCCTTACATTCTCAATCTCATTGAGAACACAATGAGTTCAAAGTGGGCCGAAAGAGACACTGTTTGTTACGCTCAGAAAAAGAAATTTGGTAACACTTTATTTCGATGGTCCGCTTTAGACAATCTACTAACTAGAAGTATTTTTGCAACTGTCAAGTGAAGTCACCTTTTATTTTTTTCTAGTCTGTTTTTAGTCTTATTTTATAGTCTGTTCAGTGCTGATTCAGTTCCATTGTAATGATCATCAATTATTAAATTAGTTCAATATGGCTATAAAGCAGCTCTAGAAAAACAGTGATGTCATCATCCAAATCTGTTCAGTTCTCATCCAATAGTGTCAGTGCAGTCAGATCAATAATAATGTTGAATATTAAGTGTCCCCAACTAAGCAAGCCAGGGGCGACAGTGGCAAGGAACCCAAAGGTTCCTTCAGGTTCAGGTGACAGAATGGAGAAAAAAAAGCTTGGAAGGAATCAAACTCAGTTGGGGGGCCAGTTCTGGCCAAACGAAGCAACTTGGTGTGGTTGTCAACTAACTCTCATTAGAGTATTACTAGACCGTCTGCTTAAAGGGATAGTACACCCAAAAATAAAAATTCTGTCATCAAATACTCCCCCTCAAGTTGTTTCAAGCCTGTATAAAATTAATTGTTCTGTTTTACACACAAAAAAAAGGAATTTGGTAGAATGTTTGTAACCAAGCAGATCTCGCACCACTTTGACTACTATAGTAGGGAAAAAATACTATGGTAGTCAGGGGTAATACTTCGATTAAAGTACTGCGATTTAAGCCCATAATCTTAGTAACCATAATCGCATTAAACTATGTGGCGTGCGCAAAAAAAAAAAAAAAAAAAGCAAACCAAAAATAAATGCTCTGACCAAAGTGCGCATGTGTTCGGACGTACCACTGATGCCGTGTGTTGTTCACAAAACTTCATGAATGAACTCTGTGACATTATTCTGAAGTTTAATATCCAGTACGTCCATAATTTTATTTTGAATTTGATTAGATTAAAACAATGGCCGGTAACATGTATAATGTTACCTATTCGAGTGTGGCCTATTCGAGTGTGGTATCACCATACTTATAAGCAAAATAATCAGAGTAATGAAAATAGCATGCAAACTGGAGTGAAGAGTTCTGCTCATGTCATGTAAACATCTTAATGCCATTTTTTCCTTACTCTGATTATTAGAAATAATCGCATTGTTGGTGCATGTGTAAATGTAGTCAGTCTTCCAAATATCGTCCTTTGTGTACAGCAGAACAAAGAAATTTATACAGGTTTGTAACAACTTGAGGGGGAGTAAATAAGAGAATTTTCATTTTTGGGTGAACTATCCCTTTAAGCAGACAGTCTAATAATACTCTGCAACTACATGTCAACTAACGCTCATCAAAGTTACATAGAATGTCAAAAGTGGACCATCAAAAACAAGTGTAGCTAAAAAAAAAAATGTATACACTGATTTGATCTCTTATTACTTATAGCCTAACTATTTTAGTTTTTGTATTGTCTATTTTTTCGTCAGCTTTTTTTTATTTTTTTATGTAGACTACATCCCTTGCCTTCTCAGAGAAAACGCCCCGATGTAAAAATATACCTGCTACCTCATGTTTGCAACAATACAGTGCATGTACAGTTGTGTTTTTTCTGTCTGGTTGATATGGGCCTGCTATTTTTCATCTGATTTGTTCCCTTCCTCAGGATGTGGTTTACTGGTGAACAGTCTGTGTGGATGAACGATTAAGCAAGAAAATGCAGTCAGCAAAAGCATGCACTTTTGTGTCTGAGCTCTGCAGCTCGCACAAAAGAAAAAAACGCACAACATGAGCGATCTGTTAGAGATAAAGAACTACAGTATTCCTGCACATTTAAAGTCAGCATGTAAACGGAAGTTGTGATAGACTTTTATTTTCTTGTGACGTATATTCAAGTGAAACGACTTCTTGAACAAGAAAAAATGTAGGGCGGGACTTGATTTTGTCCATTAGGAATTGATTGGTTTGTTGGTAGCCCTGCCCCTTTTCAGCACATTAAAGTATTACTAGACCGTCTGCTTAAAGGGATAGTTCACCCAAAAAAAAAAATTCTGTCATCATATACTCCCCCTCAAGTTGTTTCAAGCCTGTATAAATTTCATTGTTCTGTTTTACACAAAAAAAAAGGAATTTGGTAGAATGTTTGTAACCAAGCAGATCTCGCACCACTTTGACTACTATAGTAGGGAAAAAATACTATGGTAGTTAGGGGCAATACTTCGATTAAAGTACTGCGATTTAAGCTCATAATCTTAGTAACCATAATCGCATTAAACTATGTGGCGTACGCAAAAAAATAAAAAATGCAAACCAAAAATAAATGCTCTGACCAAAGTGCGCATGTGTTCGGACGTACCACTGATGCCGTGTGTTGTTCACAAAACTTCATGAATGAACTCTGTGACATTATTCTGAAGTTTAATATCCAATACGTCCATAAAAATTTATTTTGAATTTGATTAATTAAAACAATCTTGATTAGATTAAAACAATCTCGAGCTGCGCTCATTGTCTTTTTTTTACCGATTTGTATTTCCACAGCGATTTTACGTATTTATGAATAAACTGCTCATTTTAAAATCTTTCCTTTCTATCGACATTGTTAAAGGGATAGTTCACCCAAAAATGAAAATTTGATGTTTATCTGCTTACCCCCAGTGCATCCAAGATGTAGGTGAAATTTTTTCTTCAGTCAATCACAAATTATGATTTTTAACTGCAACCACTGCTCTCTGTCATTCAAATAATGGCGGTTGATGGGAACTTCATCTATAAGAGTGAATAAACCTTGCTTAGACAAATCCAAATGAAACCCTGCGGCTCGTGACGACACATTAATGTCCTAAGACACGAAACGATCGGTTTGTGCGAGAAACCGAACAGTATTTATATAATTTTTTACCTCTAATACACCACTATGTCCAACTCCGTTCAGGATTCCTTTAGTGATGTCTGATCGCGCTCTGTCAACGGCAGTGATGTCTCGCCCATATACTTCAATGTGTGTCAGACATCACTGCCGTTGACAGACACCTTATTTATTTAAACAATAAAATATGACAAGATCTCAGAGTTAAACTGTGTCAGAAAAAAGATAACACTTGAGCAAAACATGTTCAGGTCAAAGTGTCTGAATAATTTTTGGTTCCAAATTTTTATCAATTTTACTGGTAGTCCACTGTATTACAGATTTTTGGGGTATAATATGTCACAGTTTATTTTGCTATCCTCACTTACATAAATGAACTATAGTGTCCTGCACCCACTAGTAAAGATATATTTAAAATATCTGAATAATTTTTGTTTTGACTGTACTTGCCCTTGTTTCTTTTCAAACTTGTATGCTTTTGTTTTTTCTCATGTAAAAAAAAAAAATCATGGAGAATGACATTAGGATGAGTAAATAACATATAATGAAAAACAAAATAACTACATTTTTATTTTTGGTTGAACTATTGTCGATATCTAGGCCTTCTTCATTTATCTGTCATACTTGGTAACCTCCACCATATCCGATGTAGCAGTCGATGTGAGCTGGCCTACAAGACATCATTGAAAAACCTCTCCCCAAAGATCGATTCTATAACCATACAAGGAAACAGCAGTGCTGCTGCTGCGCTGCAGATTTCTCGTCAATCAAAGTGCGGTCAGGTTCCTCTTTAGTTCACACAGTCACACATGTATATTTAGCCAGAGGTATAGTACACACATACACAGAGTAAGTATACACAAAAGCGCCGTTTTGTGCTCAGAAAGTGAAACTAGGTTGTGGTCGGTCGACTGTTTCTTTTCCTCTCGTGCTTTCACACCTTAATAATTCTCTAGCAGGTCTTGTAACTGATCATCATGATAAAAGTGTGGTCAATCACAAGTTTATGGGGTTTTGAAACAACTGTGATGGCTGACAGCAGGCGTTAAATTCACAGTCAATTTTTCAAGCAGTCACAAGTCATTTAGTTTAGTTTTGCGCATGTGTAGCCAAGTGTAACGTACATGTGCTGTAATAATATGCAAACTGTTTGGATTGGTTTATTTAAATAAGTTCTTTCCTAATTTTTCCATCTTCTAAAAACATTGTTAGTGCATTTGTCAATATCTTGCACTGTTTTTATGTTGTTAATATTTTCCTCAGCTGTATTTTAATTACTAGCTTAATTAAAACCCATGATATTTTAATTTTGTTTATTATCTATAATTGTAATATTTTAGTTTTTGTCTTGTCATCATTTTTGACTTAATTAAATAATTTAAAACACATGACATGACAAGTACATGACAAAATTCTCCAGATTTTGCAAAATGTGTTTTGCAAAATAATTCTTAAAAATACTAGATTTTCATCATGTGTTTATTTAATAATTAGACTAATATTAATTATGCTTTCAGCCACCAAAAGAGTATAACGTTTTCTGTTTAACAATTTGCAGAATGGATTTTGGTATTATTTCAAGCCATGAAGACTAAAAGTTAATGATTGATCATAATCCATTATCAATTCATTGCTAATTTTAGACCCTTAACTGATGTTGAACATAGATTGTTTATCAAGTCGACTAGGTGTTGCATGCAATCGCTTAGGCTACTCGTTTTTCCATGACACCGCGTCTGTTGAGTCAATACCTGTTATAGTCTCACCAGACCACTAACTAAAACACCAGCGCTCTGGTTGCAGAAAAAGAAAATAGACACTGAATCCATGGGATCAAGAAAGTGGACGTCATAATGTGAAGTTGAAGTGCACCAAGTACAGAAGCTCCATAGAATTCATTTCCTGAGTTTAAAATCACTCAGTCTGAAGAATGTAATTTGAGGCATTATATAAAGTATACAGAGCAATACAATTATACATTTCAGCAGTCTGGATTTTACATACTGAGGTGGTGTAAAATTGTTGTAAATGGTTTGTACTTCAGTTTGTGGATTGCGGTCAATAAACAAACCCTTAATGTGACGCTCACAGACGCGTGAACATAATTACTTGAACAGGTTCTACAATTCATTGTATTTTTTATTTTACAGTTGTGTTCCTATAACAACTCTGCTTCCCATTATTTGAATTGTCATATAATCTGCATTTAACTGTAGTTAATGTGCTCTCTAAAGACTTAAACCTCTGAATCACCAAGTAAAACAATCATCAACAGTAAAACGGCCTAAAGTTGCAATGCAGTAAATGACGACAATGTTACCGTCATGCGGGGTGTGTATCTGCCGCCGCTCTCCATGTTTCTGACTGACGCACTGCAGACCGTTGTGAAGCATATTTTTATATTGTGCACATTAGCTCACATCCATAAAACGAACATGAAACAAAAGGGTGTAGTCTGAGTCTTGTGGAACAAATTAAACAGGCTCACTAATTCTTCAACATAATATGGCCTTCTCTTTTTTTTTTTTTTTTTTATTTAAAGCCCGTCTCTGACATGTAATACATTCATGTGTATGTAAGGACACAGAGAGACACACAATTGATTTCCTGTCATTGTCTTTGTGGTGTGTGTTTTAGTGTATTGATCACTCTATGCACAGTGAGTGTACTCTATAAATGCTGCCCAAATTGTGAGATCTATTGTCAAAATAAATGAACAGTCAAAGGTTACCAGTAATAGTCAAAAAATAATAGTAATGAACTCACAAAATCCATGAAATAAGGCTACCCAAACAAATTTTTGAATGGTAGTGTATAAATATAAGCACAATTGTTACTGGGTTGTTGTTTTTTCAGCATTTGAGCATGCTTTAAAGGGTTAGTTCACCCAAAAATGAAAATAATGTCATTTATTACTCACCCTCATGCCATTCCACACCCGTAAGACCTTCGTTAATCTTCGGAACACAAATTAAGATATTTTAGTTGAAATCTGTTGAAAGCCTCCATAGCCAGCAATGACATTTCCTCTCTCAAGATCCGTTAATGTACTGAAAACATATTTAAATCAGTTCATGTGAGTACAGTGGTTCAATATTAATATTATTAAGCGACGAGAATATTTTTGGTGCACCAAAAAAAAGTAAATAACGACTTATATAGTGATGGCCGATTTCAAAACACTGCTTCAGGAAGATTCGGAGTGTTATGATTCTTCTGTGTCGAATCATGATTCGGATCGCATGTCAAACCGCTAAACTGCTGAAATCACGTGACTTTGGTGCTCCGAACCGCTGATTCGACACGCTGATTCATAACGCTTCGAAGCTTCCTGAAGCAGTGTTTTAAAATCGGCCATCACTAAATAAGTCGTCTTTTTTTTTTTTTTTTTTTGCCGCACCAAAAATATTATTGTCGCTTTATAATATTAATATTGAACCACTGTACTCACATGAACTGATTTAAATATGTTTTTAGTACCTTTATGGATCTTGAGAGAGGAAATGTCATTGCTGGCTATGGAGGCCTCACTGAGCCAACGGATTCCAACAAAAATATCTTAATTTGTGTTTCGAAGATTAACAAAGCTCTTACGGGTGTGGAACGGCATGAGGGTAAGTAATAAATGACAGAATTTTCAGTTTTGGGTGAACTAACCCTTTAAAATATGAGAAATGTGTGTCCACATTTTTGACTGATCCAGACAAATTGAAATAATGTTTTGAAGACTTGAGAACTGATAAAATTATGAATCAAATATATGACATCAAGCACATCCTAGTACAGCTTCTGAAAATTTGCAGGAACTTCTCAAAATACAAAAATCCTGCTGGCCAGCCATCATGGGACCCATTTTTAAATAGAAATTCTGTTGTATACAATAGGGTCATTTTTTGAGGCCTACGGGCCTTTTTTTCCCCCACTCGTTCAAAAGAAATATTATACATTTTTACTGAAGCTGGTTGTGAGAAACTGAAACGGGCCCAATACAAAAGGATGCTTGCTATTCCTAAATGAAGATACACCTGACCGTGCTGTGGCTCACACACAGTAATTCATGCCATGACTGGAATTCCAGGACTGAATCCTCACTCATTTTGATAATGATAACAACACAGTGAGTTTGCCAAGCACTTGTAAATGCTAAAAGCTGGGATCCGCTTTCCTTCACAGTGTTTTCAGCTTAGCCGTGTGTGTATGTGATTTGTTTACTTTTGAGGAGTAGTTCTGTAGTCATCATTCATGATAAAGATTTGACTAACTGTCTGATTTGTTAGGACCGAATATCTGCACTGTCATTTTGAAAATGATTCAATCTGTTTGTTCAGACAGTGTTTTCAATAGTTTTGGCACAGGGAGACATATGAGAGTAGCGTTGTTGTGGAATGCAAGTGGATGAAGCACTGCAGATTTCACCAATGCTCTCTTTCATCATCTCATCTTATAATGCACATCAGAGTCCCAGTAATTTAAAAATAAAGACCAAGTAAACGGTTACTGCAGTTGTTCTGATCTGATGCATGTCGAGCTGATCTGAGCACATATGTACAAAACATTTACATGAAACTGTGTACGCCTTGCATCCACCTAAACCTCTCCAAATAATGAGACCGGATCCCTATCCCGCTTCAGTCATAAGGGTGGTGCTTTAACTTCACTTTTCCAGCTGTAATAATCAGCAAGGGCTCCATCAAGCTCTCTAAATGTCATTCTCAGAAAATTCGATTCTTGTTTATATTACTTGGATGAGTGAGCATCAAGCATTCTGACCTTCGCTGTCGATCTGACTCTTCTAGTTGGATAGACTGAAAGGAAGGAGGTTAATTACATCTCTGTTTTTTTTTGACCCACATTCTTCCAGGTGTTTAACGTTGTTTGATGCATTGACTTCAGCTGGCCCGTGATGCGTGCTCTGACTTGAACAGACCTCTGGCAGGATGATGTAAAGCAAACATTCTTCTCTGGTGTGATTAGCATCTGTTTTTTTCTTTCTGTGGCAATATGGTCACCATTACTCCTGCCGTCACATTCCCCTGAATCTGTAACACACACACACACATTAATGATTATGTAAGCTGCAAGTTTTTGGCAAATAATGCATTTCTCATGATCAGATCATTGCGTTTGTTGCAAATGGTTTAGTCTTTTCCGGCTTTTTTCTATTCTATAAAAAAACAAACCTTTTTGTGTGTGTGTGTGTGTGTGTGTGTGTGTGTGTTAAAAGCAGTGTTGTAGGTAAAGCATTACAAGTTACATAATCAGATGACTTTTTTCAAGTAACTAGTAAAGTAACGCATTACTTTTAAATTTTCAATAAAATAACTATGTTTATTTTTTATATAAGTAATGCAAGTTACTTTGTTTACCCATTTATTGATTGACACCTCTCCTGTTCCAATGGTGAGAGAAATCAGGAGCAAGTGCAGAGGTGTTGTGTGTGCTGTGTGAACATGATGGTTATTGTAGATCTAGACTAAATGTGAGTTTGCATTTACTCATCTCACTTGCACAAAAACAGATTCGGTATTCCTCAAAATTAATAAAACGGCAAAATGCAGTAAACTCAGAATATTACACAAAATTAAATATTAAATTACTCAAATATACATTTTGTATTTAATCTCTCCTATTATGTATTTGCTGCTGACTTTTGATGATCCAGTTCAACCATACTAATAAGCCTGACTTGGTTAAACATCACTTTGTTATCATTAATATTGCTGAAGTAAGAGTATTGAACTTCTCCTGCGTCCTGTTCTTCTGCAATCCAGAATGAGCTGAAAGTTGTGAATTTGCATTTCCTCCAGCCTGAGGCTAATTCATTTCACTTTTGTTGTGAAAAAGGCCTTTACATTTGCCAAATATAACCTTTTTGTTATTAAAAAACAAACAAGCAAGCCCAGTCCACATGAGAAAAAGTAATGCAAAAGTAACATAACACAATGCTTCCATAAAAAGTAACTATTTATACAATTAGTTATTTTTTTTGGGAGTAATGTTATATTGTAACACATTATTTTTTTGCTTGAGGGCGAAATGTTTTGGTTACACAAATTCACTTTACACAACAGAATTACACAATTGAAAGCTTTTTTGTTTGAAATATTTCTCCATTTCATCATTTGACCATATCTTTAGTCTGTATCAACAATTTTTCCTTGTTTACTAAGGAGACAGTAACAGTGTCAGTGAAGAGCTTGAAATGAAATATTGAAACATGAGGTATGAAGAAAACAAATATCAAGTTAAATATCATCATTTGCGAATATATTTTTTCTAATTTGGTTATTTTAAATCGTCAGTATTTGATGCGAAATATTTAATTGTATTTGAGATACATAAAGTACTAGCTATGAAATTAGCATATGGAAGACAAAGGAGTTTGCCATTTGATAAAAAAAAAAAAAAAAATAAAATGTGTAGAAGATGTGACTGAAAAAAACAAAATCTGTTGGTTCCAAAATATGACAGTTCAGACAATTGACAGAATTGTTTTGTGATACAGTGTAAAAAGTGTTGAGATTTTATTTTCCAAAAGTCCACAGGGCCAAAAGTACCCCTAGTTGAATAAGTGCCCTGTCCCAAATGCCGCACTTGATGTGTATTTCAGCTAGTGACTTGCAGGAGCATATACTAAACTGAATTTCCTGCATAAAAATAAGATTTGAAGGGAATTTAAAAAGGAAAAAGATAAATAATATTGTGTGAAATATTCAGTAACACACAGGAATTCATAATGTACAAAAGTCTTAGGCGCGTCAGTATTTTCACCCCCCCAAAAAAGGTTCAAAAATCTCACTGGATTATTACAATTAATGGCAAAATGAATGTTTGGAAATGTGAACGGATATTTCCTATTGACACACTACAGCAAAAGATATAAATAACTGGCTTAAAATCTTTTTGGGGGGGTGAAAATACTGACGTGCCTAAGACATTTGCACAGTACTGTACATTATTTTCATAAATTATAACCAAAGTAAAAATGCGTTATAATATTTGCAGATGCCTTGTTGCATCTGAAATTGGTTGTTTGTCATGTTTTAATGCATCAAACTTTCTAAAAGTGTAACAGTGAATAGATAACTATTATAATGTATTATAACTGTAGTTACAATTATTCATGGGACAAAAAATGCAATTTATACGGTATAATTAATGCATTAATATAATTTTATAATGCATTATAAAGACTTTAAGTAAAGTTTTACCAAATATTCCACTAGTAATTTTCATATGGTTCATTGCTCTTAAATTGTTAATTTAGACACACACAATTACTGTAACATTCCTCTCATATTTATTTAAGGTGGCTAAATTTGGCTTGTACTAACATCCCTTAAAGATCCTGCAGTTTGGTGGGAAAAGATTTGATTTGTGGCATCTCATGAGCCAGTGGCTCCTAATTAGCAAGGCCTGTCATGTACGTGAAATGAATGTCTTTAAGGACTGGACTTGGGCTTTAACTACCCTGGTTGTTTGTGTTAGGAAACATTCAGCATTATTCACAGTGCTGGGAATGGTCAATGGCTAAATGCTCCATGTTCCCATTCCAGAGTGGGAGCACCATACAGCGTATTCTCCTTGAATTCAAATCCCGAGTGAAAAGAAGCGATAAAGGGCACTTTTGTACTAACTGTATCTAACTGTAGCTGAAGCTGCTCTGTTTTATTGGCCTCTATAAGTTTGAATGATTCAAAAGGCAAACAGTTATTGCAGAGCGTGACATAGTTTGTTGTAAAAGCTCCTCTTTTCTCTTGGGAGGGAATGCATATTTTTGACCTGTGTTGACGTCAGAAATGACACACTCGTTTTAACTAGAGCTTACTTACTCTCAGGCTGAGAGACCAGATGCTGACATGTTTTATTACACTGCACATGTTCAAAGTCACAAGGAGATTTCATGAGGTTCAAAGCTAATTAGCGGTCACATAAAGTATCCTGGCATTTAAAGACAGCATGAAACGGCATTCGCAACGCATTGTATAATATGAAGTATTTCTGAGATAAATCAGCATATTCAACTGGAATTCAACTATTGTCCTGTAAACTGTATTTTATTTATAGGGATTTGGAATTGTAATTTGAAAAATGTGTGATATTTTGTTATTGGTTAATATTTTTCACAGTTATTAACCCTGTACAGCCTGATACTGTATATGAAATAATAGTGTATATTTTTTTTAATTATTTTTTTTTTTTATAAATGGAACAGTTTATTGAACCTGTGCTTTTATGGCTCATATAGTATGATATGCAAATTGGTGCGTGCAGATGTTGTTATTTATATATGGCCAAAAAGTATGCTTAAGGTCTGATAGCATTATAGCAGACTATTTACATAAAATGCATATAAATATCAGTTGTCACAGATATCTCCCAATTACAGGTCATATAAAACATGTCAGCATCTGGTCTCTCAGCTGATGTAAAAAAATTTGATACATAATTTTTTGTTTTTGAGAAAAGTCATGTTAAAATGTATATATGAATAAACAAGTAAACCTAAGAGAGATTTGATCATAAAACCTAAACATTTAAATAATTAACTAAACATTTAAAGTCCCTGTAAAGTCATTTTAAAGTATGTGTTTTGAGCTTTTCACACCACAGAAAAATGTGTTATTAACCACCCAGCCAAATTTGAATGATTAAAAAAATCTGCAGGTAAATGAAATAAGTTATCAAAATCGCGAAAAAATAGGCAGCGCTCTCTGCTCTCAAACGCTGGGGGCGTGTCCGCTCTCGGCGCTGAAACCACACCCACTCGCCAGAGCTGCCGTCTCAACTTACTTGTCTAATGAGTCAAACATACTGATGCACAGTCCCGGCGCCATGGGCGGGCATTGGGGGGCCTGGCCTGCCCTGTGAGTCACTAGTGCCTGCCCTGGACGAGTCGACAACTCCACGTCCCCCCAACCACCAGTCCTTGCTTTTTTTTATCAATAGGCTACTATCATCAAAAGTTATCATTTTGTATCATAACTACCGGATAAAAATTTGTTCGATCTGATTAAAAAAAATAAATAAATAAAAAAAAATAAAATAAACGGATTTGATTAGTTTGTAAATATTGAGCGCGGATATTTTTGTTGATTGTGTGCTAAGCATAGTGCTGCCGCTTAATGTTAGCGGTCATTTTTTAAACAACTGCTGAACTATCTCGTGTGACAGTGTCTGAGGATATACGGCGTTTCTTTAATCAAAGACCACCAAAGTTGGCAGGAGAGATCAGCGAGGTAATGCTAGGCGAAAGCCCGAGTGTTGCTGTGAGACTGAGACATATCCAGCTGCAGACCCGCAGCACCACAGTTTCAGAACCGCAGAGACTGACGCGCTTCTGCTATGATATTTGTCTGAACCATTTTCGCTGCTAAAACGGAACAAAAACAGTGAATATTGCTTCTAAAATGTAAATAAATTCATATTAATTACTTGTTTATAGAACTGCCATATGAAATCAGTGTCACATTTTCAGTCGTGATGGTATTATTCGGCACTCTTGGTCGTGTGATGCTGTTTAACTGAATGTCATAAATATAAAAACTCCACATTTTAATTTTTACTGCATTATTCAGCCGCCGCTCGTTTGGGTGGGGCATAGCCCAACAAAATATTCATCCAAAAATAGACTGAAATAATAATATATTGTAAATGTGTCCAGCATTCTGCAACAAATATTTTTTTTAGATTTTCTAGTCGTAAAGTGAGCAGGGTATATTATAATATAGCGCAAGGATTCGGCAGGCATGAATCATGATAAGCAGGGCAGCCTGTCTCAGAGCCCTCCCAGCTCTACAGCGCCCCACAAATTTCCAATGTAAACCTATGATGTAAACCTGTGGTGAAAAATGGAACTGCAGCACCAATTTGAG